>NC_136263.1:131628551-131632586 GCF_964187855.1 Myxine glutinosa
CGAGGTTGTAAAAAAAACGGGGGGGGGGTGCTTAACTTAATTCTTTGTGTATATATTCCCAATCAATCAACAACAATCAACAATCAATCAACAATATTACTAAGATGGCCATCTCATATATTTCCCCCTTTGACCCCACTTACGGCACCCTCAATAGTCACTGTCCCTCACAATGTCTCTGGACCCCTCCCGACCAAGGTGAAGGTCGACTTCTCCGCACCACGGGCGGTTGAACGGACCCCTGGCTGATGTGCTCCAAATGTGCACGTCCCGTACCGGGAACGGTGGCTGCAGCGGACACCTCCTCGGGAAGCCACTGGGGTCGGAGCCCGTGATCGCGGCCTCTGGGCTGTGAACGGCTCGCAAAGCGCGCGAGGCCCAAGGTGCGACCCGTACACGCCCTCGTAGGCGTCGAGGCGAACAGTGCCGGACGCTTGGTTCCTTCCAGGAACCCACGGCAACCTGACACGTAACAGGCAATCCCCCCGCGCAGGTAACTCCTCTCATCAGACGGGCTTTTCTAACGCAGCATTCCAAAGCAGATAAAGATCAATTCGGCTCGCGTCGGAGCTGGTCGAGGATCAAGATGGCCGCTTCTCTCCCCACCTTGTCTTTTTTCTTCCTCCGGTTCACCATCCCGTTTCACGGTCTCCTGTTATCAGGAGCGCTTCTAACCATTTAAACCACAACAACCTTTAATAGAATAAACATTAATAAGCAATGACCTGGATAGTAATTCACATAAATCCGGAATCCGTAACAGTCTGGAAGAGCATCTACAAGTGGAGAAGATTCCAAACAACTGCCAACTTGTTCAGGCCAGGCCGCCCCAGCAAGTTCAGCCCGAGAGCAGACCGCAAGATGCTGAAAGAAGTCTCTAAGAACCCCAGAATGTCATCACGGGACCTACAGGTAGCTCTTTACCACTGTTGATGTCAAAGTGCACGAGTCTTCCATTAGAAAGAGGCTGCACAAATTTTATCTACATGGGAGGTGTGCCAGGAGGAAACCCTTTGCTGTCCAGAAAGAACATCAGGGCAGGACTAAAGTTTGCCAATGAACACCTAGGCAAAGACCAGCACTTCTGGAACAATGTGCTCTGGACAGATGAGTCAAAGGTAGAGCTATTTGGCCACAGTACCAGAAGACATGTTTGGCGAAAATCAAAGACAGCATTTGACCACAAGAACCTGATACTAACTGTAAAGCATGGTGGTGGAAATATTATGGTTTGGGGCAGCTTCGCTGCATCAGGGCCTGGGTATCTCGCCATCATATAATCCACTATGAATTCTTCATTGTACCAGAGGGTGCTTGAGAAATAATGTGAGGCCATCTGTCAGAAAGTTGAAGCTCAACCGAAGGTGGACTTTGCAACATGACAATGACCCTAAACATACCAGTAAATCCACCAAGGAATGGCTGAAAAGAAAGAAATGGAGGGTTCTGGAATGGCCAAGTCAAAGCCCCCGGATCTAAATCCCATCGAGATGTTGTGGGGGTATTTGAAACGAGCTGTGCATGCAAGAAACCCCTCAAAACATCGCATAGCTGAAAGAATTCTGCATGGAGGAGGTCGGCAAAAATTTCTCCAGTCGATGTCAGAGACTGGTAGACAGTTATAAGAAACGCTTACTTAAGGTTGTTGCTGCCAAAGGGGGGAATACCACCTATTAGACCCAAGGGTGTGTACTTACTTTTTTCCACATGCGGAATTTGCATTTATGTTTATTTAAATTATACAATGGACTACAAAATGTAAATGTTCCATGATATTTGTTAGTATTATATCACCGTTATCTATCGAATATTGTTGAAATGAAGATCAAATAGCTGTATGTTGAAATATGTTGAAAAAGTCAAAACTTTACATGGGGTGTACTTACTTTTTCACATGACTGTATATATATATACTAGCAGAAGTACCCGGCATTGCCGGGCGGGGGAGGAGGAGGGGAGGGGAATAGGGGGGAGGGGGGAGGGGGAGGGGGAAGGGGGGGGAGGAGGAAGGGGAGGGGGGAAAGAGGAGGGGAGGGGGAACGAGGGGGGAGGGGGGAAAGGGGGGGGGGAGGAGGGAGGGGAGGGGGGAAGAGGAGGGGAGGGGAACAGGGGGGAGGGGGGAAGGGGGGAAGGGGGGGGAGGGGGTTGGGGAAGAGGGGAGGGTGTGGGGTGCCCGGGGGGAAGAAGGGGCCCACTCCCCCTTCCCCTCCCCCCTCCCCCCACGCTCACCAAAGTCACACAGCCCTCCCCCCAGCCCCTCGCCCACCAGCCCTCCCATCCCCGCCACTCCCCCCCCCCTTCCCCCCATCCCCCCCCTTCCCCCTCCTTCCCCCCCCCCCTCCCCCACTTCACCTCCCCCTCCCCCCCCTCCCCCTCCCCCTCCCCCCTCCCCCTCCCCCTCCCCCCGTTCCCCTCCCCCCTCCCTCTCCCCCTCCCTCTCCTCCTCCCCCTTAACACCAGGGGGGTTGACTCAGCCTGTCATTCTACCGAGGTCGGCAAATTGAGTACCAGTTCACTGGTAATTCCCTGTGTGCCGCAAGAGGCGCCTAACAGGGGTTGGCGGCACGAACCCGGAAGTCGGAACTCATTGTCGTCAAATAAATGTAGCATGTATGTTTCACTCTCTGTCACATGCCGTTGGTCCCCATTGTCAATCGTATGAAGTTGAAAAATTAACATTACGAAGTTTCTCTGGGACGTACTGATTCCGAATAATGAAGTTGAAAAATTAACGTTCCGGAAATACGCTAATTATGCTAACAGAAGCGCTGGCGCTGCGAAGCGCTAGAGGGAGGTGCTGCGCTCCCCTCCCTTCGATTCCCTCCCTCTTCTGCTAGCGTTTCTGCGCTAATACGCTAATTTTAAAACCCGAAGTTTTTTTAAATTTATGGTGTGCTGTGGTTGCTCTGAGATGTACTGATTCCGAATATGCCTTTGGTTTTTCTCTGCGATGAGTAGTTCTCGAGTTATAAGAGGACAAACAAACATACTTTACTGCTCTATATATATATAAGTTGGTACGATTCGGCCAAGGAATCCCAGAGATAATTGCAATTAAGTGAGCCATGACGTCACGGAACGCGCCGGTAATCTATCTACAATTCCAGTAATCTCTGTATGTCTGTGTGTATGTCTGTGTGTCTGTGACCGCTGTTTCTCGACAACCACGGGTTCCGATATACTTTAAACTTGCCAGGTATATTGCTGGGGACCTGAGGATGTGCCTTTTCAAGGTTTCATATTAATCGGAGAAAGTAGTTACCAAGCTATGTCCAAAAAACGATTCAAACCAATCAGAGAGCAGCGAGCTATCACGTGTGCCGAACGTAAGCGTGCCGAACAGACTCTGCCTCGGACGGCACATTTGAGAGCGTATTCATTTATTTCACGTTGGCAAACTATGTTGGCGTTAAACTATGTTTTTAAAACTAATTAAAACTAATTTGCGATTCATCGTAACTGCGATATGCGACCTTCCGGACAGTCCAAATGAGGACGTCACTTCCGGACTTACGGATAGTCATAGTGACGACGTACTGAATGCTGAACGTGGCGAGCAGACGCTGCCTTCGGACGGCACATTTGAGAGCGTATTCATTTATTTGACGTTGCAATCTGTGTTGATTGTTGTAAGGTACGATCGATTGTAGTACACGTTTATAATAACTCTGCCGATACAGGCCCGATTAACATGCAGCGCCATCCGAGCTGCGGCGTCGGGACGATACATTCATTGTACGGTCACATCACGCACTTACGGACACGCCCATGGGCCAAGGGCCGCACGCCCATGCATGCATGGGCGAAGACATTATTATTTTTTTTTTTGGCAAGGAACGGGCACCCCACGTACGGGCACGTCCTAGTATATTATAATTTATGGTAATCCATGCAGCCACGACATGGTCATCACGGACAACAAGGCGCCTTTGCCGGCGCAAAACGGCTCTCCCAGGGGTCCAAACTCAGTATCGTTGTGAGGCAGGCAGTGGTTCAGCCCCTTCAAGAAAAAGTTTATTTTGTAAAAATCGAACC
>NC_136263.1:131632786-131930286 GCF_964187855.1 Myxine glutinosa
TTTTCGCACTTGTGTTAGTGTTAAAAAACCACTTTTCGCACTTGTGTTAGTGTTAAAAAACCACTTTTCGCACTTGTGTTGGTGCAGGAAACCACTTTTGCACTTGTATTAGTGTGGAAAAAACACTTTTCGCACTTGTGTTGGTGCAGGAAACCACTTTTGCACTTGTATTAGTGTGGAAAAAACACTTTTTGCACTTGTGATAGTGTTGAAAAACCACTTTTCGCACTTGTGTTAGTGTTGAAAATCCACTTTTCGCACTTGTGTTAGTGTGGAAAAAACACTTTTCGCACTTGTGTTGGTGCAGGAAACCACTTTTGCACTTGTATTAGTGTGGAAAAAACACTTTTTGCACTTGTGATAGTGTTGAAAAACCACTTTTCGCACTTGTGTTAGTGTTGAAAATGCACTTTTCGCACTTGTGTTAGTGTGGAAAAAACACTTTTCGCAATTGTGTTGGGGCAGGAAACCACTTTTGCACTTGTATTAGTGTGGAAAAAACACTTTTTGCACTTGTGATATTGTTGAAAAACCACTTTTCGTACTTGTGTTAGTGTTGAAAAACCACTTTTCGCACTTGTGTTAGTGTTGAAAAACCACTTTTAGCACTTGTGTTAGTGTTGAAAAACGACTTTTCGCACTTGTGTTGGTGCAGGAAACCACTTTTGCACTTGTATTTGTGTGGAAAAAACACTTTTTGCACTTGTGTTAGTGTTGAAAAACCACTTTTTGCACTTGTATTAGTGTGGAAAAACCACTTTTTGCACTTGTGTTAGTGTTGAAAAACCACTTTTCGCACTTGTGTTAGTGTTGAAAAACCACTTTTCGCACTTGTGTTGGTGCAGGAAACCACTTCTGCGCTTGTATTAGTGTGGAAAAAACACTTTTTGCACTTGTGATAGTGTTGAAAAACCACTTTTCGCACTTGTGTTAGTGTTGAAAAACCACTTTTCGCACTTGTGTTGGTGCAGGAAACCACTTTTGCACTTGTATTAGTGTGAAAAAAACACTTTTCGCACTTGTGTTGGTGCAGGAAACCACTTTTGCACTTGTATTAGTGTGGAAAAAACACTTTTTGCAATTGTGATAGTGTTGAAAAACCACTTTTCGCACTTGTGTTAGTGTTGAAATACCACTTTTCACACTTGTGTTGGTGCAGGAAACCACTTTTGCACTTGTATTAGTGTGGAAAAAACACTTTTTGCACTTGTGATAGTGTTGAAAAACCACTTTTTGCACTTATGTTAGTGTTGAAAAACCACTTTTCGCACTTGTGTTGATGCAGGAAACCACTTTTGCACTTGTATTAGTGTGGAAAAAACACTTTTCCCACTTGTGTTGGTGCAGGAAACCACTTTTGCACTTGTATTAGTGTGGAAAAAACACTTTTCGCACTTGTTTTTGGTGCAGGAAACCACTTTTGCACTTGTATTAGTGTGGAAAAAACACTTTTTGCACTTGTGTTAGTGTTGAAAAACCACTTTTCGCACTTGTGTTGGTGCAGGAAACCACTTTTGCACTTGTATTAGTGTGGAAAAAACACTTTTCGCACTTGTTGTTGGTGCAGGAAACCACTTTTGCACTTGTATTAGTGTGGAAAAAACACTTTTTGCACTTGTGATAGTGTTGAAAAACTACTTTTCGCACTTGTGTTAGTGTTGAAAAACCACTTTTCGCACTTGTGTTGGTGTTGAAAAACTACTTTTCGCACCTGTGTTGGTGCAGGAAACCACTTTTGCAATTGTATTAGTGTGGAAAAACACTTTTTGCACTTATGATAGTGTTGAAAAACCACTTTTCGCACTTGTGTTAGTGTTGAAAAACCACTTTTCGCACTTGTGTTGGTGCAGGAAACCACTTTTGCACTTGTATTAGTGTGGAAAAAACACTTTTTGCACTTGTGTTAGTGTTAAAAACCACTTTTCGCACTTGTGTTGGTGCAGGAAACCACTTTTGCACTTGTATTAGTGTGGAAAAAACACTTTTTGCACTTGTGATAGTGTTGAAAAAACACTTTTCGCACTTGTGTTAGTGTTGAAAATCCACTTTTCGCACTTGTGTTGGTGCAGGAAACCACTTTTGCACTTGTATTAGTGTGGAAAAAACACTTTTTGCACTTGTGATATTGTTGAAAAACCACTTTTCGTACTTGTGTTAGTGTTGAAAAACCACTTTTCGCACTTGTGTTAGTGTTGAAAAACCACTTTAGCACTTGTGTTAGTGTTGAAAAACGACTTTTCGCACTTGTGTTGGTGCAGGAAACCACTTTTGCACTTGTATTTGTGTGGAAAAAACACTTTTTGCACTTGTGTTAGTGTTGAAAAACCACTTTTTGCACTTGTATTAGTGTGGAAAAACCACTTTTTGCACTTGTGTTAGTGTTGAAAAACCACTTTTCGCACTTGTGTTAGTGTTGAAAATCCACTTTTCCCACTTGTGTTGGTGCAGGAAACCACTTTTGCACTTGTATTAGTGTGGAAAAAACACTTTTTGCACTTGTGATATTGTTGAAAAACCACTTTTCGTACTTGTGTTAGTGTTGAAAAACCACTTTTCGCACTTGTGTTAGTGTTGAAAAACCACTTTTAGCACTTGTGTTAGTGTTGAAAAACGACTTTTCGCACTTGTGTTGGTGCAGGAAACCACTTTTGCACTTGTATTTGTGTGAAAAAACACTTTTTGCACTTGTGTTAGTGTTGAAAAACCACTTTTTGCACTTGTATTAGTGTGGAAAAACCACTTTTTGCACTTGTGTTAGTGTTGAAAAACCACTTTTCGCACTTGTGTTAGTGTTGAAAATCCACTTTTCCCACTTGTGTTGGTGCAGGAAACCACTTTTGCACTTGTATTAGTGTGGAAAAAACACTTTTTGCACTTGTGATAGTGTTGAAAAACCACTTTTCGCACTTGTGTTAGTGTTGAAAAACCACTTTTCGCGCTTGTGTTGGTGCAGGAAACCACTTTTGCACTTGTATTAGTGTGGAAAAACCACTTTTCGCACTTGTGTTAGTGTTGAAAATCCACTTTTCCCACTTGTGTTGGTGCAGGAAACCACTTTTGCACTTGTATTAGTGTGGAAAAAACACTTTTTGCACTTGTGATAGTGTTGAAAAACCACTTTTCACACTTGTGTTGGTGCAGGAACCACATTTGCACTTGTATTAGTGTGGAAAAAACACTTTTTGCACTTGTATTAGTGTGGAAAAACCACTTTTCGCACTTGTGTTAGTGTTTAAAAACCACTTTTCGCACTTGTGTTGGTGCAGGAAACCACTTTTGCACTTGTATTAGTGTGGAAAAAACACTTTTTGCACTTGTGATAGTGTTGAAAAACCACTTTTCGCACTTGTGTTAGTGTTGAAAAACCACTTTTCGCACTTGTGTTGGTGCAGGAAACCACTTTTGCACTTGTATTAGTGTGGAAAAACCACTTTTCGCACTTGTGTTGGTGCAGGAAACCACTTTTGCACTTGTATTAGTGTGGAAAAAACACTTTTTGCACTTGTGATAGTGTTGAAAAACCACTTTTCGCACTTGTGTTAGTGTTGAAATACCACTTTTCGCACTTGTGTTGGTGCAGGAAACCACTTTTGCACTTGTATTAGTGTGGAAAAAACACTTTTTGCACTTGTGATAGTGTTGAAAAACCACTTTTCGCACTTGTGTTAGTGTTGAAAAACCACATTTCGTACTTGTATAAGTGTTGAAAACCCACTTTTCGCACTTGTGTTGGTGCAGGAAACCACTTTTGCACTTGTATTAGTGTGGAAAAAACACTTTTTGCACTTGTATTAGTGTGGAAAACCACTTTTCGCACTTGTGTTAGTGTTGAAAAACCACTTTTCGCACTTGTGTTGGTGCAGGAAACCACTTTTGCACTTGTATTAGTGTGGAAAAAACACTTTTTGCACTTGTGATAGTGTTGAAAAACCACTTTTCGCACTTGTGTTAGTGTTGAAAAAACACTTTTCGCACTTGTGTTAGTGTTGAAAATCCACTTTTCGCACTTGTGTTGGTGCAGGAAACCACTTTTGCACTTGTATTAGTGTGGAAAAAACACTTTTTGCACTTGTGATATTGTTGAAAAACCACTTTTCGTACTTGTGTTAGTGTTGAAAAACCACTTTTCGCACTTGTGTTAGTGTTGAAAAACCACTTTTAGCACTTGTGTTAGTGTTGAAAAACGACTTTTCGCACTTGTGTTGGTGCAGGAAACCACTTTTGCACTTGTATTTGTGTGGAAAAAACACTTTTTGCACTTGTGTTAGTGTTGAAAAACCACTTTTTGCACTTGTATTAGTGTGGAAAAACCACTTTTTGCACTTGTGTTAGTGTTGAAAAACCACTTTTCGCACTTGTGTTAGTGTTGAAAATCCACTTTTCCCACTTGTGTTGGTGCAGGAAACCACTTTTGCACTTGTATTAGTGTGGAAAAAACACTTTTTGCACTTGTGATATTGTTGAAAAACCACTTTTCGTACTTGTGTTAGTGTTGAAAAACCACTTTTCGCACTTGTGTTAGTGTTGAAAAACCACTTTTAGCACTTGTGTTAGTGTTGAAAAACGACTTTTCGCACTTGTGTTGGTGCAGGAAACCACTTTTGCACTTGTATTTGTGTGGAAAAAACACTTTTTGCACTTGTGTTAGTGTTGAAAAACCACTTTTTGCACTTGTATTAGTGTGGAAAAACCACTTTTTGCACTTGTGTTAGTGTTGAAAAACCACTTTTCGCACTTGTGTTAGTGTTGAAAATCCACTTTTCCCACTTGTGTTGGTGCAGGAAACCACTTTTGCACTTGTATTAGTGTGGAAAAAACACTTTTTGCACTTGTGATAGTGTTGAAAAACCACTTTTCGCACTTGTGTTAGTGTTGAAAAACCACTTTTCGCGCTTGTGTTGGTGCAGGAAACCACTTTTGCACTTGTATTAGTGTGGAAAAACCACTTTTCGCACTTGTGTTAGTGTTGAAAATCCACTTTTCCCACTTGTGTTGGTGCAGGAAACCACTTTTGCACTTGTATTAGTGTGGAAAAAACACTTTTTGCACTTGTGATAGTGTTGAAAAACCACTTTTCACACTTGTGTTGGTGCAGGAACCACATTTGCACTTGTATTAGTGTGGAAAAAACACTTTTTGCACTTGTATTAGTGTGGAAAAACCACTTTTCGCACTTGTGTTAGTGTTTAAAAACCACTTTTCGCACTTGTGTTGGTGCAGGAAACCACTTTTGCACTTGTATTAGTGTGGAAAAAACACTTTTTGCACTTGTGATAGTGTTGAAAAACCACTTTTCGCACTTGTGTTAGTGTTGAAAAACCACTTTTCGCACTTGTGTTGGTGCAGGAAACCACTTTTGCACTTGTATTAGTGTGGAAAAACCACTTTTCGCACTTGTGTTGGTGCAGGAAACCACTTTTGCACTTGTATTAGTGTGGAAAAAACACTTTTTGCACTTGTGATAGTGTTGAAAAACCACTTTTCGCACTTGTGTTAGTGTTGAAATACCACTTTTCGCACTTGTGTTGGTGCAGGAAACCACTTTTGCACTTGTATTAGTGTGGAAAAAACACTTTTTGCACTTGTGATAGTGTTGAAAAACCACTTTTCGCACTTGTGTTAGTGTTGAAAAACCACATTTCGTACTTGTATAAGTGTTGAAAACCCACTTTTCGCACTTGTGTTGGTGCAGGAAACCACTTTTGCACTTGTATTAGTGTGGAAAAAACACTTTTTGCACTTGTATTAGTGTGGAAAACCACTTTTCGCACTTGTGTTAGTGTTGAAAAACCACTTTTCGCACTTGTGTTGGTGCAGGAAACCACTTTTGCACTTGTATTAGTGTGGAAAAAACACTTTTTGCACTTGTGATAGTGTTGAAAAACCACTTTTCGCACTTGTGTTAGTGTTGAAAAACCACTTTTTGCACTTGTGTTAGTGTTGAAAAAACACTTTTCCCACTTGTGTTGGTGCAGGAAACCACTTTTTGCACTAGTGTTATTGTTGAAAAACCACTTTTCGCACTTGTGTTAGTGTTGAAAAACCACTTTTCGCACTTGTGTTGGTGCAGGAAACCACTTTTGCACTTGTATTAGTGTGGAAAAACCACTTTTTGCACTTGTGATAGTGTTGAAAAACCACTTTTTGCACTTGTGTTAGTGTTGAAAAACCACTTTTCACACTTGTGTTGGTGCAGGAAACCACTTTTGCACTTGTATTAGTGTGGAAAAAACACTTTTCGCACTTGTGTTGGTGCAGGAAACCACTTTTGCACTTGTATTAGTGTGGAAAAAACACTTTTTGCACTTGTGATAGTGTTGAAAAACTACTTTTCGCACTTGTGTTAGTGTTGAAAAACCACTTTTCGCACTTGTGTTGGTGTTGAAAAACTACTTTTCGCACCTGTGTTGGTGCAGGAAACCACTTTTGCAATTGTATTAGTGTGGAAAAACACTTTTTGCACTTGTGATAGTGTTGAAAAACCACTTTTCGCACTTGTGTTAGTGTTGAAAAACCACTTTTCGCACTTGTGTTGGTGCAGGAAACCACTTTTGCACTTGTATTAGTGTGGAAAAAACACTTTTTGCACTTGTGATAGTGTTGAAAAACCACTTTTCGCACTTGTGTTAGTGTTAAAAACCACTTTTCGCACTTGTGTTGGTGCAGGAAACCACTTTTGCACTTGTATTAGTGTGGAAAAAACACTTTTTGCACTTGTGATAGTGTTGAAAAACCACTTTTCGCACTTGTGTTAGTGTTGAAAATCCACTTTTCGCACTTGTGTTGGTGCAGGAAACCACTTTTGCACTTGTATTAGTGTGGAAAAAACACTTTTTGCACTTGTTTTAGTGTGGGAAAACCACTTTTTGCACTTGTGATAGTGTTGAAAAACCACTTTTCGCACTTGTGTTAGTGTTGAAAATCCACTTTTCCCACTTGTGTTGGTGCAGGAAACCACTTTTGCACTTGTATTATTGTGGAAAAAACACTTTTTGCACTTGTGATAGTGTTGAAAAACCACTTTTCGCACTTGTGATAGTGTTGAAAAACCACTTTTCCCACTTGTGTTAGTGTTGAAAAACCACTTTTCGCACTTGTGTTGGTGCAGGAAACCACTTTTGCACTTGTATTAGTGTGGAAAAACCACTTTTCGCACTTGTGTTAGTGTTAAAAAACCACTTTTCGCACTTGTGTTAGTGTTAAAAAACCACTTTTCGCACTTGTGTTGGTGCAGGAAACCACTTTTGCACTTGTATTAGTGTGGAAAAAACACTTTTCGCACTTGTGTTGGTGCAGGAAACCACTTTTGCACTTGTATTAGTGTGGAAAAAACACTTTTTGCACTTGTGATAGTGTTGAAAAACCACTTTTCGCACTTGTGTTAGTGTTGAAAATCCACTTTTCGCACTTGTGTTAGTGTGGAAAAAACACTTTTCGCACTTGTGTTGGTGCAGGAAACCACTTTTGCACTTGTATTAGTGTGGAAAAAACACTTTTTGCACTTGTGATAGTGTTGAAAAACCACTTTTCGCACTTGTGTTAGTGTTGAAAATGCACTTTTCCCACTTGTGTTAGTGTGGAAAAAACACTTTTCGCAATTGTGTTGGGGCAGGAAACCACTTTTGCACTTGTATTAGTGTGGAAAAAACACTTTTTGCACTTGCGATATTGTTGAAAAACCACTTTTCGTACTTGTGTTAGTGTTGAAAAACCACTTTTCGCACTTGTGTTAGTGTTGAAAAACCACTTTTAGCACTTGTGTTAGTGTTGAAAAACGACTTTTCGCACTTGTGTTGGTGCAGGAAACCACTTTTGCACTTGTATTTGTGTGGAAAAAACACTTTTTGCACTTGTGTTAGTGTTGAAAAACCACTTTTTGCACTTGTATTAGTGTGGAAAAACCACTTTTTGCACTTGTGTTAGTGTTGAAAAACCACTTTTCGCACTTGTGTTAGTGTTGAAAAACCACTTTTCGCACTTGTGTTGGTGCAGGAAACCACTTCTGCGCTTGTATTAGTGTGGAAAAAACACTTTTTGCACTTGTGATAGTGTTGAAAAACCACTTTTCGCACTTGTGTTAGTGTTGAAAAACCACTTTTCGCACTTGTGTTGGTGCAGGAAACCACTTTTGCACTTGTATTAGTGTGAAAAAAACACTTTTCGCACTTGTGTTGGTGCAGGAAACCACTTTTGCACTTGTATTAGTGTGGAAAAAACACTTTTGCAATTGTGATAGTGTTGAAAAACCACTTTTCGCACTTGTGTTAGTGTTGAAATACCACTTTTCACACTTGTGTTGGTGCAGGAAACCACTTTTGCACTTGTATTAGTGTGGAAAAAACACTTTTTGCACTTGTGATAGTGTTGAAAAACCACTTTTTGCACTTGTGTTAGTGTTGAAAAACCACTTTTCGCACTTGTGTTGATGCAGGAAACCACTTTTGCACTTGTATTAGTGTGGAAAAAACACTTTTCCCACTTGTGTTGGTGCAGGAAACCACTTTTGCACTTGTATTAGTGTGGAAAAAACACTTTTCGCACTTGTTTTTGGTGCAGGAAACCACTTTTGCACTTGTATTAGTGTGGAAAAAACACTTTTTGCACTTGTGTTAGTGTTGAAAAACCACTTTTCGCACTTGTGTTGGTGCAGGAAACCACTTTTGCACTTGTATTAGTGTGGAAAAAACACTTTTCGCACTTGTTGTTGGTGCAGGAAACCACTTTTGCACTTGTATTAGTGTGGAAAAAACACTTTTTGCACATGTGATAGTGTTGAAAAACTACTTTTCGCACTTGTGTTAGTGTTGAAAAACTACTTTTCGCACCTGTGTTGGTGCAGGAAACCACTTTTGCAATTGTATTAGTGTGGAAAAACACTTTTTGCACTTATGATAGTGTTGAAAAACCACTTTTCGCACTTGTGTTAGTGTTGAAAAACCACTTTTCGCACTTGTGTTGGTGCAGGAAACCACTTTTGCACTTGTATTAGTGTGGAAAAAACACTTTTTGCACTTGTGTTAGTGTTAAAAACCACTTTTCGCACTTGTGTTGGTGCAGGAAACCACTTTTGCACTTGTATTAGTGTGGAAAAAACACTTTTTGCACTTGTGATAGTGTTGAAAAAACACTTTTCGCACTTGTGTTAGTGTTGAAAATCCACTTTTCGCACTTGTGTTGGTGCAGGAAACCACTTTTGCACTTGTATTAGTGTGGAAAAAACACTTTTTGCACTTGTGATATTGTTGAAAAACCACTTTTCGTACTTGTGTTAGTGTTGAAAAACCACTTTTCGCACTTGTGTTAGTGTTGAAAAACCACTTTTAGCACTTGTGTTAGTGTTGAAAAACGACTTTTCGCACTTGTGTTGGTGCAGGAAACCACTTTTGCACTTGTATTTGTGTGGAAAAAACACTTTTTGCACTTGTGTTAGTGTTGAAAAACCACTTTTTGCACTTGTATTAGTGTGGAAAAACCACTTTTCGCACTTGTGTTAGTGTTGAAAATCCACTTTTCCCACTTGTGTTGGTGCAGGAAACCACTTTTGCACTTGTATTAGTGTGGAAAAAACACTTTTTGCACTTGTGATAGTGTTGAAAAACCACTTTTCACACTTGTGTTGGTGCAGGAACCACATTTGCACTTGTATTAGTGTGGAAAAAACACTTTTTGCACTTGTATTAGTGTGGAAAAACCACTTTTCGCACTTGTGTTAGTGTTTAAAAACCACTTTTCGCACTTGTGTTGTGCAGGAAACCACTTTTGCACTTGTATTAGTGTGGAAAAAACACTTTTTGCACTTGTGATAGTGTTGAAAAACCACTTTTCGCACTTGTGTTAGTGTTGAAAAACCACTTTTCGCACTTGTGTTGGTGCAGGAAACCACTTTTGCACTTGTATTAGTGTGGAAAAACCACTTTTCGCACTTGTGTTGGTGCAGGAAACCACTTTTGCACTTGTATTAGTGTGGAAAAAACACTTTTTGCACTTGTGATAGTGTTGAAAAACCACTTTTCGCACTTGTGTTAGTGTTGAAATACCACTTTTCGCACTTGTGTTGGTGCAGGAAACCACTTTTGCACTTGTATTAGTGTGGAAAAAACACTTTTTGCACTTGTGATAGTGTTGAAAAACCACTTTTCGCACTTGTGTTAGTGTTGAAAAACCACATTTCGTACTTGTATAAGTGTTGAAAACCCACTTTTCACACTTGTGTTGGTGCAGGAAACCACTTTTGCACTTGTATTAGTGTGGAAAAAACACTTTTTGCACTTGTATTAGTGTGGAAAACCACTTTTCGCACTTGTGTTAGTGTTGAAAAACCACTTTTCGCACTTGTGTTGGTGCAGGAAACCACTTTTGCACTTGTATTAGTGTGGAAAAAACACTTTTTGCACTTGTGATAGTGTTGAAAAACCACTTTTCGCACTTGTGTTAGTGTTGAAAAACCACTTTTTGCACTTGTGTTAGTGTTGAAAAAACACTTTTCCCACTTGTGTTGGTGCAGGAAACCACTTTTTGCACTAGTGTTATTGTTGAAAAACCACTTTTCGCACTTGTGTTAGTGTTGAAAAACCACTTTCGCACTTGTGTTGGTGCAGGAAACCACTTTTGCACTTGTATTAGTGTGGAAAAACCACTTTTTGCACTTGTGATAGTGTTGAAAAACCACTTTTTGCACTTGTGTTAGTGTTGAAAAACCACTTTTCACACTTGTGTTGGTGCAGGAAACCACTTTTGCACTTGTATTAGTGTGGAAAAAACACTTTTCGCACTTGTGTTGGTGCAGGAAACCACTTTTGCACTTGTATTAGTGTGGAAAAAACACTTTTTGCACTTGTGATAGTGTTGAAAAACTACTTTTCGCACTTGTGTTAGTGTTGAAAAACCACTTTTCGCACTTGTGTTGGTGTTGAAAAACTACTTTTCGCACCTGTGTTGGTGCAGGAAACCACTTTTGCAATTGTATTAGTGTGGAAAAACACTTTTTGCACTTGTGATAGTGTTGAAAAACCACTTTTCGCACTTGTGTTAGTGTTGAAAAACCACTTTTCGCACTTGTGTTGGTGCAGGAAACCACTTTTGCACTTGTATTAGTGTGGAAAAAACACTTTTGCACTTGTGATAGTGTTGAAAAACCACTTTTCGCACTTGTGTTAGTGTTAAAAACCACTTTTCGCACTTGTGTTGGTGCAGGAAACCACTTTTGCACTTGTATTAGTGTGGAAAAAACACTTTTTGCACTTGTGATAGTGTTGAAAAACCACTTTTCGCACTTGTGTTAGTGTTGAAAATCCACTTTTCGCACTTGTGTTGGTGCAGGAAACCACTTTTGCACTTGTATTAGTGTGGAAAAAACACTTTTTGCACTTGTTTTAGTGTGGGAAAAACCACTTTTTGCACTTGTGATAGTGTTGAAAAACCACTTTTCGCACTTGTGTTAGTGTTGAAAATCCACTTTTCCCACTTGTGTTGGTGCAGGAAACCACTTTTGCACTTGTATTATTGTGGAAAAAACACTTTTTGCACTTGTGATAGTGTTGAAAAACCACTTTTCGCACTTGTGATAGTGTTGAAAAACCACTTTTCCCACTTGTGTTAGTGTTGAAAAACCACTTTTCGCACTTGTGTTGGTGCAGGAAACCACTTTTGCACTTGTATTAGTGTGGAAAAACCACTTTTCGCACTTGTGTTAGTGTTAAAAAACCACTTTTCGCACTTGTGTTAGTGTTAAAAAACCACTTTTCGCACTTGTGTTGGTGCAGGAAACCACTTTTGCACTTGTATTAGTGTGGAAAAAACACTTTTCGCACTTGTGTTGGTGCAGGAAACCACTTTTGCACTTGTATTAGTGTGGAAAAAACACTTTTTGCACTTGTGATAGTGTTGAAAAACCACTTTTCGCACTTGTGTTAGTGTTGAAAATCCACTTTTCGCACTTGTGTTAGTGTGGAAAAAACACTTTTCGCACTTGTGTTGGTGCAGGAAACCACTTTTGCACTTGTATTAGTGTGGAAAAAACACTTTTTGCACTTGTGATAGTGTTGAAAAACCACTTTTCGCACTTGTGTTAGTGTTGAAAATGCACTTTTCCCACTTGTGTTAGTGTGGAAAAAACACTTTTCGCAATTGTGTTGGGGCAGGAAACCACTTTTGCACTTGTATTAGTGTGGAAAAAACACTTTTTGCACTTGCGATATTGTTGAAAAACCACTTTTCGTACTTGTGTTAGTGTTGAAAAACCACTTTTCGCACTTGTGTTAGTGTTGAAAAACCACTTTTAGCACTTGTGTTAGTGTTGAAAAACGACTTTTCGCACTTGTGTTGGTGCAGGAAACCACTTTTGCACTTGTATTTGTGTGGAAAAAACACTTTTTGCACTTGTGTTAGTGTTGAAAAACCACTTTTTGCACTTGTATTAGTGTGGAAAAACCACTTTTTGCACTTGTGTTAGTGTTGAAAAACCACTTTTCGCACTTGTGTTAGTGTTGAAAAACCACTTTTCGCACTTGTGTTGGTGCAGGAAACCACTTCTGCGCTTGTATTAGTGTGGAAAAAACACTTTTTGCACTTGTGATAGTGTTGAAAAACCACTTTTCGCACTTGTGTTGGTGCAGGAAACCACTTTTGCACTTGTATTAGTGTGAAAAAAACACTTTTCGCACTTGTGTTGGTGCAGGAAACCACTTTTGCACTTGTATTAGTGTGGAAAAAACACTTTTTGCAATTGTGATAGTGTTGAAAAACCACTTTTCGCACTTGTGTTAGTGTTGAAATACCACTTTTCACACTTGTGTTGGTGCAGGAAACCACTTTTGCACTTGTATTAGTGTGGAAAAAACACTTTTTGCACTTGTGATAGTGTTGAAAAACCACTTTTTGCACTTGTGTTAGTGTTGAAAAACCACTTTTCGCACTTGTGTTGATGCAGGAAACCACTTTTGCACTTGTATTAGTGTGGAAAAAACACTTTTCCCACTTGTGTTGGTGCAGGAAACCACTTTTGCACTTGTATTAGTGTGGAAAAAACACTTTTCGCACTTGTTTTTGGTGCAGGAAACCACTTTTGCACTTGTATTAGTGTGGAAAAAACACTTTTTGCACTTGTGTTAGTGTTGAAAAACCACTTTTCGCACTTGTGTTGGTGCAGGAAACCACTTTTGCACTTGTATTAGTGTGGAAAAAACACTTTTCGCACTTGTTGTTGGTGCAGGAAACCACTTTTGCACTTGTATTAGTGTGGAAAAAACACTTTTTGCACTTGTGATAGTGTTGAAAAACTACTTTTCGCACTTGTGTTAGTGTTGAAAAACTACTTTTCGCACCTGTGTTGGTGCAGGAAACCACTTTTGCAATTGTATTAGTGTGGAAAAACACTTTTTGCACTAATGATAGTGTTGAAAAACCACTTTTCGCACTTGTGTTAGTGTTGAAAAACCACTTTTCGCACTTGTGTTGGTGCAGGAAACCACTTTTGCACTTGTATTAGTGTGGAAAAAACACTTTTTGCACTTGTGTTAGTGTTAAAAACCACTTTTCGCACTTGTGTTGGTGCAGGAAACCACTTTTGCACTTGTATTAGTGTGGAAAAAACACTTTTTGCACTTGTGATAGTGTTGAAAAAACACTTTTCGCACTTGTGTTAGTGTTGAAAATCCACTTTTCGCACTTGTGTTGGTGCAGGAAACCACTTTTGCACTTGTATTAGTGTGGAAAAAACACTTTTTGCACTTGTGATATTGTTGAAAAACCACTTTTCGTACTTGTGTTAGTGTTGAAAAACCACTTTTCGCACTTGTGTTAGTGTTGAAAAACCACTTTTAGCACTTGTGTTAGTGTTGAAAAACGACTTTTCGCACTTGTGTTGGTGCAGGAAACCACTTTTGCACTTGTATTTGTGTGGAAAAAACACTTTTTGCACTTGTGTTAGTGTTGAAAAACCACTTTTTGCACTTGTATTAGTGTGGAAAAACCACTTTTTGCACTTGTGTTAGTGTTGAAAAACCACTTTTCGCACTTGTGTTAGTGTTGAAAAACCACTTTTCGCACTTGTGTTGGTGCAGGAAACCACTTCTGCGCTTGTATTAGTGTGGAAAAAACACTTTTTGCACTTGTGATAGTGTTGAAAAACCACTTTTCGCACTTGTGTTAGTGTTGAAAAACCACTTTTCGCACTTGTGTTGGTGCAGGAAACCACTTTTGCACTTGTATTAGTGTGGAAAAAACACTTTTCGCACTTGTGTTGGTGCAGGAAACCACTTTTGCACTTGTATTAGTGTGGAAAAAACACTTTTTGCAATTGTGATAGTGTTGAAAAACCACTTTTCGCACTTGTGTTAGTGTTGAAATACCACTTTTAACACTTGTGTTGGTGCAGGAAACCACTTTTGCACTTGTATTAGTGTGGAAAAAACACTTTTTGCACTTGTGATAGTGTTGAAAAACCACTTTTTGCACTTGTGTTAGTGTTGAAAAACCACTTTTCGCACTTGTGTTGATGCAGGAAACCACTTTTGCACTTGTATTAGTGTGGAAAAAACACTTTTCCCACTTGTGTTGGTGCAGGAAACCACTTTTTGCACTAGTGTTATTGTTGAAAAACCACTTTTCGCACTTGTGTTAGTGTTGAAAAACCACTTTTCGCACTTGTGTTGGTGCAGGAAACCACTTTTGCACTTGTATTAGTGTGGAAAAAACACTTTTTGCACTTGTGATAGTGTTGAAAAACCACTTTTTGCACTTGTGTTAGTGTTGAAAAACCACTTTTCGCACTTGTGTTGGTGCAGGAAACCACTTTTGCACTTGTATTAGTGTGGAAAAAACACTTTTCGCACTTGTTGTTGGTGCAGGAAACCACTTTTGCACTTGTATTAGTGTGGAAAAAACACTTTTTGCACTTGTGATAGTGTTGAAAAACTACTTTTCGCACTTGTGTTAGTGTTGAAAAACCACTTTTCGCACTTGTGTTGGTGTTGAAAAACTACTTTTCGCACCTGTGTTGGTGCAGGAAACCACTTTTGCAATTGTATTAGTGTGGAAAAACACTTTTTGCACTTGTGATAGTGTTGAAAAACCACTTTTCGCACTTGTGTTAGTGTTGAAAAACCACTTTTCGCACTTGTGTTGGTGCAGGAAACCACTTTTGCACTTGTATTAGTGTGGAAAAAACACTTTTTGCACTTGTGATAGTGTTGAAAAACCACTTTTCGCACTTGTGTTAGTGTTAAAAACCACTTTTCGCACTTGTGTTGGTGCAGGAAACCACTTTTGCACTTGTATTAGTGTGGAAAAAACACTTTTTGCACTTGTGATAGTGTTGAAAAAACACTTTTCGCACTTGTGTTAGTGTTGAAAATCCACTTTTCGCACTTGTGTTGGTGCAGGAAACCACTTTTGCACTTGTATTAGTGTGGAAAAAACACTTTTTGCACTTGTTTTAGTGTGGGAAAACCACTTTTTGCACTTGTGATAGTGTTGAAAAACCACTTTTCGCACTTGTGTTAGTGTTGAAAATCCACTTTTCCCACTTGTGTTGGTGCAGGAAACCACTTTTGCACTTGTATTATTGTGGAAAAAACACTTTTTGCACTTGTGATAGTGTTGAAAAACCACTTTTCGCACTTGTGATAGTGTTGAAAAACCACTTTTCCCACTTGTGTTAGTGTTGAAAAACCACTTTTCGCACTTGTGTTGGTGCAGGAAACCACTTTTGCACTTGTATTAGTGTGGAAAAACCACTTTTCGCACTTGTGTTAGTGTTAAAAAACCACTTTTCGCACTTGTGTTAGTGTTGAAAAACCACTTTTCGCACTTGTGTTGGTGCAGGAAAACACTTTTGCACTTGTATTAGTGTGGAAAAAACACTTTTCACACTTGTGTTGGTGCAGGAAACCACTTTTGCACTTGTATTAGTGTGGAAAAAACACTTTTTGCACTTGTGATACTGTTGAAAAACCACTTTTCGCACTTGTGTTAGTGTTGAAAATCCACTTTTCGCACTTGTGTTAGTGTGGAAAAAACACTTTTCGCACTTGTGTTGGTGCAGGAAACCACTTTTGCACTTGTATTAGTGTGGAAAAAACACTTTTTGCACTTGTGATAGTGTTGAAAAACCACTTTTCGCACTTGTGTTAGTGTTGAAAATGCACTTTTCGCACTTGTGTTAGTGTGGAAAAAACACTTTTTGCACTTGTGATATTGTTGAAAAACCACTTTTCGTACTTGTGTTAGTGTTGAAAAACCACTTTTCGCACTTGTGTTAGTGTTGAAAAACCACTTTTAGCACTTGTGTTAGTGTTGAAAAACGACTTTTCGCACTTGTGTTGGTGCAGGAAACCACTTTTGCACTTGTATTAGTGTGGAAAAAACACTTTTTGCACTTGTGTTAGTGTTGAAAAACCACTTTTTGCACTTGTATTAGTGTGGAAAAACCACTTTTTGCACTTGTGTTAGTGTTGAAAAACCACTATTCGCACTTGTGTTAGTGTTGAAAAACCACTTTTCGCACTTGTGTTGGTGCAGGAAACCACTTTTGCACTTGTATTAGTGTGGAAAAAACACTTTTTGCACTTGTGATAGTGTTGAAAAACCACTTTTCGCACTTGTGTTAGTGTTGAAAAACCACTTTTCGCACTTGTGTTGGTGCAGGAAACCACTTTTGCACTTGTATAAGTGTGGAAAAAACACTTTTTGCACTTGTGATAGTGTTGAAAAACCACTTTTCGCACTTGTGTTAGTGTTGAAATACCACTTTTCACACTTGTGTTGGTGCAGGAAACCACTTTTGCACTTGTATTAGTGTGGAAAAAACACTTTTTGCACTTGTGATAGTGTTGAAAAACCACTTTTCGCACCTGTGTTAGTGTTGAAAAACCACATTTCGCACTTGTATTAGTGTTGAAAAACCACTTTTCGCACTTGTGTTGGTGCAGGAAACCACTTTTGCACTTGTATTAGTGTGGAAAAAACACTTTTTGCACTTGTATTAGTGTGGAAAAACCACTTTTCGCACTTGTGTTAGTGTTGAAAAACCACTTTTCGCACTTGTGTTGGTGCAGGAAACCACTTTTCGCACTTGTATTAGTGTGGAAAAAACACTTTTTGCACTTGTGGTAGTGTTAAAAAACCACTTTTCGCACTTGTGTTAGTGTTGAAAAACCACTTTTTGCACTTGTGATAGTGTTGAAAAAATACTTTTCCCACTTGTGTTAGTGTTGAAAATCCACTTTTCCCACTTGTGTTGGTGCAGGAAACCACTTTTGCACTTGTATTAGTGTGGAAAAAACACTTTTTGCACTTGTGATAGTGTTGAAAAACCACTTTTCGCACTTGTGTAGTGTTGATAAACCACTTTTCCCACTTGTGTTAGTGTTGAAAAACCATTTTTCGCACTTGTGTTGGTGCAGGAAACCACTTTTGCACTTGTATTAGTGTGGAAAAACCACTTTTCGCACTTGTGTTATTGTTGAAAAACCACTTTTCGCACTTGTGTTAGTGTTGAAAAACCACTTTTCGCACTTGTGTTGGTGCAGGAAACCACTTTTGCACTTGTATTACAGTGGAAAAAACACTTTTTGCACTTTTGATAGTGTTGAAAAACCACTTTTCGCACTTGTGTTAGTGTTGAAAAACCACTTTTCGCACTTGTGTTAGTGTTGAAAAACCAATTTTTGCACTTGCGTTGGTGCAGGAAACCAATTTTTAACTTGTATTAGTGTGGAAAAAACACTTTTCGCACTTGTGTTGGTGCAGGAAACCACTTTTTAACTTGTATTAGTGTGGAAAAAACACTTTTTGCACTTGTGATAGTGTTGAAAAACCACTTTTCGCACTTGTGTTAGTGTTGAAAAACCACTTTTCGCACTTGTGTTAGTGTGGAAAAAACACTTTTCGCATTTGTGTTGGTGCAGGAAACCACTTTTGCACTTGTATTAGTGTGGAAAAAACACTTTTTGCACTTGTGATAGTGTTGAAAAACCACTTTTAACACTTGTTTTAGTGTTGAAAATCCACTTTTCGCACTTGTGTTAGTGTGGAAAAAACCCTTTTCGCACTTGTGTTGGTGCAGGAAACCACTTTTGCACTTGTATTAGTGTGGCAAAAACACTTTTTGCACTTGTGTTAGTGTTGAAAATCCAATTTTCGCACTTGTATTGGTGCAGGAAACCACTTTTGCACTTGTATTAGTGTGGAAAAAACACTTTTTGCACTTGTGATAGTGTTGAAAAACCACTTTTCGCACTTGTGTTAGTGTTGAAAATCCACTTTTCCCACTTGTGTTGGTGCAGGAAACCACTTTTGCACTTGTATTAGTGTGGAAAAAACACTTTTTGCACTTGTGATAGTGTTGAAAAACCACTTTTCGCACTTGTGTTAGTGTTGAAAAACCACTTTTCGCACTTGTGTTGGTGCAGGAAACCACTTTTGCACTTGTATTAGTGTGGAAAAACCACTTTTCGCACTTGTGTTAGTGTTGAAAATCCACTTTTCCCACTTGTGTTGGTGCAGGAAACCACTTTTGCACTTGTATTAGTGTGGAAAAAACACTTTTTGCACTTGTGATAGTGTTGAAAAACCACTTTTCGCACTTGTGTTGGTGCAGGAACCACATTTGCACTTGTATTAGTGTGGAAAAAAACACTTTTTGCACTTGTATTAGTGTGGAAAAACCACTTTTCGCACTTGTGTTAGTGTTGAAAAACCACTTTTCGCACTTGTGTTGGTACAGGAAACCACTTTTGCACTTGTATTAGTGTGGAAAAAACACTTTTTGCACTTGTGATAGTGTTGAAAAACGACTTTTCGCACTTGTGTTAGTGTTGAAAAACCACTTTTCGCACTTGTGTTGGTGCAGGAAACCACTTTTGCACTTGTATTAGTGTGGAAAAAACACTTTTTGCACTTGTGATATTATTGAAAAAACACTTTTTGCACTTGTATTAGTGTGGAAAAACCACTTTTCGCACTTGTGTTAGTGTTGAAAAACCACTTTTCGCACTTGTGTTGGTGCAGGAAACCACTTTTGCACTTGTATTAGTGTGGAAAAAACACTTTTTGCACTTGTGATAGTGTTGAAAAACCACTTTTCCCACTTGTGTTAGTGTTGAAAATCCACTTTTCCCACTTGTGTTGGTGCAGGAAACCACTTTTGCACTTGTATTAGTGTGAAAAAAACACTTTTTGCACTTGTGATAGTGTTGAAAAACCACTTTTCGCACTTGTGATAGTGTTGAAAAACCACTTTTCCCACCTGTGTTAGTGTTGAAAAAACCACTTTTCGCACTTGTGTTGGTGCAGGAAACCACTTTTGCACTTGTATTAGTGTGGAAAAACCACTTTTCGCACCTGTGTTAGTGTTGAAAGACCTCTTTTCGCACTTGTGTTAGTGTTGAAAAACCACTTTTCGCACTTGTGTTGGTGCAGGAAACCACTTTTGCACTTGTATTAGTGTGGAAAAAACACTTTTTGCACTTGTGATAGTGTTGAAAAACCACTTTTCGCAGTTGTGTTAGTGTTGAAAAACCACTTTTCGCACTTGTGATAGTGATGAAAAACCACTTTTCGCAGTTGTGTTAGTGTTGAAAAACCACTTCTCGCACTTGTGTTGGTGCAGGAAACCACTTTTGCACTTGTATTAGTGTGGAAAAAACACTTTTTGCACTTGTGATAGTGTTGAAAAACCACTTTTCGCACTTGTGTTGGTGCAGGAAACCACTGTTGCACTTGTATTAGTGTGGCAAAAACACATTTTGCACTTGTATTAGTGTGGTAAAAACCACTTTTCACACTTGTGTTAGTGTTGAAAAACCACTTTCCGCACTTGTGTTGGTGCAGGAAACCACTTTTGCACTTGTATTAGTGTGGAAAAACACTTTTTGCACTTGTGATAGTGTTGAAAAACCACTTTTCGCACTTGTGTTAGTGTTGAAAAACCACTTTTCGCACTTGTGTTAGTGTTGAAAAACCACTTTTCGCACTTGTGTTGGTGCAGGAAACCACTTTTGCACTTGTATTAGTGTGGAAAAAACACTTTTTGCACTTGTGATAGTGTTGAAAAACCACTTTTCGCACTTGTGTTAGTGTTGAAAAACCACTTTTCGCACTTGTGTTGGTGCAGGAAACCACTTTTGCACTTGTATTAGTGTGGAAAAAACACTTTTTGCACTTGTGATAGTGTTGAAAAACCACTTTTCGCACTTGTGTTGGTGCAGGAAACCACTTTTGCACTTGTATTAGTGTGGAAAAAAACACTATTTGCACTTGTATTAGTTTGGAAAAACCACTTTTCGCAATTGTGTTAGTGTTGAAAAACCACTTTTCGCACTTGTGTTATTGTTGAAAAACCACTTTTCGCACTTTGTTAGTGTTGAAAAACCACTTTTCGCACTTGTGTTGGTGCAGGAAACCACTTTTGCACTTGTATTAGTGTGGAAAAAACACTTTTTGCACTTGTGATAGTGTTGAAAAACCACTTTTCGCACTTGTGTTAGTGTTGAAAAACCACTTTTCGCACTTGTGTTAGTGTTGAAAATCCACTTTTCGCTCTTGTGTTGGTGCAGGAAACCACTTTTGCACTTGTATTAGTGTGGAAAAACCACTTTTCCCACCTGTGTTAGTGTTGAAAAACCACTTTTCGCACTTGTGTTGGTGCAGGAAACCACTTTTGCACTTGTATTAGTGTGGAAAAACCACTTTTTGCACCTGTGTTAGTGTTGAAAGACCACTTTTCGCACTTGTGTTAGTGTTGAAAAACCACTTTTCGCACTTGTGTTGGTGCAGGAAACCACTTTTGCACTTGTATTAGTGTGGAAAAAACACTTTTTGCACTTGTGATAGTGTTGAAAAACCACTTTTCGCAGTTGTGTTAGTGTTGAAAAACCACTTTTCGCACTTGTGATAGTGATGAAAAACCACTTTTCGCACTAGTGTTAGTGTTGAAAAACCACTTTTCGCACTTGTGTTGGTGCAGGAAACCACTTTTGCACTTGTATTAGTGTGGAAAAAACACTTTTTGCACTTGTGATAGTGTTGAAAAACCACTTTTCGCACTTGTGTTGGTGCAGGAAACCACTGTTGCACTTGTATTAGTGTGGCAAAAACACATTTTGCACTTGTATTAGTGTGGAAAAACCACTTTTCACACTTGTGTTAGTGTTGAAAAACCACTTTTCGCACCTGTGTTAGTGTTGAAAAACCACTTCCCGCACTTGTGTTGGTGCAGGAAACCACTTTTGCACTTGTATTAGTGTGGAAAAAACACTTTTTGCACTTGTGATAGTGTTGAAAAACCACTTTTCGCACTTGTGTTAGTGTTGAAAAACCACTTTTCGCACTTGTGTTAGTGTTGAAAAACCACTTTTCGCACTTGTGTTGGTGCAGGAAACCACTTTTGCACTTGTATTAGTGTGGAAAAAACACTTTTTGCACTTGTGATAGTGTTGAAAAACCACTTTTCGCACTTGTGTTAGTGTTGAAAAACCACTTTTCGCACTTGTGTTGGTGCAGGAAACCACTTTTGCACTTGTATTAGTGTGGAAAAAACACTTTTTGCACTTGTGATAGTGTTGAAAAACCACTTTTCGCACTTGTGTTAGTGTTGAAAAACCACTTTTCGCACTTGTGTTAGTGTTGAAAAACCACTTTTCGCACTTGTGTTAGTGTTGAAAAACCACTTTTCGCACTTGTGTTGGTGCAGGAAACCACTTTTGCACTTGTATTAGTGTGGAAAAAACAATTTTTGCACTTGTGATAGTGTTGAAAAACCACTTTTCGCACTTGTGTTAGTGTTGAAAAACCACTTTTCGCACTTGTGTTAGTGTTGAAAAACCACTTTTCGCACTTGTGTTGGTGCAGGAAACCACTTTTGCACTTGTATTAGTGTGGAAAAAACACTTTTTGCACTTGTGATAGTGTTGAAAAACCACTTTTCGCACTTGTGTTAGTGTTGAAAATCCACTTTTCGCACTGGTGTTGGTGCAGGAAACCACTTTTGCACTTGTATTAGTGTGGAAAAAACACTTTTTGCACTTGTATTAGTGTGGAAAAACCACTTTTTGCACTTGTGATAGTGTTGAAAAACCACTTTTCGCACTTGTGTTGGTGTTGAAAATCCACTTTTCCCACTTGTAGTTGAGGAAGACAAAATTATCTGGAAAGGAGGAGAAAGGAAGTTAAGTATTCTTCTTTCAACCTTCGACTGCTGTTCTTATTTGTGCTGCTATTTCCATTCTTCTTGCTTTTTCTTTTATTCCAACTGTGTAGGAAAACATGTCAACACATTCAACTGTTTGGCACCCAATACATTGCTTAGCTTTTAGCAGGGAAATTCCACTCATCTGCCAAGATGCCTTTGAAAACCCTGGCCCACAGGTAGAAGGTTATTGTGCAATGTTGAAACCCCATTGACTTGTAAACCTGAAGGTACTTCCCAACAGCTGGTAAATGATTAAAAAAAACACCGCTGAAGATGTTAAAATGTAAAAGAAACAAAAATTTAACAAAAAGCAAGTGTCAGTCACATAAAAAAACCAAAACACAAAGTAAATTTTCCTTTTGGAGTTTGCAAGAATTGAAATATAACCTCAACTGATCCCATCCCCACAATGATGAAAAATAGATCATCATGAAAGAAAAAAACAAACAATGGTTTATGTTTGCACTGAAGTATTTCAGCCGATAATTAATTCACAACCCCTGATGGCAATAGATGCTTTGTCTTCTTTTGTTATACAGTCAACTCTTCATAGATTGATTTGTGAAATATTTTAGAATTGGATAAAATGCTGATTATTCAGATTTATTTGTTTGCTTCTTCAATTTATTCTTTTACTGGCTTTGCAGAGGAAATAAAGAGTAGAATCATCATCATGTGCCATGCTCAATGCAGAGCGATGGTGCTGCCAAAGTAGTTGAGAGACTAATCCCCGTCTGATTGCCACCACTCCGACTACAATCCTATAGTATAGACTGTACTACTTCTCCTTGCATATCCTACTCAAAACATACATAAACATATACAAGCATATATGTATGAATACATATATATATAGATATATATATATATATATATATATATATATATTTATAGATAGATAGATAGATATATATATATATTTATATATATATATGCACAAAGCCTGGTGTTGGCTTAGCGGTTAGGGTGCCGGCTTGGGATCCTAGGATCTTGGGTTCGAATCCCGGTCGATCGCTAAATTAACACCAGGGGGGTTGACTCAGCCTGTCGTCCTTCCGAGGTCGGCAAATTGAGTACCAGCTTGCTGGGATGAATGATCCTGGTGTGTACCCCGGCTTAGAATAGGTACACCGTATCCCTGTGCATCGTAAGAGGCGACTAAGGGTTGGCGCCAGGAAGGGCATCCAGCCATAAAACATTGCCTCAAACAGGGAACCATGATTGTCATGGGGCCCGCAAGGCTAATCCCTGCTCTAGCGGGGTAAATGGCCTTAAAACGATCATTCATTCATTCATTCATTCATATATATATATATATATATATACAGTCATGTGAAAAAGTAAGTACACCCCATGTAAAGTTTTGACTTTTTCAACATATTTCAACATACAGCTATTTGATCCTCATTTCAACAATATTGATAGATAAAGGAGATATAATATAACAAATATCATGAAACATTTACATTTTGTAGTCCATTGTATAATTTAAATAAACATAAATGCAAATTTCGCATGTGGAAAAAGTAAGTGCAGCCCTACAATTTGTCACTACTTCAAATACCTAAAATTAGAATCAGGTGCACCAGCTCAGGTGCAAATGATTAGAACATCGTTAGAGAGGATCTTTGAGGAACCTGTTTTAGTTAAACCTCAGACATTTCGTTTGGTTTGCTCTTTGTTGTTGAAGTGTGCGGCGTCACCATGCCTAGATCAAAAGAGCTCTGTGAGGCCTTCAGAAAGAAAGTTTTAGATGCCTACGAGTCTAGGAAGGGATTTAAAATGATCTCCAAACAATTTGAAATCACTCATTCGACTGTCTGTGTTACGTGGTCCTCCCGGTGACTACCTGGTCTCGGTGACCCCCGGACCGTGAGAGGAACCCCGCCAGAAAGATATATGATTTATACGCTTTCGTAACGCAATCAATATGAATTCCGGTCAATAAGAAACCCCACACCAAGGATCCGGATTAATCAATAATATATTCCCAATCAATCAACAACAATCAACAATCAATCAACAATATTACTAAGATGGCCATCTCATATATTTCCCTCTTTGACCCCACTTACGGCACCCTCAATAGTCACTGTCCCTCACAATGTCTCTGGGCCCCTCCCGACCAAGGTGAAGGTCAACTTCTCCGCACACGGGCGGTTGAACGGACCCCTGGCTGACGTGCTCCAAACGTGCACGTCCCGTACCGGGAACGGTGGCTGCAGCGGACACCTCCTCAGGACGCCACCGGGGTCGGAGCCTGTGATCGCGGCCTCTGGGCTGTGAACGGCTCACAAAGCGCGCGAGGCCCAAGGTGCGACCCGTACACGCCCTCGTAGGCATCGAGGCGAACAGTGCCAGACGCTTGGTTCCTTCCAAGAACCCACGGCAACCTGACACGTAACAGGCAATCACCCCGCGCAGGTAACTCCTCTCGCCAGACGGGCTTTTCAAACGCAGCGTTCCAAAGCAGATAAAGATCGATTCGGCTCGCGTCGGAGCTGGTCGAGGATCAAGATGGCCGCTTCTCTCCCCACCTTGTCTTTTTTCTTCCTCCGGTTCACCATCCTGTTTCCGGTCTCCTGTTATCAGGAGCGCTTCTAACCATTTAACCACAACAACCTTTAATAGAATAAACATTAATAAGCAATGACCTGGATAGTAATTCACATAAATCCGGAATCCGTAACACTCCCCCCCTTCAAGAAAGAAAGTTTGAACCCGGCGAAAACTTTCTTTGCAGGCCAACTTTGATAAACAAACAAGATAACTCACACCCCCAAATCATCAGTTCCCCCGGGCACAATTATCACATCTCAAAAAACAAAACAACAAAATTTCACAAAACCCTCAGAGATTCCAAAGGTAATTCACTCTGGACCAAGCGTCAACACTTCTAGTTTCTCTTGAATGCCGGTTAAGGGGTGGTGACCAAAACCCCAATGTTAAACAACTCGATAGCACTTTTTCGGGAGGCCAAGCTGAGTATACACTACATGGACGCCTTAAGGAATGTAGTTCACGGTTAGTCCGGGGAGGAAAGTTCATTACATGGATGCCTTTAAGAACGTGGAGTTCACGGTTAGTCCATGCAGGAAAGTTCACTACCTGGACGCCTTTAAGAACGTGGCGTTCACGGTTAGTCCGTGTAGGAGCCCAGGCTCGGCGGCTCCGCCGTATATAGTGCTTCAACTTCTCCGGACTCCTAACAGTTACGGTGGGACCACTTGACCCAGTAGTCACCTGACTGGTGGTCTCCGTCTCGGCCAGTGCTCTGACAATCATTCTTTCAGGGGATGCCGTAACTCTGGGAGCCTCCATAGTAATATCGGCTGCTGCCAACACCAAAACTACCGCCAAGTTGTCCTCTTCTGTAGACCTCTCAACGCCTACGAAATGCCTTCCCTACTGTTATTGTCCGACCCTCCAAATCCTTACCATTCCAATTCTTCTCTGCCTCTCTGACGTCTTTTGTGCTTGCAAACGTGACAAAGCCGAACCCTCTTGACCGTTGCATTTCCCTGTCTTTTACCAACCGCACTTCCACCAGCGGCCCATATCTGTTGAAGACAGAGGTCAGAACTACTTCCTCTGTTTTGAAATTC
Source organism: Myxine glutinosa (assembly GCF_964187855.1). Taxonomy (NCBI): domain Eukaryota; kingdom Metazoa; phylum Chordata; class Myxini; order Myxiniformes; family Myxinidae; genus Myxine; species Myxine glutinosa. The sequence goes on from NC_136263.1 coordinate 131,658,581, forward strand.
AGTCCCCCTACAAATAACTTTTTTTTTCTTCTTCTTTTTTTTTTGTATACTGAATCGAGGCTCATGAAAGAGCTAACATTTATTTCACAAACAAATCAACCAGACAAACAAAATATACAAAAAGAGGGAGCGGAGACAAGATGGGGAGAGAAGGGGAAGCACACAACCACAACATTTGAGAGCAGGGAGAAGTGTGGGAGGGAGAGGGCTTGGGGGCAGGAGGCGTGGGAGGGGGAGGGGGGGGGGGGGAGAGGTATAAAACACAAGGGGACCGAAATTAGCGGGGGTAGAAAAGATCAAGGTTTTGGATGGGGGAGGATAAGAGATGGTGGTGAACAGCTGTTTTAAAGACCTGGAGGGTGGAGTGGGATTGAAGAGAGTGAGGGAGTTTGTTCCAGAGGCGGGAGAACTTGGTACTTTTGTCGCCCTCCCGAGCTGGTGTGGTGTTATTTTCCCTGCTGGGCTCTTTACCAACCCTCGGGTTACCATAAACTTGACCCCCGGCCAAATCATTCCCGATAACCACAGATACTCCCTCTACAGGAAGCGTGGCTTGTAAACCGACGGTGACCGGTCCTGACACCAAATCGGATTCCAAATGGATGACATGAAGTGGGGCACTAACACAGCCACCGATCCCTTGTAACCGAACACTATCACCAGTTGCTGTACTCTTTGACAATGGCAAAATGCCTTCAAGCATTAAGGATTGATGGGCTCCTGTGTCCCTCAATACCCTAACAGGTCTTGGGTTAGTCAGGTCTCCCTCTAGTGAGATAAAACCCCTCATAAATAAATGGTTGGTAACTCTTCTGTGGGCGATTTCTTACGTTTGCCATCGCATTCGGAGTTGTACGAGTCGGACTCCGCTCTGGGTTTTCCCTTTTCATGAGGTAACAACTGGACATCAAGTCTCCAGGTTTCTTGCAAAAAGCGCAAGTAGGCCCGGAGTAAAAACTCGTGGTCTGCCTCGGGCCCCCCGGAAAATAAGTTTGTCTTGGGCCCGTAGCCCCCTGATTTCGAACAGTTGGGGTATCAGAGTTGTCCCCATAATCATCTCGAGGCCGCCGCCATGTATTGTCGTTCTCCGCACCGGGTGTTCCATAACTCCCCTGCTGAAGTCTAGGCGAGGAGTTAGGTTTGTGGACCCCTATCCGGTGTGTTAAGGCATAATCATCTGCCATGGTGGCTGCGTCCCACAACTTTGGTACTTTCTTTTCCTGCAGGTACACTTTGATGTCCTCGTGGACACACTGTTGAAATTCCTCCACCAGGATCAAGTCACGCAATGCTTCGAAGTCTTTCCCGACTCCTTTTGACTCACACCACCGATCAAACATGTTTTCTTTCACTCTGGCAAACTCCACATGGGTCTCACTCTCCCTCTTCCTGGCATTCCTGAATTTATGCCGGTAAGCTTCAGGAACCAACTCATAGGCTTTGAGAATGTGCTTCTTCAATACCTCATAATCTGCACATTGGTCCATTGGTAGCACCGAATAAATATCTTGAGCTTTACCCACTAGCACACTTTGCACTAGTATGGTCCAGGCCTCCTCCGGCCAGTGTAAATGTCGAGCCACTTTCTCAAAGTGTGGAAAAAATTTAGCGACTTCCTTTTCACTGAAGGGTGGAACCAGCCTCACATGTCTGCCCACATCCCAGGTGTTCTGGCTAGGTGTCGGCCCAGTCAGCAAGGGTGGTACCTCTCCCCGTTCTCTCATTAACTCCAGCTCCTTGAATTTAATTTCTTGCTGAAGCGCCATGTCACGTTCCTTTAATTCCCTTTCGGCTTTTCTCTCCTCTGCTTCGAGTTCCCTTGCAGCTCTCCTCTCCTCTGCTTTTCTCCCTTCTAACCTTTCCTGGAGTTCTCGTTCCACTCTCCTTTCCTCTGCTTGTTTCTCTTCTCTCCTCTCTTCTGCTTTCCTTTCCTCTTCTGATCTTTCTTTTTCTGCTTTCCTTTCCTCTGTTTTCATCCTTTCTAACCTTTCCTGGAGTTCTCGTTCCACTCTCCTTTCTTCTGCTTGTTTCTCTTCTCTCCTCTCTTCTGCTTTCCTTTCCTCTTCTGATCTTTCCTTTTCTGCTTTCCTTTCTTCTTCTGCTCTTTCCTTTTCTGCTTTCCTTTCTTCTTCTGCTCTTTCCTTTTCTGCTTTCCTTTCTTCTTCTGCTCTTTCCTTTTCTGCTTTCCTTTCTTCTTCTTTGATCCGTTCCTGGCTCCGTAATTGCAACTCCAGTTTCCGGAGCTCAACGTCTTCTGGTTCTTCGGGTAGCCACTCCCAGGCTAACTCGTCCCATGTTCCTAATCCCACCATAGATTGTATCACCGCGGTCTGCAACTCTGCCTTCCTCAAATTAGTTCGGACCTCCAAGTTAAAATGTTTGGCCAATTTCAAGAGGTCCGATTTTAGTAACGCTCGGAACTGTGCCTCACTCGGGGTTACCACAAAGTTCTGTGCCACAAACGCCATGGTGCCTATCGTTAACACCTGTTAACCTTCACCCAAGACTTTACCACAATTTCCCAAAAATTTACCAATTAATACTTAATTAATAAATTTTAATTAATAAAAATATTATTTCATTATTTTATACAATTTTATATCCAGGAATTCAATTGGACGAGCCCCCAATTCTGTTACGTGGTCCTCCCGGTGACTACCTGGTCTCGGTGACCCCCGGACCGTGAGAGGAACCCCGCCAGAAAGATATATGATTTATACGCTTTCGTAACGCAATCAATATGAATTCCAGTCAATAAGAAACCCCACACCAAGGATCCGGATTAATCAATAAAATATATTCCCAATCAATCAACAACAATCAACAATCAATCAACAATATTACTAAGATGGCCATCTCATATATTTCCCCCTTTGACCCCACTTACGGCACCCTCAATAGTCACTGTCCCTCACAAGTCTCTGGGCTCCTCCCGACCAAGGTGAAGGTCGACTTCTCCGCACACGGGAGGTTGAACGGACCCCTGGCTGACGTGCTCCAAACGTGCACGTCCTGTACCGGGAACGGTGGCTGCAGCGGACACCTCCTCGGGACGCCACCGGGGTCGGAGCCCGTGATCGCGGCCTCTGGGCTGTGAACGGCTTGCAAAGCGCGCGAGGCCCAAGGTGCGACCCGTACACGCCCTCGTAGGCGTCGAGGCGAACAGTGCCGGACGCTTGGTTCCTTCCAGGAACCCACGGCAACCTGACACATAACAGGCAATCACCCCGCGCAGGTAACTCCTCTCACCAGACGGGCGTTTCAAACGCAGCGTTCCAAAGCAGATAAAGATTGATTCGGCTCGCGTCGGAGCTGGTCGAGGATCAAGATGGCCGCTTCTCTCCCCACCTTGTCTTTTTTCTTCCTCCGGTTCACCATCCCGTTTCCGGTCTCCTGTTATCAGGAGCGCTTCTAACCATTTAACCACAACAACCTTTAATAGAATAAACATTAATAAGCAATGACCTGGATAGTAATTCACATAAATCCGGAATCCGTAACAGTCTGGAAGAGCATCTACAAGTGGAGAAGATTCCAAACAACTGCCAGCTTGTTCAGGCCAGGCCGCCCCAGCAAGTTCAGCCCGAGAGCAGACCGCAAGATGCTGAAACAAGTCTCTAAGAACCCCAGAATGTCATCACGGGACCTACAGGTAGCTCTTACCACTGTTGATGTCAAAGTGCACGAGTCTTCCATTAGAAAGAGGCTGCACAAATTTGATCTACATGGGAGGTGTGCCAGGAGGAAACCTTTGCTGTCCAGAAAGAACATCAGGGCAGGACTAAAGTTTGCCAATGAACACCTAGGCAAAGACCAGCACTTCTGGAACAATGTGCTCTGGACAGATGAGTCAAAGGTAGAGCTATTTGGCCACAGTACCAGAAGACATGTTTGGCGAAAATCAAAGACAGCATTTGACCTCAAGAACCTGATACTAACTGTAAAGCATGGTGGTGGAAATATTATGGTTTGGGGCAGCTTCGCTGCATCAGGGCCTGTGTATCTCACCATCATATAATCCACTATGAATTCTTCATTGTACCAGAGGGTGCTTGAGGATAATGTGAGGCCATCTGTCAGAAAGTTGAAGCTCAACTGAAGGTGGACATTGCAACATGACAATGACCCTAAACATACCAGTAAATCCACCAAGGAATGGCTGAAAAGAAAGAAATGGAGGGTTCTGGAATGGCCAAGTCAAAGCCCGGATCTAAATCCCATCGAGATGTTGTGGGGGGATTTGAAACGAGCTGTGCATGCAAGAAACCCCTCAAACATCGCATAGCTGAAAGAATTCTGCATGGAGGAGTCGGCAAAAATTTCTCCCGGTCGATGTCAGAGACTGGTAGACAGTTGTAAGAAACGCTTACTTAAGGTTGTTTCTGCCAAAGGGGGGAATACCACCTATTAGTCCCATGGGTGTACTTACTTTTTCCACATGCGGAATTTGCATTTATGTTTATTTCAATTATACAATGGACTACAAAATGTAAATGTTCCATGATATTTGTTATATTATATCACCTTTATCTATCAATATTGTTGAAATGAAGATCAAATAGCTGTATGTTGAAATATGTTGAAAAAGTCAAAACTTTACATGGGGGTGTACTTACTTTTTCACGTGACTGTATATATATATACTTGCAGAAGTACCCGGCATTGCCGGGCGGGGGAGGAGGAGGGGAGGGGGAAGAGGAGGGGAGGGGAATGGGGGGGGAGGGGGGGAGGGGGAGGTGGGAGGGAGAGGGGGAAGGGGGGGAGGAGGAGGGGGAGGGGGAAGAGGAGGGGGAGGGGAACAGGGGGGGAGGGGGAGAGGGAAGGGGGGGATGGGGGAGGGGAAGGGGGGGAGGGGAGGGTGTGGGGGTGCCCGAGGGAAGAAGGGCCCCTCCCCCTCCCCCTTCCCCTCCCCCCCCGTCACCTCGCCCTCCCCCCCCTCCCCCCCTTCCCCCTCCCCCCTCTCCCTCCCTCCCTCCCCCCCTCCCCCCTCCTCCCCTTCCCCCCTCCACCCTTCCCCTCCCCCCTCCCCCCCGTTCCCCTCCCCTCCTCTTCCCCCTCCCCTCCTCCTCCCTCTTAACACCAGGGGGGTTGACTCAACATGTCATCCTACCGAGGTCGGCAAATTGAGTACCAGTTCACTGGTAATTCCCTGTGTGCCGCAAGAGGCGCCTAACAGGGTTGGCGGCACGAACCCGGAAGTCGGAACTCATTGTCGTCAAATAAATGTAGCATGTATGTTTCACTCTCTGTCACATGCCGTTGGTCCCATGTCAATCGGATGAAGTTGAAAAATTAACATTACGAAGTTTCTCTGGGACGTACTGATTCCGAATAATGAAGTTGAAAAATGAACGTTCCGAAATACGCTAATTATGCTAACAGAAGCGCTGGCGCTGCGAAGCGCTAGAGGGAGGGCTGCGCTCCCTCCCTTCGATTCCCTCCCTCTTCTGCTAGCGTTTCTGCGCTTATACGCTAATTTTAAAACCCGAAGTTTTTTAAAATTTAAGGTGTGCTGTAGTTGCTCTGAGACGTACTGATTCCGAATATGCCTTTGGTTTTTCTCTGCGATGAGTAGTTCTCGAGTTATAAGAGGACAAACAAACATACTTTACTGCTTTATATATATATAAGTTGGTACGATTCGGCCAAGGAATCCCAGAGATAATTGCAAATAAGTGAGCCGTGACGTCTTGGAACGCGCCGGTAATATATTATAATTTATGGTAATCCATGCAGCACGACATGGTCATCACGGAAAACAAGGCGCCTTTGCCGGCGCAAAACGGCTCTCCCAGGGTCAAACTCAGTATCGTTGTGAGCGCACGGTTCAGCCTTTCAAGAAAAAGTTTATTTTGTAAAAATCGAACCACGCGTTAAAAAGATATGACTGGTTTTGTTCGCCGGCACGTCGGCGCTCGAATCGGCTCGCGATAGAATCCAACACGTCCTTTGTCGGGGTCGTCTGAACCAACCACGGGGCCTAGAAGGCTGGGACTGGTCTCAAAAGTTAGGTCTCGATCATATCTCGTAATGCTGGAAGCTGCACGTCTCTGTGATAATCTTGTGGACCATGACAAGAGATCGTGCGAGTCGCTCGCAACGGCTTCAAGCACTTCCGCATTCGACCATTTCATGAACGCCATACGCCCCGCCCATCAAAGCGCGTACGTATTAAACGAACATACAGTGGCCCATGTGTCGTCATTTGCGCATGCGCCAAAGTCTTTGCAGAAAGATGAAGCATCAGAACAGCGCATTTGCACATGCGCAAGAGTGAGAACCGCCTGTGCACCATTACGCTAACAGAAGCGCTGGTGCTGCGAAGCGCTAGAGGGAGCGCTGCGCTCCCTCCCTTCGATTCCCTCCCTCTTCTGCAAGCGCTTCTGCGCTAATACGCTAATTTTAAAACCCGAAGTTTTTTTTAAAATTTAAGGTGTGCTGTAGTTGCTCTGAGACGTACTGATTCCGAATATGCCTTTGGTTTTTCTCTGCGATGAGTAGTTCTCGAGTTATAAGAGGACAAACAAACAAACATACTTTACTGCTTTATATATATAGATACTAGCAAAAGTACCTGGCATTGCCGGGCGGGGGAGGGGAGGGGAACGGGGGGGTTCCACGTAAGGTATAGTGGATATTTTGAAATAAACATATTCAGCACAATTGCATTAGCAATTTCATATGAACATAACCCTTGTGTTGTTCACATTCTGTGTTACGTTTTGTAAAGGTGGGCGCGATTCGGAAAATTTTAAGTCCGCTTACCGCTTATCCGCTCCACCAGCCCGTGTAGTCCGATTCGCTTATCCGCTTCAGCGGCCGAAAATCTTAGTCCGCTTACCGCTTATCCGCTTATCCGCTTCGATTCGATTTTTTTAAAGCGCTTCGACGTTTTTAAAGCGATTTTTGACGTTTCTAAAGGGAATTTAATGCTTTTTAAGCCTAAATAGCCATTTCTAACTACTACAAAGACAAACAAAGCTTTTAAGATCGAAAATATACATTTTTATTTAAATAAAATTTATTCAAAATTTATTGAAACTAGGGCGTGCCCGTACGTGGGTGCAAAAAAACATGCGTGCAAACAACAACAAAAAAAAACTTTGAAACCACGTGGCAGTAACGACCACAGAACCCCCCCCCCTCTATTTACATGAAATGGTTTGGTCCATTTGCAAAGCCAAAGCGAACGGCTTGCGAGTACGGTAGAACCCCCCCCCCCCCCCTATATTTACATGAAATGGTTTGGTTCATTCGCAAAGCCAAAGCGAACGGCTTGCGAGTACGGTGACCATACCTTGGGAACCACTGGTCCGATTAATTTCAAACCTTGAAAAGGCACATCCTCGGGTCCCCAGCAATATACCTGGCAAGTTTCAAGTATATCGGACCCGTGGTTGTCGAGAAACAGCGGTCACAGACACACAGACACACACATACACACAGAGATTACTGGAATTATTTATTGAAATAAAGTTTTCCACTCGACTCTACTCTACTCTACAGTTAATTTAAATATAATTTTAATATATGCAAGTTACATTAAAGAAAAATCAATTTGCCCGTCCTTTCTTTGACAAGAGAGTCTACTAGTCAACAGACTAGCAGTCTGTTGACTAGTCCTCGTCTTCCTCCTCCACCTCGTGGGCCTTCTTGAGGATTTGGAGGTTGCCCTTCATGAAGACGAGGGCCTCGAAGTTCGGTGCAGCCAGGGCCGACCTCTTAGGCCTGAGGATGTCCGACCCGTAGCTGAACACGCGCTCGACCGAGGCAGAGCTCGGGAACGGCGTGTTATGCCTGAGAAACAGAGTTACCCAAGCATCACGGAACTCGAGCGGGAAGAGATTGGGCGAGAGCCGAGTTGTTAGGGTTTCACTTATTATTCACTTAAATAAATATTCACAATTCTAGAGTAACGGCTCAGGCTAACAGCTGATTTGGCGAATCGCGATGCGCTTTAATTTTTCGGTAGTCCGCTTACGCTTATCCGCTTCGGTTTCCGGGGGTTGTTCCGATTCGCTTATCCGCTTCGAAAACGTTAGTCCGCTGCAGCGGATAAGCGGATAAGCGGACTTTCGAAGTGGACCGCCCACCTTTGACGTTTTGATGTTCTTCCTATATTTCTGTTTATTTAGTCTATTCTCTGATTGTCATATACATGGCGGCATGGACGTGTAGAAGCACGGGTCGTTCCTTTTCTGAGTATCTTGTGTCCGCATAGAATCATTCAAAATGTCTGTGATGCCTGTAATTAATAAATGAACACATTGTTCGTGTACGACTTGATATATATATATATATACATACATACATACATATATATATATATATATATATATATATATATATATATATATATATATATATATATTGTTGCGGATATGAGGATTGTATTTTTTTGATTGTGTTGTATTGTATTGGAAATTGTTATGAATTATTGCTTGAGTCTGGCCCCTCCTGCCTCCAGTGTTGTGTAAAGGTTAAAAGGGCGTCCCGCTAGTTAATTCCATAAAGCATCCATTGAAGGACACTATAATACCCTTGTTCAGTAGCTTATATCTTTATTATGTGTTTTAGGGTAAGGCCTTGTCTTCCATTAAAATGACACTCCATTGCACCAGGTGGAAAAGATAGATTCCCTTCATCCTTCATTCCCATTCCCAAAAACCTCCATTTCCCCTTTCGTCAATTGCCATTCGCATTGCCAACTACAATTGCCGCCATTGAACATGTGCTTGGGTTGGGGAAGAAAGGCGTGCCCGCCCGTCGTCATCAAGGGCGGAGCCAGAGGGTCACGCGACCAACCATGGCCGAGGTGAGCACACCAATGGGCGTGTCCTGAAGGCCGGTGGCTTAATCGCCGGAGGCGTTATAAAAGCGTGGGCACAGGAGTGATAAAGAAGAAAGTCGTCAGGGCAAAGCTGCGTAAAAAGGGTCCAAGAGAGAGCTGCGTGGTGAGGTGAAAAGAGAGCTGAAGAGAGAGCTGCAGAGAGCTCCAAAAGAGAGCTGCGTGGTGAGGTGCAAAGAAAAGAGCTGGGTCATCAGAGGAGAGCTGAGTAAAAGGGTCCAAGAGAGAGCTGGGTTGTGAGGTCCAAGAGAGAGAAGGGAGATTATCCAGCAGCGATTTTTGTTCAAAGGAGATCATCCAGGGAAGCACAAAGCCTGCTATTCGTCGCCTTGCTCGCCAGCAGCAGCGTCCACAGCAGCAACAACACTCAACAGCCACTTGGGGCCTGGACGGCAGTTTTGAGCAGGGCCGCGAAGGAACGGCGGCTGCCCAACGCGCCGATCGTGCGGCCGGACCCATTGGACTTTCCTCTCCTTCCAGCCATTCCTGCCTGCAAGTTCCCCATTCGTGTACGTGAGTTTGTTCTGTTTGTTCTGTCCTGGGTATTCAATTAAGTCTGTATAAGCTAGTATTTTCACTGTGTCTCTAAAAGCTTCTGTATATTATTTTATTATCTTTCCTTCTCCTTGTTTATTTTGAGCCTGTACATAGTAAATAAATTTAGTAGTATTTTCAACCTTTGCTTCGTCTTCTTATTCCTTTTCTTCACATCCGTCGTCTTTGTCTTTTCCCTCATTGAATAGCTGTGGCGTGATACGGCCAACGTTCGAGTGAATCGGGTGAATCGGGGAAACTGTTAGGTCGCGGGGCCTCCGCTCGGCAAACATAACATCCTTAACCGCGGACCGTAACAATTGGTGTCAGGAGTGTCGGATTCGGACCTGGGACTAAATTCATTTAGCCCAAATTTTGGACACAATTGTACAATTGGCGTAACAATTGGTGTCGGGAGCGGGGTCGGACCCGAAGCGCGCTTAACGCGCTCAAAATTACGAGCTGCTGGAAATTGTTTTATTTTTAAAGAAAAACCCGAATTTTGAAATCGCGCCATGGCTGGTCAAGGCGATCGGATGCAGGTGGGTGAGCTAGAAGAGGGGTTAGGAGTAACCCAGGATCAAATGGAGGGGAGCAATGAGGAAAACATTGGCAATGTGGTTGAGGAGGTTTCAGGCGCGCAAAATGGCGCTCTCGCGCACGAGGTTACAGGCGCGCAAAATGGCACCTCGCACATGGCTACGGCGACCGCGCTCGCGACCGTAGCAGCGCCACCGGTGGATTTGAACCTTTTTTTGTTACAAATGGGGGCCCTAATGGAGAGGCTAGAAGCAAAAATGGATGCTCAAAGCGATAAGTCCACCCGAGAGCAAAGAGAAATGGGTGAGCGGTTGGGAAACCAAATTGTGGGATTGAGGGCTGACAGTGAGCGATGGGGGGGCGAAATGGGGGGCAAAATGGGCGAAATGGGGGGCAAAATTGGGGAAATGGGGGAATGGCTAGAAGCAAAATTTGAGGGTTTAGACAAGAAATTTGAGGGATTAGACAATGGGATAGAGGGGGTGAAACATGGGTTAACGGGGGTGGAAAATAGAATGGCTGCCCAGGAGAATCAGATAGAGGGGGTGAAAAATGGGTTAGAGGGGCTAGAAAATAGGATGGAAGACAAATTGCGGGCAATAAGGGAGCAATCCGCCCGAGAAATTAAACAAATGGGAGAGCAGATAGAGGAGGTGAAAATCGGGGTAGAAACCAAATTGGATGCTCAGAGGGATGAATTGGGACAGATGAGGGTGGCATCTACAAAAGAGAGGGAGGAGATGAAGGAGGAGATACGACGAGGTGTAAGTGAGGAGGTCTCGGGGATACGCGAGGAGGTAAAGCGAGGTGAAAAGCGTATAGAGAAAGAGGTGAGGAATAATACGGCTAGGTTACAGGGGGGCATAGAGGGTCTGACAAAGGGAGTAGAACAGCTCACAGTGGGACAAAAGGAACTAGTGGACCAAGTGGAAAAGAACACTGCAATAATCGGGGGGTTAAAAGCGACACAGAAAGACATTAAAAATGAATTAATAGCGACAAAGAAGGAATGTCATATGGTACATGAGGGGTTGACGAAGAAGTTGGAAGAGGTGACAGAAGTAATGGAGACGAAGGACCGAGAGGTGAGGACGCACATAGAAACGGTTAAAGTGGCGTTAGAGGAAGAGATAGAGGGGGCGCACCGGGAGATAAAGTAGGTAAAGGAAAAATTAGAGGAGGTGGAAGAAGGGGTGAGTGAAATTAAGAAGAGATGGAGGGAAACTAAAAAGGAGATAAGGGAGGAAGTGATGGAGTATGTGCAAGGTCTGTGTTCAAATCATGATGATGTGCTCACTACCCAAATAAAGAGTTTGCAGGTGGCGAAGGAGGTGCGAAGACGAGGTGCCAAGGTGAGTGGTGATATACGTGGAAATGTACATGATGTGAGGGGAGCTTCAGTCGGCTTGGGGGTTGATTTGGATCCGGGTGTTCGTGAGAGGCCATTGGTGAAGTGTGCGACAGGTCTGGTGTGCGAAAGAAGAGGTGTGCGAGAATGTCCGACTCTGGGGTGTGTGAGGAAAAAGTGTGCGCCGAGGAGTGAGTGTGCTGTCGAGAGTGAGTCGGTCGTAGCGCGTGTGCGAGGGAGCACATGGAAGCGCGTAGTGAGGAGTGTTACAGGGGATGTACCAAGAAAGTGTACACCTGTGGTGAGTGTTACGGAGGAAGTAACGGGAGAGTGTGCGCAAGAGGATGCGCGAGAAAGGTGTGTAACGGACGGGTGCATGGGGAAAGAGTGAGCTGTAGAGAGTAAGGATGAGTGCGCTGTCAAGAGTGGTGGTGAGAGTAGTGAGAGTGACACGGAGCGTGAGTTGGTTGTGACAGGTGAGAGAGGATGTACACCTGGAATGGAAGGATGCACACCTGGAATGGTAGAGCGTGTGTTGGAATGCACACTGGAATTGGTCGTGAGGCACGTGGTAGGGTGTGCGAGTGAGAGCACACCTGTGATTGTCACAGAGGAGGTGACCGAGAAGGGGGCGCGAAGAGGTGTGTTGGTGAGGTGTGCGAACGATGAGTGTGTGCCGAGGTGTTCGGTGGTCAGGTGTGTGACCATGTCTGTGAGCGGAATGAGTGTACCTGGGTGTGTAAGAGAAGGTGCAATGACGAGGAGCATGGGAACAGCTGGATGTATGAGCAAGGAACGGGCTGCGGGGTGTAAGCATGGAGGTGAGGCATCGACGGTAACCGGGTTAGAGGTTAGAGCGACTTATAGCCGAATCGGGCCCTCGGTGCGTGCCGGGTTTCGCGTGCCGCGAGGACCAGCGGGGATCCGAACCACGGCGGGTTCGAAAGGACCGCCGTACGTGATCCACGCTGGGCCGCGCTTGGAACGGCCGCGTCCGTGCTCCGCTAGGCGGAACGGGCAGCCCGATAGGAAGGGTCGTCATGGCGACCCCTTTTTGTTGAGGCGTTCCGGCAGGTCGAGATCGGGCCATGGGATGGCTCCGTGCCGAGGTGGAGCATGGGATCTCGGCCCGGGTAAACCTCCTTCCCTGCACCGAGTGTCGGACGCATCCAGCCGCCGGCACCAAACAACCCGCATTCATTGCTCGGCTTTACGAAGCCGAGCTTTGGAAGTGAATTGGCGCACCGAGAGGCACTAGTGAGAAGACTGATGACGAGAATAGTGTTTTGGCCCGAAATTGAAAAACAAAATTTGATGATTGGCAAAGGATTGGCAGAGTGATGATTGGCAGAGGATTGGTAGAGTGATTGGCAAATTTTTGATTGGTTGAAATTTGGTGTGCAAAATTGGTAGTGGAAGATGCCCGATGTGGTGGGATGGCAACTTTGTCATCCCTCACAGAGGGGGCAAAGGAGCACTAGAGTTATGGGGTTTATGGCAGTGAAAACTAGCCCGGGTGGGTTTGGATAATGTGTAGGGCCCTACAGATTGACATTAGGTAACGTTAAGGTTAGTTAGTGACTGATACCTGTAGTGGGGACGTAGGTAGATTAGTGTGGATGATAATGACGTGGGAGCACAATAGTTTAAAGGGGCGACGGGGAAGCGCAAGTTTCAGAGGGGAGTAGTTAGATGAGATGATGCCGTGTGTTTGAGGATTGAAAAGTGTGTAAGGAACAGGTGTGATTGCACAGGTGTGCAACTGAACAGGTGTATGGAGCAGTGTTTGAGTGATGGTGATGAGTGATGTATTGACCGAATGGTCCAGGAAGAGGAGGAGGGTGCAGGTGGCACCAGGTGTGATTGCACAGGTGTGCAACAACAGGTGTATGGAGAATGGTTGTGTGGAATACATGGTAGTGTGGAATATATGGAGTATTGGAATGGATGGTCGTGGAGTGAGTATGGTGGAAACTATGGAGTGGAGTGGATGGTGCGAAGGTGTGAGAGGGGGAAGGATGGACCCTATCACGAATACCCGGGGAGGGTAGTGTAAGTGTTAGGTAGAGTGTATAGGTAAATTGTGGTTGGATATTGGCATCTGTGGTGCGAGGTGAAAGAATGGTACTTGGATGGGTGCGTTAGTGTTGTGGAAATGGCTGGGCGTGTAGCCTGTTAGTGTGTGTAGTTGGTTTGGGCACTCCACCACTGTGAGGATGTCGGCCAGGTGAGGCCGCAGGTGGGCTCTGGGAGCCGGTAGTGTTGTGGATGGGGCCCGAGGATCCGGAGGACGGACCCGGGTAGCCCAGTGCCAGAGGGCACCGAGTGGGGTGACAGAGCCAGGAGGGGCCTTCCCCAGTTAGATAGGTTAGGTAAGGAGCAGGTAAGCTCGGGTGGCAACTACAGTGGTGGAGGTGTGCAGGTGGGTAGACCTGCTGGGAGAGCTACACGACCCAGCCCAGAAATTGTGCAAGGGCACCGGGAGATGAATCGGGGGAGTGAGACCCCAAATTGAGAAGCACCACAGTTTGGTCAATGGAAATTGGTTTTTAGAACCCATAGTGTAAGTTGGCCAATGGATTGGCAGGGAAAGACCCCGGGTAGTGTAAAGTGTGTTAATGTCATTTAGAGGATAGTTAGGATGAAAATCTCCTCGCACCATCTACATCCACTCACCTGAGGTAACGATGGTACTCCACACCATGCCATGGTTGTTTTTAATTATTTTTGATGCAAATGTTTTGGATTGTGAGACGCATCATGACGTGGGTGTGACATTGTGCTTGATGTTCCATCTCTTCCTCCTTATGAGGATTGATGACGAATTGGGTGATGGCAAATTTTGGATAGAGGTAGTGAAGACGAATTTGGTATAGGGGGAAGATGTGACGGTAGCGACGGATTTGTAAATGTGTAGATTTTGTACATATGGGGTAAGGGCAAGGGAAGTGTAGGTGACAGGGGGGGGTGACGTACGGTAGGGATGAGCTTTCTCACTTCGCTCTCCGTACGCACTTCACCTTGCATTGCCTTTGTTGATGTGTACCCTTGTGACCTTACCCCTTGCTCATCTGTCTTTATCCCCTTTTGTCTCCCACATGAGGACCTGTGCGCCGAGGGGAGCGTGCGTGAGTCTGCCATTGTGCGCCCGGAACTCCCAGAACCAGCTGTCTGCATCGATGCACCACCTTATGGACCACACGTCTGTGGCCGAGCACCACTTATGGACCCCATGGGTTGGGGCATGGCCCCTATGCTGGAACCGGCCATGAAGGCCCGAAATCTTGCTGGCGGACCTTGGCCACAGGGCACCGATGCCCCACAGGTGAACCACACCAGTCGGCCCTGTGGGCCATAAATAAAATAAATAAACATGGACACGTTTGGGCAAGTTTTATTGCAAATAGGCCGCCAGTAAGAAAATGAAAGAAAGGCAACAACTGGAAGAAATAATAATAGCCAGCAGAGGGAGCCGAAGAGCAAGAGACCACCTGCAGGGTTAGGGGTTGTTGTTTTTATTTTTATTCAGTGAACAATGATGACTGTGCACCGATTGGTGCTTGAGGGTGTGTTGGTGCGTTGTGGGTGCTTCAGGGTGCGGTCGATGCAGAGCAGACTGTCTCCCCCCAGAAAGAACAATCACAGGTCCTGGGTTGCGTTTTGTAAATAAAAGTAGCGTCACTGTAAATAATGCTCCCCACCGTCAGTGTGTAGTTTGAAGACCATTCCGCAATTCAGTTAGCTGTGGGCGTGAGTCTGTTAGGTAGGGTGCAATGGAGCAGCAGGACATATTTATTTATGTTTTAAGACTGTCGCACTCAGGGTCAGGTTAAAAGTAGAGGGAACTACACCTACGTGTCACACTAAATTAAAGTTATAGGCCCGGGACGTGCCTAAGAGGAGGAGGGTGCAGTGTTGCGGATATGAGGATTGTATTTTTTTGATTGTGTTGTATTGTATTGGAAATTGTTATGAATTATTGCTTGAGTCTGGCCCCTCCTGCCTCCAGTGTTGTGTAAAGGTTAAAAGGGCATCCCGCTAGTTAATTCCATAAAGCATCCATTGAAGGACACTATAATACCCTTGTTCAGTAGCTTATATCTTTATTATGTGTTTTAGGGTAAGGCCTTGTCTTCCATTAAAATGACACTCCATTGCACCAGGTGGAAAAGATAGATTCCCTTCATCATTCATTCCCATTCCCAAAAACCTCCATTTCCCCTTTCGTCAATTGCCATTCGCATTGCCAACTACAATTGCCGCCATTGAACATGTGCTTGGGTTGGGGAAGAAAGGCGTGCCCGCCCGTCGTCATCAAGGGCGGAGCCAGAGGGTCGCGCGACCAACCATGGCCGAGGTGAGCACACCAATGGGCGTGTCCTGGAGGCCGGCGGCTTAATCGCCGGAGGCGTTAAAAAAGCGCGGGCGCAGGAGTGATAAAGAAGAAAGTCGTCAGAGCAAAGCTGCGTAAAAAGGGTCCAAGAGAGAGCTGCGTGGTGAGGTGCAAAGAGAGCTGAAGAGAGAGCTGCAGAGAGCTCCAAAAGAGAGCTGCGTGGTGAGGTGCAAAGAAAAGAGCTGGGTCGTCAGAGGAGAGCTGAGTAAAAGGGTCCAAGAGAGAGCTGGGTTGTGAGGTCCAAGAGAGAGAAGGGAGATCATCCAGCAGCGATTTTTGTTCAAAGGAGATCATCCAGGGAAGCACAAAGCCTGCTATTCGTCGCCTTGCTCGCCAGCAGCATTATCCACAGCAGCAACAACACTCAACAGCCGCTTGGGGCCTGGACGGCGGTTTTGAGCAGGGCCGCGAAGGAACGGCGGCTGCCCAATGCGCCGATCGTGCGGCCGGACCCATTGGACTTTCCTCTCCTTCCAGCCATTCCTGCCTGCAAGTTCCCCATTCGTGTATGTGAGTTTGTTCTGTTTGTTCTGTCCTGGGTATTCAATTAAGTCTGTATAAGCTAGTATTTTCACTGTGTCTCTAAAAGCTTCTGTATATTATTTTATTATCTTTCCTTCTCCTTGGTTATTTTGAGCCTGTACATAGTAAATAAATTTAGTAGTATTTTCAACCTTTGCTTCGTCTTCTTATTCCTTTTCTTCACATCCATCGTCTTTGTCTTTTCCCTCATTGAATAGCTGTGGCGTGATACGGCCAACGTTCGAGTGAATCGGGTGAATCGGGGAAACTGTTAGGTCGCGGGGCCTCCGCTCGGCAAACATAACATCCTTAACCGTGGACCGTAACAATATATATATATATATATATATATATATATATATATATATATATATATATATAACTGTAAGAAATAGTAGAAACTCCAAAGTACGAGCAGCGCGTCTCATTTGTATTGAATAAATAATCGTTAGATTAAATAAGACGCGGACGTAGCTTCAGGACGTCGATCTTTAATTGTCGACAAGCTTTCGACCAACAAAGGTCTTCTTCTGAGTCGGCCCCAAGTTCAACGGAAGTGCTTGGGGCCGACTGCAAGGCCACTTCCGTTGAACTTGGGGCCGACTCAGAAGAAGACCTTTGTTGGTCGAAAGCTTGTCGACAATTAAAGATCGACGTCCTGAAGCTACGTCCGCGTCTTATTTAATCTAACGATTATATATATATATATATATATATATATATATATATATATATATATATATATATATATATATATATATATATATATATAAATATATACATATATATATATATATATACATATATATATATATATATATATATATATATATATATATATATATATATATATATATATATATATATAATTCCAGTAATCTCTGTACGTTTGTACGTTTGTTTGTCTGTGACCGCTGTTTCTCGACAACCACGGGTCCGATATACTTTTAACTTGCCAGGTATATTGCTGGGGACCCGAGGATGTGCCTTTTCAAGGTTTCATATTAATCGGACAATTACTTACCGAGCTATGTCCAAAAAACGATTCAACCAATCAGAGAGCAGCGAACTATCGCGTGTGCCGAACGTGGCGGACACACTCTGCCTCGGATGGCACATTTGAGAGCGTATTCATTTATTTCACGTTTGCAAACTATGTTGGCGTTAAACTATGTTTTAAAACTAATAAAAACGAATTTGCGATTCATTCGCTTTCCTGCGCGTTTGTGCACGCGATGGCGATTTCTTTACCAAACTCCGGAAGCCGTTCGCTTTGGACCAAACCATTTCATGTAAATAGAGGGGGGGGATATAATTTTACATATAGATATAGTACGGGCAATGCCCTAGTATATATAAAGTCGGGTCAGTCCACCTTTATCAAAAATAGTGACAGACTACTTGATAGACAACAGGAATTTTATTTGTATGCATGGAGGTAATCTGCTTGTCTGCAAGGCCAACCAGATCTCTGACTTATATTCTGTCTGAACTTTAATTTATACCGCAAAGTAACTCGGCAAAGTGAAGCAAAAGTGCCTGCCATTTAGCATTAGTTCAGAACGCAGGAATGCGATTTTAAAAACCCTTGGCTTGATATTTTGTACAAGGTCAAACCACTGATAAGACATGTTTTTGCCAATTGTAACGCAGAGATAAGGTTCTGGTCTGCAACTGTGAGAAGGCTTTATGCCAATGGTGCTCAAACAATCATATTTCCTTTAACTTCGTGACGACCCCATGTGATGCAAGAACCCAGCATGCTTTTCGGCCATGGCTGTCTCTGATTGGTCCAGAGATGACAATTATTCATTTTTACTCTGACAGCTGCCCCATTTTTTCCTCTGATTGGTCCAGAGATGACAATTATTCATTTTTACTCTGACAGCTGCCCCATTTTGTCATCTCTGACATGTCTGACTACATCCCCCTCTTAGCCCGGGGCCCCGTTCTCTCCCTCCCCCCCCCACCCCCCAACTAGAATTATGCTTCACCACTCTCGGGATCAGTCGCCAGGACACCAGCACCAAAAGGACACCAGCACCATCCGTTTGTCCTGGGGATTAAGTTAAGACTGTTTTAAGGCTGCACTGTGTCCCCTTTTTCTGGAATCCCTGTATCGTGTAAATAAATCTTGTTATTCCTTTCTTCCCAATTCGATCGCCTTTTTGATTTCTCCATTGGCTAAGCGTGGTACGAACGAGATCGCTAGAACCGGGGTCACCATATAAACGGCACGGATCGCGTGTAAGCACCGCTCGGCGTCTCAGCACGCGTGATTCGTGCGGGGCTTATTTCCTCGTTTCAGGGCAGCGTGAGTAATTCGGTAATAGTGATTCGCATAATGGGATCAGTCGCCAGGACACCAGCACCAAAAGCCCTGGAAGCTCTGCTATTGACAAATCCCCCGAAGTGGATCCACTCTTGCTGACAGACGAGACAAAAGGGGCCTGCCAACACAAAAACACACTTGTTAGAACCACACCAATACATTGAGGTGCATATAAAACAATGAAACAAACTTCAGCTTTGTTTTTTTTTGTTTTTTTTCCTGAAATATAATCAAAAGTGAAGTGTACTTCTTTCTACCACCTTGTCGCTCATACCCATTAGTTCTGAGGCAATCCATTATTACCCTGTGCTCGCGAAGCAAAAAGCAGGGTTAAGCATTTAGTTACGTACGTACGTGTGCCATGTCTGCATTTAAAAAAATCATCTTTCTCGGCAACAGTTGGTCCGATTGTCATTAAATTTTCACCATAGGAGGGCCTTCTCCTGTATACTATTTTAATGAATATTATGACGTCCTAGGTCACGTGGTACAGGCGTCATATTGGAAAACCGTTACACCTCTATATCTCCCAAACCGCTCAATGGAAAAAATTGAAACATGGCTCATTGTCAAGTACTTACCATGAGGAATAAGATATTTTGATGACTATGTCATCAGTGCCTTAATTATGACGTCATAATTCGACAAGTACAACACTTGATCTGATCAGTATGAAAAAAACAATCCTCTGCAACTGTTATTCCGAATGGCACGAAATTTTCAGAATATGGGCGGCTCCTCCTGTGGAATTTTAAAAATGACAATTATGACGTCATATGTCACGGGGTACAGGCGCCACCTTGGAAAAATCGAAAAAAGGTTGCACTTCTATATCTCTGAAACCGCTCCATGGGAAAAAACTGAAATGTGGCTCATTGTCAAGTACTCCATATGGGGAATAGGTGTTGTTAACGATGACGTCATCGGTGCCATAATTATGACGTCATAATTCGACAGGAACAACGCTTAGTCTGATCAGTTTGAAATGTATTGAGCATGATCTATGCAACAATTATTTAGTGAATATGAATTTATGATGTCATCGCTCACGTCATCTGGCAACCATATTGAATCAAAAAAATAGAAACATTCAAAAACAGAAGAGTTGGCTCACACCAAGTTGACTGTGCAGGGAAAGTATTCTATGAATACCATCTAGTTTACATTATGAAGTGGAAGCCACAAAGGATGAATATTATTTCCAACAAAATCAAGAAAGCAGCTTAACTCAGACTCTGCTCTTGCTTTTTGTCTCATCTTGATAAATTAGTGGACTCACCATAATACTCCGGATTGACTAGCATGCAATACTCCATTGGGAACAGACATATTAGTCCAGTCCTCTTCTTCATGAAGTAGAATTTGACCATAAACGCTCGTTCTTTCTTCAGATACCTGAAGCGTGGCTCAGAGCCTTTTCCATATAACTTCTCCGTGGAACGAATTCATTGAGTGTAATCTTTTAAATACTGCACGGTGCCTAAGACAGGTTCTTCAGGAGGCTCGTTCAGGTTTTCTCTCCTCTCTCCCTCCGTTCACCTTCAGCTCCTAGCTATCTCGTTCCTCCAACTCACATCTGCAGCACATTTTTCTCATATACACTCGCATTACCGCATCATCACACTCGAATATCTCAATCCCTACTACCGAGACAGCTAATACTATTTTTTTTAATGTTCATAATTTTAAATGCAAAAATATTAACAGCTAAACTAAAAAGAGGTTACCATTTTACAATCAATGAACTTCAGCATCCAGCTATCCAACAATTATCTTCAATTGTAATCCCAGACTAATAGCTTTACCCACATATATATTGCTACGGTTTTGAGATTTGCACATATTGATCAATAAAGGTTAAAGGGTTGCCCCCCATAGTAAGTCCACGAGCAACACGTAGGCCACCTGTAGTATTAGTTATGTCATAGTATGTGTAAGTATAGGCCATTTCCCCTTGTAATATCTGCGTTGTGTAAAGACATGACTTTAGGTCCCGGTCATTTTTGCGTCCACCCTCCAATTCCACCTCAATGGGCATAATTGATCCCGCGCCCCATTTGGCTGCCCACAGCATTTGTTATGCTTTGGCTGCCCACAGCATTTGCTGCCCTTCGCTCGCTCACTAGTCAAGTAACACGAGGTAGGCCTGAGAAGGAGGAGGAGCGCGAGGTCTGGGTGGGGGCGGCGTCAAGGCAGAGCGTCAGAGGCGATGATGGTAAGAGCCACCAGCCAACCAGGGCTCTAATGGCATGGCATGAGCGGGCGTGGAGAGGCGCGTCTGGTGAGTTCTAGAAGGTTCGCGGGGCGTACCTATAAAAGTGATTGCACAAAGCCCTTAGGACTGGTTCAGAGCGAAGGACTCGCAAAGGACTAATTTGCACGAGAGGACTCACAAGGGGAGAGCGCACGTGAGAGGACTTGTTGATCAAGAGGACTTTGGAGAACTTGATTCGCATCGCTCGCTTTGGAGGCATTGCACTATATCTCGTGTATAACGTACGCGCCAGAGGAAAGGCAGCCAGACACGCCGGTGGCGAATATCGCCTAATCAGCCACGCGAGTAAACGCGGCAATAGCCGCCAGTGATCACCGCTAACCGCTGAAGCCCGCTCCCTACCAAATCGCCCCGTATTAACCCTTGTGCGCCCAACGACACGCGGAGACCTCCTGCCCCTCTACATACCATCTGCACGGGACGAACCAGAGACCGGAGGGAGCTGCACGAGAGCCATCCCTGGACGTCGTGAACATCATCCTGCAGCCGCAAGCCCCGTGTGAGTGTGTCTGTGTGTGAGACGGGCCCGTTTGTCCTGGGGATTAAGTTAAGACTGTTTTAAGGCTGCACTGTGTCCCCTTTTTCTGGAATCCCTGTATCGTGTAAATAAATCTTGTTATTCCTTTCTTCCCAATTCGATCGCCTTTTTGATTTCTCCATTGGCTAAGCGTGGTACGAACAAGATCGCTAGAACCGGGGTCACCATATAAACGGCACGGATCGCGTGTAAGCACCGCTCGGCGTCTCAGCACGCGTGATTCGTGCGGGGCTTATTTCCTCGTTTCAGGGCAGCGTGAGTAATTCGGTAATAGTGATTCTAGTCCTAAAACCATATTTCGCGCTGTCCGGGAAGGACGTCATATGTCCCGGGTCCCGTCGGCCAGTCAAAGACAAGGGGACTAATCCCCCCTTGGTAAGGGGAGAAGGCCGGCGGCGAGATCCGCAACAATATACATACATATATATATATATATATATATATATATATATATATGTATATACAGTGAAACCTTGACTTACGAGTTTAATTCGTTCTGTGACCGAGCTCGTAACTCAATTTGCTCGTTTCTCAAATTAAATTTCCCCATTAAAATGCATTGAAATGCTATTAATCCGTTCCAGCCCCCAAAAAACCACACCAATTTTTTTTGTTACGTGTTTTTAAATAAGAAAAATGTACTTTATAAAAAACAAATAATGTATAAACAAGCACGACCTCGTATATACTGTACGTAATAAGCGGCGTTACGCGCGCTGCTTGTAAACAAGGAGGAAGCGGACAACGCGGTAATTTGTAAGAGTCTTTATTCAAGAGCTTACTGTAACACTGGCGCGCTCCGGGCTGCGCGCCCGGTGTATATCCTGAGGCCACGCCTATCCCTCGGCGTGGCCCCCGCCCACTTGGTGCGCGGAATGATGTCACCACGCCAGTGAGCTTCCGTGTCCGCCACAATGTAAAGAAATAAACTGGTTTTATTAAGTGTATTTACCTTGAAGATCAGACGAAGATGCTGGCGGAGGTGGAGGAGATGACTTTTGCCTTTTTCGCCACACTTTCCTCGCTTTCACTTGCAGGGCGTTTCAATAAAAACCTGTCCAACGAGGTTTGTTTCTTCCTCCCTTTCAAAATGTTTCGATCGTACTGCTACGATCGTACTGCCTCGCCAAGTCGACAACACGCACACCTCGCTCATGTTTTTCGACGATTGCGTGTTTTATATCCAAGCACATCATCCTCTTCTTCTTCTCAGTACTGCCCTTGGCACTCAATTTCTTAGGACCCATGGTTAAAACTAAGAAATTTTCCAAAATAACCAAAATGCGAAAACAAAGCAGCAGCGATATACGGCAGAGCTGCTTGCACGGCAAGATAACCACGTGACCGGAACCCACCTGGTGGCGGGTGGCGTAAGCTCCAAAATAACCAACATGCGAAAACAAAGCAGCAGCGATATACGGCAGAGATGCTTGCACGGCAAGATAACCACGTGACCGGAACCCACCTGGTGGCGGGTGGCGTCAGCTCCAAAATAACCAAAATGCGAAAACAAAACAGCAGCGATATACGGCAGAGATGCTTGCACGGCAAGATAACCACGTGACCGGAACCCACCTGGTGGCCAGTGGCGTAAGCTCGTAACTCAGATCTCGGTTTGCATCTCAAAGCAATAAACCGCCCGAGCGACGGCTCGTATCTCGGAAAACTCGTAAGTTGGTGCACTCGTAAGTCAAGGTTTCACTGTATATGTATATATATATATATCTATATATCTATATCTATATATCTATATATATATATATACAGTGGTACCTCGGCTTACGAGTGCCCCAACGTACGAGTTTTTCGGGATACGAGCCGTCGCTCGGGCCGTTTGTTGCTTTGGGATACGAGCCGAGATCCGATGTACGAGCTCAAAAAATTTATTTTTTTGAATTTTCCGGTTGTGGCTTCCGGTTCCGGTCACGCGGTTATCTTGCCGTGAAAGCATCTCTGCTTGGATATAAAACACGCAATCGTCGAAATACATGAGCGAGGAATCTCCTTGCTCCAGCCGGTGACGTCATCGGCGGGGATCCCCGCCTCCAGAGTGGCTGGTCACGTGACCGCCAAAGCGTGTCGCGCGTGCGGGTATAATGAGCTACACCTGTGGATCACGTGACCACGGAAGCACGCCTCGCTTGAGAGGCATGGCTTTCGGTTTGCGTTTTGCTTTATAAGGCGCGATAAATGGGCTTTTGAGTGTTAGCGGTTCATGGCGTTGACGGTTCATGGCGGTTCACGGTTCATGACGGTTCATGACGGTTCATGACGGTTCATGGCGTTGACGGTCAAAAACCCATTACATCAATTTTACCAGGCACTGTACAGTAAGTACAGTGGACACCAAATGCACGGTGGAAGGCTAGAAGTAGAAGATCGTCCAAGACAAGTGAGAATAAGCCATACTTTGGAGATGACGTCATTCGCTGGTCCGATAACCAAAGATGTGGTATAAAAAACCAGGTGAGCTAACAATGCAGCAATGAAGGAATTCGGCCAAGGCACCGGCACACAACGACCTACCTACATCGAAAGACTCAATGCCAATGGTGACAGAAGCCAAGACGGCCGGCTTAAACACCGCCGAAAGACCACGGTGTACCAACTTACGATGCAGAACATCTTGCACTTAATATGATGACAACAGGTGCCATCCTCTGACGTACCATTACAGGTACAGGTACAGTACACGTGAGCACAGAGCAAAAGTTCACTGAAACCGAGATTAAGAAAAAAGAAAAAACACCTCGTGGTCCGTGCTCGATATCCGAGTTTCAATCTTTTCAAACACATGATGCTCTCGGTCACGGTATCTCCTGCGAGCTGCTTCTCCTTCAACCACACAAACAACAACTTCTCCATATCTTCATGGATAGAGGTCCGGAGCTTTGAAATAATCGTAACGCCCTTGGCTGGCGTTATAGCCTTTATGGACTCCTTCTGCTTCAAAATCGTACATATCGTAGAAGGAGTACGATCGTACTGCCTCGCCAAGTCGACAACACGCACACCTCACCTGGCATGCTCTTCTCCTCTGCTTAATAAAACCAGTTTATTTCTTTACATTCTCTTGTATTATGTACAGTATATACGAGGTCGTGCTTGTTTATACATTATTTGTTATTTATAAAGTACATTTTTGTTATTTAAAAGCACCTAACAAAAAAAATTGGTGTTTTTTTTTTGAGGCTGGAACGGATTAATAGCATTTCAATGCATTTGAATGGGAAAATTTGCTTTGACTTACGAGCGATTTGGCTTACGAGCTCCGTCACGGAACGGATTAAACTCGTAAGCCGAGGTACCACTGTATATATATATATATATATATATATATATATATATATATATATATATATATATATATATATATATATATTGTTAACGATCTGGGGGACGGCACTCCCGTTAGCAAGGGGGGGTTAATCCCCTTGTCCTGTTAAGCTGGCCGTCCGACTGGTCCTGGAACTATCTCGCCACTTCCGGTCAGCGCTGAATAGGGTAGTAGGCCAATTATTCCTATGACCTAAGTACCAGCGCCTTCCGGTAAGCGAGGAAATGAGCCCCACCCGAGCCGCGACTGTAATGGAAATGCCGAGTGAAGCGAGCCACGACTCAGGCCGTTAAAAAAAGACTAACCCGATTATAAAGCGTTTGGCCAAAATCGCGCCACAGGTACTCAATCGAAAGAAGGGACTAAAGCGATCGGATGAGAATGAAACCAAAGAATAAGAAGGAACAGGTATTTATTAATTATTTACACAAAACCAAAGGAAGAGAAACAAAAGTAATTTACAGAAGAGAAAGCAGATACACAGGGCAAGTCTTAAACAGTCTTAATTATGGAAGCCCAGACAACACAAAGGACAGACCACGGACTTACACGACAAAGGGAAATTGCAGGCAGGAATGGCTGGACGAAGGAGAAGGGTCCGTGCAGAACAGCAGGGCTGGAAGGTTCGGGCGGGAAAGCACAGCAAAGAGGACCGCTCCAGGTTCACGCCCTGGCCTCGAGCGAGCAGCCAACGCAGCTCCACGTATTCGGTTTCACACGGCATTGGCTTTCTGAAACAGCTCCGCGCAGCTCGTCTCTCATGCCTTCTCACCGGCCCTCATAATTGTTCGTCCCACTCACTAAACTCTCTTCGGTCCCTCTCACTCCAACTCCCTCACTCAACTCCAACTCTCCAACGACTCTCTTTCTCACCGACTCTCTGGAAGCAGTCCCTTCCAGTCGCTTTTATTACTTGTCGCCGTATCAAGCCGCGGGCTGCGAGGGCACGCCTACCGGTTCGCTCACCGCGGTGCTGGTTGGTGGTTAGGGCTGGCTGACTCCAACTCCGAAGAGGGCGACGTGCCCCGCCCGTGATCTGGCGGCTCCTCCCCCCTTCTTCTCCGAGATGGAGCACATGGGCAATGGCGTCTGGGGCGAATGCTGAGGCAACTGCGGCTGGCAGAGGCACGTACCACAATTGGGAGAGGGAGAGCAAATGGACCGAATGGGGCCTATCTTATTTGATTAATGCAATGTAGAGTCAAACTATTGGAAACACAGCCTTACCTGAAGCACATAATAATGAAATAACTATGAAGAGGGCCTATGGTTCGCTACGTGTTGTTCATGGACTAACTAGGGGACGACCTTTGATCTTGACAATGAAATGGAGGTATTTACAAAGAGATTTATTTACAAAGGGTATACTTACAATAATTTACAAAGTGCAGGGTTCTCAAAACCCCAACAGTATATATATTGTTGCGGATATGGGATTTGGCCTCCATCCATATCCGCTTGTAAATATTCCCCTATTTCCCCAATACTCCCCAACTATCCCCAGTCCCCCATTCCCTAGTCCCATTGTCTGTAAACAACACTCTGTAGCCCCGACCTTCCCCTTTTTCCCCCATTAAATGTCGTGCCCAGGTCCACCGCATCTCACGTAGACAACTTTCGGACATCTTGCTAGTTATTCTTAGTCTATGTCAGTTAAGGACTCGTTTCCATTAATTCTGACTCTTCGTTGCACCAGAATGTGATTGTATGGCACCATTAGTAAGTTTAGGACCTCCCAATACCTCCCCGCATCTCTTCCTCATACAACAACAACAACAACAACAGCGGCGCGGCGGCGGCGCGGGGAGTGCGCGTCCTCACTCCGGCTTGGTTAGCCGCCATTGACCATGTGCTCCGACGGGGTTACCACGCAGGGGCTCACTGTCAGCTCCTCGTCAAGGGCGGAGCCCGGTAACCCCCCGCACCCAATAAGAAGCGGCGGACCGATTCCATCTGGGGCAGAGCTAACGAGCCGAGGGCGTGTCACTCCCCGCGGGACATGCGCAGGAAGACGGAGGTGACGTCAGATGCGCCTCAGCTACGAAGAAGAAAGGACGCCACCTCCTAGCGCTGAGAAATACCTTCCGCCTCTCTGGACCGGACCGGGTCGATTCTGCCCCTGAGCCAAGGTGCACCTTGAGCTATCGACTGCCTGCCCTTCCTTGCCATCAATCCCTGTGTAAGTCAGTCTTGTCCCATTTATCTGTGGTCTGTCGGGGATAAGGTAAGACTGTGTCTAAGTGCCCATCTTTCTGTGCTTTACCTCTGTCCGTGTAATCTACCCGTTTCTGCATCACCAATATTATATCCTCCTCCGGAGGTCTTGAGAACTGTACCCCTTGTGTCGTTGAATTTATCCCAGCCGTTGTGTCCTTTCCTTCATTGATTTAGCATAGCGCGACTTAGTCAACGTTCGAGTGGAATCGGGTAAATTGTGCGAACACGGCGGCCATTCCACTCGGCCCATCATAACATCCTAATAAGTCGTGTCCGTAACAATTGGTGTCGGGAAGTGAGATTGAACCCGGAGCGCGCTTCACGCGCTCGAAATTATTAACGGCGAAATTTGATTTTGTTTTACAAAAATAAAAACCCGAATTTTGAAAGTCGCGCTATGGCGGATCAAGACGGCTGGGTTCCGGTAGAGGAGAGTGAGGCAGGTCGATCCAGGACCAAATTGAGGGACATGAGGAGAGCGAAGCAGTGAGGGCGGCAGGTTCGCAAAATGGCGTCCTCGCGCACGAGGTTGCGGGCGCGCAAAATGGCCCCTCGCACATAGCTACGGCGGCCGCACCCGCTGCACAAATGGGAGGGATGGCCCAATTGCAGGCCCTCATGGAGCAATTTATGGCGCAAATGCAGGCGTCCCTCAAACTGCAGAGTGAGCAATTGGGGGTAATGGGAAACCAAATGGGGAACCGGATGGATGCTCAGGGTGAGCAATTGGGAGTAATGAGGGACGAAGCGAGGGGTACCGGTGAGGGGTTAGACAAGAAATTTGGGAAGTTAGACAATAATTTTGAGGAGTTAGACAAGAAATTTGGGAAGTTAGACAATAATTTTGAGGGGTTAGACAATGGGATAAAAGAGGTAAAGAATGGGTTAATGGGGGTAGAAAACAGAATGGCCGCTCAAGAGAATCAAATGGAAGGGATGCAAAAGGGGTTAGAGGGGTTAGAAAACAGTATGGAAGGCAAATTGAGGGACATGAGGGACCAAGCGGAAAGGGAAGTTAAAAAAATGGGGCAGCAGATAGAGGGGGTCAGAATGGGGGTAGAAACTAAATTGGATGCTCACAGGGAGGAAATGGAGCAGATGAGGGTGGCATCTGGGCAGGAGATGCAAGTGATGGGAGAGGAGATCAGAAGAGGTGTGAGTGAGGAGGTCGGAGGAGTGCTCGAGGAGGTGAGGCACTGTAAGGAGCGCATGGAGAAGGAGGTGAGAAAGGGGACTGTAAAATTGCAAGGTGGTATAGAGGAGTTGACGCTGGGAGTAGAACAACTGACAGTGGGACAAAAGGAGTTGGGGGACCAGGTAAAGAAGAACACAGCGGTAATAGAGGGTTTAAAATCGACACAGAAGGAGATGAAAAAGGACGTAGGGGTAATTAAAAAAGAGTGTCAGACGGTACATGAGGACCTGACGAGGAAAATGGACAAGGTGGTAGAGGTGATGGAGGTTAAAGAGCGGGAGGTGCGGGAGCACATAGAAAAAAATTAAGTGGAGTTAGAGGAAGAACTTAAAGGGGCGCACGAGGAGATGAAGGAGGTGAAGCAGAAATTAGAAGAAGTGGAAGAAGGGGTGAGCGAAATTAAGAAGCGACGGAGAGAGGATAAGAAAGAGATAAAGGAGGAGGTAAAAGAATTGGTCCAAAGTCTGTGTTCGGATCGTGATGATGTGCTCATTAACCGGATGAGGGATTCGCAGGTGATGGAGGAGAAGCGAAGAGAAAGAGGACCCGGTGTAAGTGGTGACCAATATGGTCGTGCGTATGATGCGCCAGGTGATTTAATAAGCTTGGGGGTCGAGATAGACCCGGATGTTCATGAGAGGCCAAGAGTGAGGTGTATGGCTGGTCCGGAGGGTATGGAACGGGAGGTGCGAGGTGTGGGTGAGCAAGGTTGTGGTGGTATGGAATGGGTAGCGGGTTGCGGAAGTGTGACCCATGCATCGACACCAACAGGGGTAGTTTTTAGAGGGACAGGGGAGGCACGAGAGCCCCTTGGGGGTAATGTACTGTGGGGGCCCGGCCGGTTCGGCCCCGCGTTGACCCCGCAAGGGGCGACGCACGGGGTCCGGCAGGCGGGCAACGACTCGCATACGAGGTGGTCCCACAAGGTCCCACTCGCGCCGTATGACGGTGGGTAAGGGTGGCATCCCTGCCACCCTTCCCATGTGTTGGGGCAAATGCGCTATAGTTTATGGGGTTGATGGCAGTGAAAACTAGCCCGGGTGGGTTAGGATATTGTGTGTAGGGATCTAGCGAAGATGACATTAGGTAACGTTAAGTTTAGATAGTGACTGATACCTGTAGTGGGGACGCAGGTAGATGAGAGTGGATGATAATGACGAGGGAGCGCAATAGTTTAAAGGGACGACTGGGAAGCGCAAGTTTCAGAGGGGAGTAGTTAGCTGAGATGATGCCGTGTGTGTGAGGATTGAACAGGTGTGATTGAACAGGTGTGATTGCACAGGTGTGCAACTGGACAGGTGTGTGGAGCAGTGTATGAGCAGTGAGTGTTGTGGATCAGCGCGAATGCGCTTGGGGGAGAGAAGGGTGCAGGTGGCACCAGGTGTGAGGGCACAGGTGTGCAACAACAGGTGTATGTGGCTATGTGGAATAAATGGTAGTGTGGAATATCTGGAGTATTGGAATGGATGGTCGTGGAGTGAGTATGGTGGAAATTGAGGAGTGGAGTGGATGGTGCGAAGGTGTGAATGGGGGAAGAGTGGACCCCCATCACGGATACCCGGGGCGGGTAGTGTAAGTGTTAGGTAGAGGGTATAGGTAAATTGTGGTTGGATATTGGCATCTGTGGTGCGAGGTGAAAGAATGGTATTTGGATGGGTGTATTAGTGTTGTGGAAATGGCTGGGCGTGTAGCCTGTTAGTGTGTGTAGTTGGTTTGGGCACTCCACCACTGTGAGGATGTCGGCCAGGTGAGGCCGCAGGTGGGCTCTGGGAGCCGTTAGTGTCAGTGGGTGCCTGAGGATCCCGGGTGTGGATCGGGCAGCCCGTGCCAGGGAGGGCACTGAGGGGGTGAGAGTGCGAGAGGGCCTTCCCCAGTTAGTTAGGTTAGGGTGAGGAGCTAGGTAAGCTCGGGTGGCAACTGCAGTGGTGGAGGTGTGCAGGTGGGTAGACCTGCTGGGAGAGCTACACGTCACAGCCCAGAAATTGTGCGAGGGCACCGGGAGATGAATCGGGGGAGTGAGACCCCAAATTGAGAAGCACCACAGTTTGGTCAATGGGAATTGGTTGTTAGAACCCATAGTGTAAGTGGGCCAATGGTTTGGCAGGAGGAAGACCCCGGGTAATGTAAAGTTGTTAAAGTCATTTAGGAAATAGTTAGGATTGATGAACCTGTCGCACCATACGCAGCCACTTACCTGTGGTGATGATGACTCCACACCTGTGTTTTCTTTGTTTTGTGTTGCAGGAAGTGAGAATTGCGGTGTGGATTTGTGAGACGCATCACGACGTGGATGAGACATTGGGGTGATTCCATCTCTCCCTCCTTAGGAGGGACTGATGATGAATTGGTGATGGCAAATTTTGATGTTGAGTTGGAGATGGCAAATTTTGATGAGAGTTGGAAATGGCAAATTTGATTGGTTAGGAGGGAGAGAAGACGAATTTGGTTTATGGGAGGAACGGGGAAGACAGTAGGGACGTTGATTGATGTGTAAAGTAGATGTTTATGGGTAGTGTTGTGTTTTGTGGAAACAGTAAGGGGTAAGGGAGGGGCAATGTAGGTTACCTGGTGGGGGGGGGGCGTACGGTAGGAACGTACCTGTCTCACCTGGTTCCCATGTGCCCCCAGTGTGCATTACCTTGCATTGCGTGCACTTTTGCGCCCTTACCACCTTACTCACTTGTCTTATTTTTGTCTCCCACCTCCGAGGATCTGGCTTTGGGGCAGAGAGAGAGGAGAGAGAGGTGCTGGCTCCGCAGTTGTGGGCCTGTACTTTCGCTGCTTGCTGCCTGGATCGATACACCATATGGACCGCAATTTTTGTGGCCGCCCACCATGGACCGCAGTTCTTTTGCGGGCAAGCACCACCCGTGGATGGACCTCTGGGTCAATGTGGCACCTATGCCATACAGGTGAACCACTTTTAGTTGGCCCCCCTGACGGCCACAATTTAGAAATGGACGCGGTTGGCGCCTTTCCTTTATTTCTAAGGAAGCCAGAAGGCCAAGTACTTCAAGAAGGCAAGACCAGCGGCAGAACATCGGCCGGCTGCGACACCACCGGTGACTATGAACACTTTATTGGTGCACCGGATGGTGCTGACTGTACATGATGGGGTGGTGCTTTTGGTGCTTGGATGGGGTGCTCTGCACATTATTAAAGGCCGTAGGGCCACAGGGCACTCGTGGGTTGGTGTATCGATGCTGGCATGCGTGCTCTCTCTATGCATAACATCTGCATGTGTTCCTCAAAGAACAGGTCCTGGATCGTAGTGTAAATATCAGTGTAGTCTTGTATAAATGATGCTCCCTACCGGCTGTATGTTTAGTTTGAGGATTCTTTCCGCGATTCGGTTATCCTGTGGGTGTGTTTCTGTGAGGAGAAGGGTGCAACATTGCAGGGGGACATATTTACTCATTTGTGAACATCTGTAAAACTGTCGCACTCAGGGTTGAGTTAATAGTAGAGGGAACTACATCTGAGTGCCACACTAACGTAGGTAAAAATTTATCGGGTCGGGACGCCCCGAGGTAGAGATGGGTGCAATGTTGCGGATATGGGATTTGGGCTCCATCCATATCCGCTTGTAAATATTCCCCTATTTCCCCAATACTCCCCAACTATCCCCAGTCCCCCATTCCCTAGTCCCATTGTCTGTAAACAACACTCTGTAGCCCCGACCTTCCCCTTTTTCCCCCATTAAATGTCGTGCCCAGGTCCACCGCATCTCACGTAGACAACTTTCGGACATCTTGCTAGTTATTCTTGGTCTATGTCAGTTAAGGACTCGTTTCCATTAATTCTGACTCTTCGTTGCACCAGAATGTGATTGTATGGCACCATTAGTAAGTTTAGGACCTCCCAATACCTCCCCGCATCTCTTCCTCATACAACAACAACAACAACAACAGCGGCGCGGCGGCGGCGCGGGGAGTGCGCGTCCTCACTCCGGCTTGGTTAGCCGCCATTGACCATGTGCTCCGACGGGGTTACCACGCAGGGGCTCACTGTCAGCTCCTCGTCAAGGGCGGAGCCCGGTAACCCCCCGCACCCAATAAGAAGCGGCGGACCGATTCCATCTGGGGCGGAGCTAACGAGCCGAGGGCGTGTCACTCCCCGCGGGACATGCGCAGGAAGACGGAGGTGACGTCAGATGCGCCTCAGCTACGAAGAAGAAAGGACGCCACCTCCTAGCGCTGAGAAATACCTTCCGCCTCTCTGGACCGGACCGGGTCGATTCTGCCCCTGAGCCAAGGTGCACCTTGAGCTATCGACTGCCTGCCCTTCCTTGCCATCAATCCCTGTGTAAGTCAGTCTTGTCCCGTTTATCTGTGGTCTGTCGGGGATAAGGTAAGACTGTGTCTAAGTGCCCATCTTTCTGTGCTTTACCTCTGTCCGTGTAATCTACCCGTTTCTGCATCACCAATATTATATCCTCCTCCGGAGGTCTTGAGAACTGTACCCCTTGTGTCGTTGAATTTATCCCAGCCGTTGTGTCCTTTCTTTCATTGATTTAGCATAGCGCGACTTAGTCAACGTTCGAGTGGAATCGGGTAAACTGTGCGAACACGGCGGCCATTCCGCTCGGCCCATCATAACATCCTAATAAGTCGTGTCCGTAACAATATATATATATACAGTCACGTGAAAAAGTAAGTACACCCCATGTAAAGTTTTGACTTTTTCAACATATTTCAACATACAGCTATTTGATCTTCATTTCAACAATATTGACAGATAAAGGTGATATAATACAACAAATATCATGAAACATTTACATTTTGTAGTCCAATGTATAATTTAAATTAACATAAATGCAAATTTCGCATGTGGAAAAAGTAAGTACACCCTTGGCTCTAAGAGGTGGTATTGCCCGCTTTGGCAGAAACAACCTCATGTCGGCGTTTCTTTTAACTGTCTACCCGTCTCTGACATCGACTGGGAGAAATTTTTGCCCACTCCTCCATGCAGAATTCTTTCAGCTGTGCGATGTTTGAGCGGTTTCTTGCATGCACAGCTCGTGTCAAATGCCCCCACAACATCTCAATGGGATTTAGATCCGGGCTTTGACTTGGCCATTCCAAAACCCGACATTTCTTTCTTTTCAGCCATTCCTTGGTGAATTTACTGGTATGTTTAGGGTCATTGTCATGGTGCAAGGTCCATCTTCGGTTGAGCTTCATCTTCTTCGACAGATGGCCTCACACTATCCTCAAGCACCCTCTGGTACAATGAAGAATTCATAGTGGATTATATGATGGTGAGCTTCCCAGGCTCTGATGCAGCAAAGCTGCCCCAAACCATAATATTTCCACCACCATGCTTTACAGTTGGTATCAGGTTCTTGTGGTGAAATGCTGTATTTGATTTTTGCCAAACATGTCTTCTGGTACTGTGGCCAAATAGTTCTACCTTTGACTCATCTGTCCAGAGCACATTGTTCTAGAAGTGCTGGTCTTTGCCGAGGTGTTCATTGGCAAACTTTAGTCTTGCCCTGATGTGCTTTCTGGACAGAAAAGGTTTCCTCCTGGCACACCTCCCATGTAGATCAAATTTGTGCAGCCTCTTTCTTATGGTAGACTCGTGCACTTTGACATCAACAGTAGCAAGAGATACCTGTAGGTCCAGTGATGACATTCTGGGGTTCTTAGAGACTTTTTTCAGTATCTTGCGGTTTCCTCGGGCTGAACTTGCTGGGGCGGCCTGGCGTGAACAAGTTGGCAGTTGTTTGGAATCTTCTCCACTTGTAGATGATCTTCGGGACAGTCGAATGATTGATGTCAAATTGTTTGGAGATCTTTTTAAATCCCTTTCCAGACTCCTAGGCATCTATAACCTTCTATCTGAATGCCTCAGAGAGCTCTTTTGATTTAGGCATGGTGATGCCGCACACTTCAACAACAAAGAGCAAACCAAACTAAATGTCTGAGGTTTAAATAAGACAGGTTCCTCCAAGATCCTCTCTAACGATGTTCTACTCATTTTCACCTGAACTGGTGCACGTGATTCTAATTTTAGGTATTTGAAGTAGTGATAAATGTAGGGGTGTACTTACTTTTTGCACATGCGAAATTTGCTTTTATGTTTATTTAAATTATACAATGGACGACAAAATGTAAATGTTTCATGATATTTGTTATATTATATCACCTTTATCTGTCAATATTGTTGAAATGAAGATCAAATAGCTGTATGTTGAAATACAGACTTGGCATTTAATATGGAATATATTTTTTTCTTGACTTGGGTTTATTTTCTGAACTCGGTATATCAATCTGGTGAGTTTCTTTTGCGCTTCGGTGATTTCTTTGTTAAAAGAACCATGTCACTGATTGTCTGTCGCAGCAAGAAGTCAATAACAAGATTATATCACAGGTGGCATGACAAAATGTACGGACAGGTACATTTGAGGATTGGCTTCACAATCGGGTATATAAGGGTTGTTGCGTTCTGTATTAGTGGAAAAAAACTGCTGCACGTCTACAAAAGTTATTGCCGCTTCCCCTGGAGATGGTCCGTCAACTCGACAATGCTGTTTGTCATTTAGTGGTGGCTTTACGAAATTCCGGCATGAAACAGAGTGCTATTGCTTGGCAGTATGGCATCACTCAAGGTCAGGTGTCAAATATCCTGAAACGAAATGCTCAGAGGGGTGTCCCTACTCCAATACCGAGGCCAGGACGTCCCCACAGAACCACAAGGAGGGATGATCGCCAGCTGCACCGGTTAGTCCGCAATGGCCGTACCAAGTCAGCTAATCGGCTTAGGGCTGAATGGCAGCAACTGACAAATGTGCCTGTATCCAGAAGGCTAGTCAACCAACGACTGGTTCAAGCAGGCTATCGTGCCAGGCGTCCCCTGAGAAAGCCACGTCTGACCAGACAACACCGCCAGCGCCGATTGCAGTGGGCCAGAGAACACCGACAATGGCAGCCAGGACACTGGAATCACGTGATCTTCAGTGACGAGTCTAGATTTCTGGTCTATCGTCAAGATGGCCGCGTCCGAATGCGCAGACAAGTGCATGAAGCCTACAACGAAGATTGTATAGTGCCAAGAGTCCAAGCTGGAGGTGGTTGGGTGACAGTTTGAGCTGCTTTTCATGCAGGGGGCAAAACTGACCTGGTTGTTCTGAATGGAAACCTGAACCAGTTGAAGCACAGGGCCATTCTGGAAGAAACATTGCTTCCATTTGTTAGTGCAGCCTTTCGAGGAAACTTTGTCTTCCAAGATGACAATGCACGGCCTCGTCGTGCTCGCATGATCCAACACTTTCTTGCTGACCATGGTGTAGAGCATATGGAGGGGCCTGCCATGTCCCCGGATATGAATCCGTTAGAGAACTTGTGGGCAGAATTAACGCGTCAAATCGACAACTTGGACCAGCAGCCTGCCTCTGTGCATGAATTGCACCAGGCTATTGTAACTGCATGGCAAGCGATTCCTGTCCAAACCTTGGCAAATCTCGTGAACAGCATGCCTCAACATGTACATGCTCTACTGAATGCTCATGGGGGTTACACGAAGTACTGAACTGTAATTTTACTGTCCGTAATCCCAGTCGTAATTTAACTTTTGTTTTTGTTAAAAAAAAATTTGGGTAATGTGCAAAATGAAGAGATACTTCTGGAAAACGTACAGAAGTTTAACACAGTACTGTCCATGAATTGAGTTCGATATCAGTTCACATCACTTTCAAGGATCAATTTATTTGCTTCGAAATGTCAAATGTGGTTTTTGTTTCTTTTAAAGGTCAAGTTAACAAAATCTAGAATAATTTCAACATAATTGCAATTAACTTTTGGTTCTAAGTCATCTTGAAAAGTAAGTTCACCCCCACACCCAGACACGGGCCCAGTCACACTCACACAAGGGAATTGCAGGTAGGCTGGTGTCCACGCGCTGCCTTGGTTGTCCAGGAACGGCGGCCCGGCGTGCTCTCCACGGTCCCAGCACGTCCCGTGAAGATGGCAAGCAGGTGGTGGAAAGGATCCTCGTAGCGCGTCTCTCGAACAAAAGGGCAGATGATGAGGCAGGAAGGTGGGAGGGAATGTACCCGTCTCTCGGCGGCTTTCCACAGCGCGTTGAGTCACCAGCGCGCTATCACTCACGTAACCCAATGCAATAGATGCTCAACCTCAAGCTCAACCGAGCGTCACTTTAATACAAGCGCTTATACTTGGTTCATGCGCGTCATTCTCCGATCTCGTAACTCTCATCAATACACGCCTCTTCAATAGCTCATAACTCACCGAAGTCACCCCACTCAACTGCTCACCCCGAACTGCTCCTCAACTGAACTCACTCAACTCTTCGACTCCCTCTGGGGGCTTTGCGCAATGGGTTATATGGACACGCCCTGAGCCCTCTCGAACGTTCCAACCACCCTCTGTGACGCATTGCCGCAGCCACTCCCCTTGAGCCCTGATTGGCGGCTTGCGCTTACCGTCAGCTTCTTCGCCGCCCACATTCGGTCCCGACCCGACCTGCCAGGCCTGCCTCATGTCAATTTGCGCCAAAAAGCCAAAGGCAGCATAAAGAGGCAATGGAAGCATAAGGCAATGGAGCAATGAAAAGGACCTAAATCTCATTATTCTACTCAACGCAAGACTAACATAGGAAAAGGACTATGCTCACAAATACTATGAAATAACTGAACTATCGTGAGGCTACATGTTGTTGTGTGACTAAACTATGAGGGGGAAATTAACCTTTTTTGTACAAAACTCAAAACCGCAACAATATATATATATATATATATGTATATATATATATATATATATATATATATATATATATATATATATATATATATATATATATATATATATATATATGTATGTATATATATATATATATATATATATATATATATATATATATATATATATATATATATATATATATATATATATGTACGTATATATATATATATATATATATATATATATATATATATATATATATATATATATATATATATATATATATATGTATATATATATATATATAGTCACGTCCAAATAGTCACGTCCAAATACCACGTGACTTCCACTGAACTTGGGGACGACTAAGGAGAAGCCCTTTGTTGGTCGAAAGCTTGTCGAGAATTAAAGATCGACCGTCCTGAAGCTACGTCCGCGTCTGATTTAATCTCCCGAATATATATATATATATATATATATATATATATATATATATATATATATATATATATATATATATATATATATATATATATATATATATATATATATATATATATATATATCTGTGCAGCATCTGTGTTGTCCTGTCTTGTGTTGTCCTGCGTTGTCACTGAACTACTTTCTCAAACTTTTGTGAAATCGTACCAAACTTCTGGTATGCACATATCTCTCCCGTCGGTATGTCTGAAGGGTATTGTTTTTGAAAAAATTTCGTATTTTTTTTTCTGGGATTTTTTGGGGTAAATTTTTTTTCCCAACTTACGTTTTCAACTTCAATTGTTTATAAAATGTGATATCACGTATATTACAAATACATTTGTGCAAAATAATTGTTTGAATTATGATTGGTTTAAACCACGACAAAATGGCAACTCGGGTACAGTCATTTATCTATATATCTACACATCTGGGCAGTATCTGTGTTGTCACTTAACGACTCCCTCAAACTTTTGTGTCCATGGTTGTGAAGTGTTTTTAATAACGTTGTGGTGGTTTTGAATCATGTGGTGGTGAGGTATTTTGAATTATGTGGTGGTGAGGTGTTTTTAAATGATGTGGTGGTGAGGTGTTTTGAATTCCGTGGTGGTGAGGTGTTTTTAAATCACATGGTGGTGAGGTGTTTTGAATTACGTGGTGGTGAGGTGTTTTGAATTACTTGGTTGTGAGGTGTTTTTTAATGACGTGGTGGTGAGGTGTTTTTAAATCACGTGGTGGTGAGGTATTTATAATTACGTGGTGGTGAGGTGTTTTTAATTATGTGGTGGTGAGGTGTTTTGAATTAGTTGGTGATGAGGTGTTTTGAATTACATGGTGGTAAGGTGATTTGAATTATGTGGTGGTGAGGTGTTTTATATTATGTGGTGGTTAGGTGTTTTGAATTAGTTGGGGGTGAGGTGTTTTGAATTATGTGGTGGTGAGGTGCTTTGAATTACTTGGTGGTGAGGTGTTTTTAATTTCGTGGCTGTGTGGTGTTTTTAATTTCGTGGCTGTGTGGTGGTTTTTAATTTCGAGTTTCGTGGCTGTGAGGTGTTTTTAATTTCGTGGTGGTGAGGTGTTTTTAATTTCGTGGTGGTGAAGTGTTTTATTTTAGTGGCTGTGAGGTGTTTTTAATTTTGTGGCTGTAAGGTGTTTTTATTACATGTTTTATGGCTGTGATGTGTTTTTAATTTCATGGTCGTGAGGTGTTTTTAATTTGGTGGCTGTGAGGTGTTTTTATTACGTGTTTTATGGCTGTGAGGTGTTTTCAATTTCGTGGTGGTGAGGTGTTTTTAATTTCGTGTTGGTGAGGTGTTTTTAATTTCGTGGTGGTGAGGTGTTTTAAATTACTGGGTGGTGAGGTGTTTTTAATTATGTGTGGTGAGGTGTAATCGTCCCAAATTTCCAGTCTGCACCTACCCCTCCCCTATGTATGTGCTGAGGTACATATACACACTACATACACAAATATGTGGACACAAATACTATACACTACAAACACAAATACTATATATATATATGTGGACATACATATACAGACTTGGCATTTAATATGGATTTTTTTTTTTTCTTGACTTGGGTTTACTTTCTTTACTCTGTATATCAATCTGGTGAGTTTCTTTTACACTTTGGTGATTTATTTGTTAAAAGAACCATGTCACTGATTGTCTGTCGCAGCAAGAAGTCAACAACAGGATTATATCACAGGTGGCGTGGCAAAATGTACGGACAGGTGCATTTGATGATTGGCTTCACAGTCGGGTATACAAGGGTTGTTGCGTTCTGTATTAGTGGAAAACAACTGCTGCACGTCTCCAAAAGTTATTGCTGCTTCCTCTGGAGATGGTCCGTCAACTCGACAATGCTGTTTGTCATGGAGTGGTGGCTTTACGAAATTACGGCATGAAACAGCGGGCTATTTCTCGGCAGTATGGCATCACTCAAGGTCAGGTGTCAAAGATCCTGAAACGAAATGCTCAGAGGGGTGTCCCTACTCCAATACCGAGGCCAGGATGTCCTCGCAGAACCACAAGGAGGGATGATCGCCAGCTGCACCGGTGAGTCCGCAATGGCCGTACCAATTCAGCTAATCGGCTTAGGGCTGAGTGGCAGCAACTGACAAATGTGCCTGTATCCAGAAGGCTAGTCAACCAACGACTGGTTCAAGCAGGCTATCGTGCCAGGCGTCCCCTGAGAAAGCCACGCCTGACCAGACAACACAGCCAGCGCCGATTGCAGTGGGCCAGAGAGCACCGTCAATGACAGCCAGAACACTGGAATCACGTGATCTTCAGTGACGAGTCTAGATTTCTGGTCTATCGTCAAGATGGCCGCGTCCGAGTGCGCAGACAAGTGCATGAAGCCTACAACAAAGATTGTATAGTGCCAAGAGTCCAAGCTGGAGGTGGTGGGGTGACCGATTGGGCTGCTTTTCATGCAGGGGGCAAAACTGACCTGGTTGTTCTGAATGTAATCCTGAACCAGTTCAAGTACAGGGCCATTCTGGAAGAAACATTGCTTCCATTTGCTCGTGCAGCCTTTCGAGGAAACCTTGTCTTCCAAGATGACAATGCATGGCCTC
The DNA here is from genome assembly GCF_964187855.1 of Myxine glutinosa. Classification (NCBI taxonomy): domain Eukaryota; kingdom Metazoa; phylum Chordata; class Myxini; order Myxiniformes; family Myxinidae; genus Myxine; species Myxine glutinosa. The sequence continues at coordinate 131,698,426 of NC_136263.1, forward strand.
ATCGTGCTCGCATGATCCAACACTTTCTTGCTGACCATGGTGTAGAGCATATGGAGTGGCCTGCCATGTCCCCGGATATGAATCCGATGGAGAACTTGTGGGCAGAATTCACACGTCAAATCGACCACTTGGACCAGCAGCCTACCTCTGTGCGTGAATTGCAGCAGGCTATTGTCACTGCATGGCAAGTGATTCCTGTCAAAACCTTAGCAAATCTCGTGAACAGCATGCCTCAACGTGTACATGCTCTCCTGAATGCTCGTGGGGGTTACACGAAGTACTGAACTGTAATTTTACTGTCCGTAATCCCAGTCGTAATTTAACTTTTGTTTTTGTTTAAAAAAAAATTGGCTAATGTGCAAAATAAAGAGATACTTCTGGAAAACGTACAGAAGTTCAACACAGGATTGTCCATGACTTGAGTTCGATATCAGTTTACATCACTTTCAAGGATCAATTTATTTGTTTCGAAATGTCAAATGTGGTTTTTGTTTCTTCTAAAGGTCACATTAACAAAATCTAGAATAATTTCAACATAATTCCAATGAACTTTTGGTTCTAAGACATCTTGAAAAGTAAGTTCACCCCCACCAAAAAAAAAATCCATATTAAATGCCAAGTCTGTATATACACACTACATGACCAAAAGTATGCGAACACCCGTCCTAATTAGTGGATTTGGGGATTTCAGCAACACCCATTGCTGACAGGTATATATAATGAGGCACACAGCCATGCAATCTCCATAGACAAACATTGGGAGTAAAATGGGTCATACTGAATAGCTCAGTGACTTTCCACATGGCACCGACATTGGCGGCCACCTTTCCAACATGTCAGTTCGTCAAATGTCTGCCCTGCTAGAGCTGCTCCGGTCAACTGTAAGTACTATTATTGTGAAGTGGAAACGTCTTGGAGCAACAACGGCTCAGCCGCAAAGTGGTAGGCCATACGAGATCACAGAACAGGACCGCCGAGTTCTGAAGCGCGAAGCTCGTAAAAATCGTCCGGACTCAGTTGCCACACTCACTACCGAGTTCCAAACTGCCTCTGGAACCAACGTCAGCACAACAACTGTTCGTCGGGAGCTTCATGAAATGGGTTTCCATGGCTGAGCAGCCGCACACAAGTCTAAGATCACCATGCACATTTCACAATGCCAGGCGTCGGCTGGAGTGGTGTAAAGCTCTCCGCCATTGGACTCTGGAGCAGTGGAAACGTGTTCTCTGGAGTGATGAATCACGCTTCACCATCTGGCAGTCCGACGGACGAATCTGGGTTTGGCGGATGCCAGGAGAACGCTACCTGCCCGAATGAATAGTGCCAACTGTAAACTTTGATGGAGGAGGAATAATGGTCTGGGGCTGTTTTTCATGGTTCGACCTGGACCCCTCAGTTCCAGTGAAGGGAAATCTTAACACTACAGCATACAATGACATTCTAGATGATTGTGTGCTTCCAACTTTGTGGCAACAGTTTGGGGAAGGCCCTTTCCTGCTTCAGCATGAAAATGCCCCCGTGTACAAAGCGAGGTCCATACAGAAATGGTTTGTCGAGATCGGTGTGGAAGAACTTGACTGGCCTGCACAGAGCCTTGACCTCAACCCCATCGAACACCTTTGGGATGAATTGGAACGCCGACTATGGGCCAAGCCTAATCACCCAACATCAGTGCCCGACCTCACTAATGCTCTTGTGGCTAAATGGAAGCAAATCTCCGCAGCAATGTTCGAACATCTAGTGGCAAACCTTCCCAGAATAGTGGAGGCTGTTATAGCAGCAAAGGGGTGCGGAGGAGGGGGGGGGGGGGACCAACTCCATATTAATGCCCATGATTTTCGAATGAGATGTGTGATGTTTGGGTGTCGACATAGTTTTGGTCATGTAGTGTTTATACAGTTGGACCCCGCTCTTCGCGGAATCCGCGTATTCGCAATTGATAAAATGCGACGTGTTTCTCTATTTGCGAAAAAATGTCCTGCAAATTCACGTTTTTTTTTGGCTATTTGCGGCTGTGTTCTGCCAAATCGCGGTTTTTTTTCTTCTATTCGCAGCCATGTTCAGCAAATTCGCGGTTTTTGAAGGGCGCAAAAAAATATTTCAAGGGCCGCTAGGTTGACACATTTATAAAACCCATATTTTACCTGCCATGCATAAAGCAGCTGGACGTACGCCAAAAAACTTCTCATACGAGCCATGAGCATGACCTGCTCCTGTGTTCGCTACCGTGTGTTTCACATTTTCATGGCTTTTGCGGGATATCCCAACAATGTTTCACGTGATATCCTCTGCCGCCGTTCACAGGTAAACAATGCTTCATGGGATATCCCGTCATTCACACTGTGAATATCTTCACGTGATATCCTGCCGCCGTTCACAAGTAAACAATGTTTCGCGGGATATCCCAACAGGCGATAAACATTGCTTCGTGGGATATCCCACCAGATGCATAACATGTCATCCCTGCGAGTTACTGTACAGAATGAATGCACTCCACAGTATCTATTAGTGCAATTAGCTGTCTCCCCTTCCCCCTATTGAAACAATGGCATGGCATGCATTCGCGGATTTTCATCGACATTCGTGGATTTTGTCTCGGCATTTCCGGGACTTTCATCAACCTTCGCGGATTGTCGTCGACATTCTCGGGATTTGCCTCACCATTTGGGGATTTTGCCTGGCCATTCGTGGATTTTGCCATGCTATTCACGGTTTGTTCCTCGCTATTCGCTGATTTTCGCGATTCGGGAACCTATCCCCCCTTTTTCCATTAAAATAATGCCCCCCTATTCGCAGGTTTTGATATTCGTGGATTTTCCAGGAACATATCCCCCGAAGGTGATGAAACGAAGGTGATGGCAAGTGGTAAAGCATGTGGTGAGGTGGAAAGAACTGGGAAGTGACCGTGTGCTGTGTGCAGGAAGGGTGTCGGAGTGAATTCCAATCAATGTACAATGTGCGCTGAGTGGGTTCATCAAAAATGTAGTGCTTTGAGAGGGTCATTAACCAGTGTCGCAGCTACATTCATGTGTAAGGTGTGCACAGAGGTAGCTGCAGATGGAGGAAATGTTGAGTTGGATCTTGGAGACGGCGTGAAGCTGGAAGGTGTGTAAACATTTTGTTACCTAGGAGACATGCTGAATGGAGAAGGTGGATCAGACTCGGCAACGGTTGCTAGAGTGAGATGTGCATGGAAGAAGTTTCGGGAACTGAGTGGCGTGCTGACGAGGAAGGGAGTGTCGTTGAAGCTGAAGGGAAAGGTGTATGCTGCATGTGTGAGAAGTGTTATGATTTGTGGGAGCGAGACATGGGTAATGAACGTAGAGCAGCAACGAAGGCTGGAAAGGGGGGAAATGCGAATGGTTCGGTGGATGTGCGGAGTATCGTTGAGAGAGAGGAAGACAAATGATGAATTGCGAAAGATGATGGGAATAGAGCCTGTGATGGATGCTGTGAAGGAAACACAGTTTGAGATGGTTTGGTCACGTGTTGAGGAAGGATGAAAGTGACTGGTTGAGAAGAGTGATGTAAATGAATGTAGAAGGAAGTAGAGGACGGGGAAGACAGAGAAAGACTTGGCTAAAGATGGTGGAAGAAGAAATGCGGGCAAGGGGGTTAACAAGGGGAGATGCAGAAAATAGGGCAAAATGGAGAAGATTGTCATGGGGACCGCAAGGCTAACCCCCGCTCTTGCAGGGAAAATGGCCTTAAAATGCCTGTTGTTGTTTGTTGTATATCCCCCGTGAATAGCGGCGTCCGACTGTACATGTATATGTATGCATACAATCACGTGAAAAAGTAAGTACACCCTATGTAAAGCTTTGACTTTTTCAACGTATTTCAACATACAGCTATTTGATCTTCATTTCAACAATATTGATAGATAAAGGTGATATAATATGACAAATATCATGAAACATTTACATTTTGTAGTTCATTGTATAATTAAATAAACATCAATGCAAATTTCGCATGTGGAAAAAGTAAGTACACCCCTACATTTATCACTACTTCAAATACCTAAAATTTGGATCAGGTGCACCAGCTCAGGTGCAAATGATGAGAACATCGTCAGAGAGGATCTTGGAGGAACCTGTCTTATTTAAACCTCAGACATTTAGTTTGTTTTGCTCTTTGTTGGTGAAGTGTGCGGCGTCACCATGCCTAGATCAAAAGAGCTCTCTGAGGCCTTCAGAAAGAAGCTTATATATGCTTACGAGTCTGGGAAGGGATTTTAAAAGATCTCCAAACAATTTGAAATCAATCATTCGACTGTGCGGAGAGATCATCTTCAAGTGGAGAAGATTCCAAACAACTCCCAACTTATTCAGGCCAGGCCGCCCCAGCAAGTTCAGCCCGAGAGCAGACCGCATGATGCTGAAAGAAGTCACTAAGAACCCCAGAATGTCATCATGGGACCAACAGGTAGCTCTTGCCACTGTTGATGTCAAAGTGCACGTGTCTACCATTAGAAAGAGGCTGCACAAATTTGATCTGCATGGGAGGTGTGCCAGGAGGAAACCTTTGCTTTCCAGATAGAACATCAGGGCAAGACTAAAGTTTGCCCATGAACACCTAGGCAAAGACCAGCACTTCTGGGACAATGTGCTCTCAACAGATGAGTCAAAGGTGGAGCTATTTGGCCACAGTACCAGAAGACATGTTTGGCGAAAACCAAAGACAGCATTTGACCACAAGAACCTGATACCAACTGTAAAGCATGTTGGTGTAAATATTATGGTTTGGGGCAGCTTTGCTGCATCACGGCCTGGGCAGCTCACCATCATAGAATCCACTATGAATTCTTCATTGTACCAGAGGGTGCTTGAGGATAATGTGAGGCCACCTGTCGGAAAGTTGAAGCTCAACCGAAGGTAGACCTTGCAACATGACAATGACCCTAAACATACCAGTAAATCCACCAAGGAATGGCTGAAAAGAAAGAAATGGAGGGTTCTGGAATGGCCAAGTCAAAGCCCGGATCTAAATCCCATCGAGATGTTGTGGGGGGATTTGAAACGAGCTGTGCATGCAAGAAACCCCTCAAATATCGCACAGCTGAAAGAATTCTGCATGGAGGAGTGGCCAAAAATTTCTTCCAGTCAATGTCAGAGACTGGTAGACAGTTATAAGAAACGCCTACTTGAGGTTGTTTCTGCCAAAGGGGGCAATACCACCTATTCGAGCCAAGGGTGTACTTACTTTTTCCACGTGCGAAATTTGCATTTATGTTTATTTAAATTATACAATGGACTACAAAATGTAAATGTTTCCTGATATTTGTTATATTATATCACCTTTTGTCAATATTGTTTGTCAATATCACCAAAAATCAAATATTGTTGAAATGAAGATCAAATATCTGTATGTTGAAATATGTTGAAAAAGTCAAAACTTTACATGGGGTGTACTTACTTTTTCACGTGACTGTATATTTGCCTGCACATGTCCATTAAGAGGTTTGGATCACTATAACACAAAATTTAAATTTCACTCATTTGAAAGTTTTCATTAAAACAGCACGGCATGTAAAACTAAACTAATAAACTAAACAAATAAAACTAGCATGAAACTGGATTGCCTTGTTGGCAATGAAGCTTTCTTTAACAGTTGCACCTCCCAATATAATTTAAATAATTTCAATTAAAAAAATTAATAAATTCTGAGACAAGTCGAAAAAATGAAATTGTCATTACAGGTGCCTGATTCTCTGTGCAGCAATCCATGTCCTCCAGGATCACGCAAGATGCCTCAAATTGGACAACCCCTCTGCTGTTTTGACTGCATCCCCTGTGGTCTTGGCATGTACTCTAATACTACGAGTATGTTGATCCTTTAATAACCTCTGCATACACCTCCACCTTATTCCTTCCCTGTTGATTCTTCCTGTAACACACATTCACACATTATCTTCATGCCACAAAAATTATGGACAGACATTTTTGCAACCTGTTTGTTAATGAGGACTACATCATGAGGGTTATTTACTCATGATGGATTTCACCATAAGGTGAGACCCAATTAATATTGCTGTTGTCTGCCTCATGAACAGCAAAAGCAATCAGTAGATAGACATATTTATAATTATTGGTGGTGACCTTTTGGGAATGAATATTCTCCCTAATTCATGACTATATACATGTGCAGGACATACCTGTTCACATATTTTAACTACCACATAATGATTTGTTGTAAAATCACTTTAGTTGTGTAATGGAACAGTTCAGACATGTTTCATGATGGAAACTGGTTTAAATAGCATGAGGAACCTGGCCACAAGTGCGGTGAACTATCTAAGGAGTTATACAATATAATCAAACTTGTTGAAGCCCAACGTGCAAGGATGTACGGCTTGCCCAAGACCCACATAGAAAATGTCACACGAAGACCGATATTGTCCGTGGTTGGTTTGGCACAACATGAACTGGCCAAGTGGTTGGGAGAGGTCCTGCAACCAGTATTGGAGGCACTTTCACAGTTCGTGATCAAAGATTCTTTCACTTTTGCAGAAGCAATTTGTGCTGCAACACCGACGTGTGCGGACAACATAATCGCCCCCTTTGATATACAACGTTTGTTCACAAATGTCCCACTGATGGAGACTATTGATATATGTGCACATCTGCTATATCACAGTGATCTCAGAACAAGTCTTTGTGGAGTTGATGAACACAGCAAATGAGGCAAGTTGAATTTAGTTTCAACAACATTATGTATGTCCAAACTGATTGGTGTCGCCATGGGTTGACCATTAGGCCCTGTGCTTGCGAATGTCTTTGTGGGCTATCACGAAATGCAGAAACATACTGGTCGGCAAGGTGTGGATGCTCCCATCCTATACTATCGGTATGTTGATGACTTTTTTTGCTTTTTTGAGACTTAGATGGCATGTGATGCATTATTGACACAGCTTAACACTCTCCATCCAGCGCTGAAGTTTACCATGGAGCTGGAATCTTCGAACAATTTACCATTCTTGGACGTGGTGGTTGAAAGATCTGCATGTGCTTTCACTACATCCATGTACCGGAAACTCACCTTCACTGGACAGTATACTCGTTGGGATTCCTACAGCTCCACGAGATACAAAATTGCCTTGATCAACATCCTTGTGAACAGAGCTCGGAGGATTTGCTCACCTTGTAATCTTCCTACTGAAATGGACAAAATCATGAATATACTCGGTGACAATGGTTATCCGGAGTATATAATTAAGAGATATGTGCACAAGTTTCTCAACACAACAAAGGAACACAAGACCGGTCCTGACAAATATCCTGTAGGCCTACACATCAGGATGCCATGGAAAGGACAATAATCACGAGGTTTGAAGAACAAATCAAACATACGGGATCAAACCCCTCGCCCCTCCCCTCCTAGACTCCTGCCTCACCCCTCCCCTCCAAATCTCCCCCATATCCCATCCCTTTCAAATCCCTCCCCTTGTCCCTTCCCTCCCAAACTTCCCCCTCACCCCTCCCCTCCAAATCTCCCCACCCTCATTGCTTCTCAATTTCCCCCCTCTCACTCCCCCTCCTCAAAGCGTCCTCCCCGCTTCTTCCCCCTTCAAACTCTCACCTCCATCTCCCCCAACCTTCTGCCTCGCTCTTCCCCCTCCTCAAATAACACCTCATTGTGGCTCACCCAATCGCCATCAAACCTTTTGTCCGCCCCATCCTTCCCTTTCTCCGAGCTATTCTGAAATCTCTGACACACCTTCAACAGCTCTCCCTATCTCTTCCACCTCTTCCACATCTTACCCTACCCCTCCTCCCCCCTGTTCTGTATCTGATGCTCCCCCTTCCTCTTCATTAACGGTATGGACCTCAAACATCCGGGGCCTTCGTTCAAACTTAACTGATCTCTCCATACAGGTTGCTTCTGTCAAACCAGACGTGATCTGCTTAACAGAAACTTTCCTCCTTTATGATGTCTCTGATTCCATAGTATCTCTCCCGGGCTACTCCCTCCTCCGGTATGATAGACCTGAGCCTCGTCCTGGAGGCGGGGTTGCTATCTTTATCAAAAACTCTCTTCCTCACTCGCCCTGCACTGCACTCTCTCCACCTCACCCCCAGGAATACCTCTGGCTACGGCTTCCCCTTCGCTCCCACCTCTTGTTCATATGTGTGTTGTACCGTCCACCAAACAGTGATGACTCCATCTACATCTCGCTGTCTGATGATATGGACCAACTTCTATCTACTCATCCCAACTCTCTCTTCCTCATATGTGGTGATTTCAACTGTCATCATGCCAGTTGGCTGGGTGTGGGTACCTCTCTCACCAGCCATGGCTCCTCAGCAAAGGACTTCTGCGACTCACTGGGACTGACACAATCTGTCAATTTCCCGACCCGGATCTCAGTCAACGGAACATCTTCTCTTCTGGACTTGGTTATGACTAACTTCCCTGAAAATGTCTGCTGCTCTTCTTCTGCTCCGATCGGATCATCTGATCATGTCCTTGTTAAAGTGGACATCTCTCTGACCATCCTCAGGGAGCCTGCTCAGCGTCGACGAGTCTGGCATTTCACTCAGGCCAACTGGCACGGTCTTCAAGCAGCCATCAATCATCTGGACTGGTCTCCCATCTCTACCACCTCTGACATCAACTCATCCTGGGAATTCTTCCAAAGTAAATTGCTCTCTCTCATGCACAGATTTATCCCATCTCGTCTTCAGTTGTCATACCCTTCCTCCCGTCCATGGTACACGGAATCTTGTGGTGAGGCTGTTGCCCAGAAACAACTTGCCTTCGTCTCCTGGAAAGCAAATCCAACGGAAGGAAATCTCATTTCCTTTCACAAAGCCCGAAACAAGTGTGTGTCCACCCTCAGGAGAGCCAGGAAACAATATCTCTCCGTTCTCAAGACCGAACTCTCTTATCTGTCTCCCTCTTCCAAATCCTGGTGGCGTCTGGTCAAATCCGTTTCTGGTGTTTGTTCCCCCTCCATCCCCTCCCTTACCTCAAACGGCTACACAGCTGACTCCGCACGTGAAAAAGCTGAATGCCTCAACTCTGTGTTTGCCTCTAAATCTTGTGTCCCAAACCCATCCCTCTCTGTACCCACCATACCCAGTCGTACCCTGCTGCTCCTGGACTCCGTGTCCTTTCCTCCTGACAAGGTGGAAAAGTTTCTGTCAACCCTCGACTCTGATTCTGCAACTGGACCCGACGGCATCAGCCCACGGGTCCTAAAATCCTGCTCTGCTGCTCTATCTCACCCTCTCTCTGTTCTCTTCACCCTCTCTTTTGCTCAAGGTCAACTGCCATCTGCTTGGAAATCAGCCAACATCACCGCTTTGCACAAAAAAGGTGCAAAAACAGATCCTAGCAACTACAGACCAATCAGCCTTCTCCCAATTATCAGCAAAGTCATGGAATCCATCATTGCTTCGGATATGAAATCTTTCCTCTTCTCCAATGGCTTGATCTCTGATCATCAATTTGGTTTCAGACCAGGTCACTCTACTCTGGACATGCTGCTTCTGCTGTCTCAACAATGGATGGAGGTCCTCAATGCCAAACAGGAAATTAGAGCTGTCTCCCTCGACATATCACGTGCCTTCGACACGGTCTGGCACCCCGCTCTGCTCACCAAACTCTCCTCCTTTGGTATCCATGGAAATCTCCACGCATGGCTGGCGGACTTCCTCTCTAGTCGTATTCAACGTGTGGCCCTGAATGGGTTTCTCTCATCTCCTCTTCCTGTTCAGGCTGGAGTTCCCCAAGGCAGTGTTCTGGGCCCCGTGCTTTTTCTGGTCTTCATCAATGATCTCTCTGACTCTCTCGAAAATCCTCTCTATCTCTTTGCTGATGACTCCACTCTCTGCCGCTCCATTCCTCTTCCCTCAGATCGGCAGTCTGCTGCCTCCTCACTCTCTGAAGACCTGGACAAAATCACAGACTGGTCAAACAAGTGGAGCATGTCTTTCAATCCTGACAAATCTCACACTCTTACTATGTCTCTCCGAAAAGATCGACTGGACAACCCTCCCATCTACTTTCTCAACAATCCTCTCCAAGAAGTTCTGTCGCTCAAGATTTTGGGTCTCACTATCTGCCATGATCTTTCTTGGGAAAACCACATTTCCAAGCTGGCCTCCAAAGCCAGTCGCCGACTGGGCATCCTCCGTCGTGCGAAGTCCTTCCTCGGCACACCTGAGCTCCTCACCACATACAAGGCTTTCATCCGCAGCTCAATGGAATACTGTTCTCCCCTATGGGCCGGTGCTCCTGCCTCACACCTAGCTCGGCTTCACGCTGTTGAAACCAAAGCTTTCAGAATTATTGGAATCTCCCGCGATGAAGCTATCTCTGAGGGCCTTTCACTCACTCACCGCAGGCAGGTAGGTGGTCTTTCTGTCTTCTACCGACTCCTCTCCGGCCTTGCACCCCCAGCTCTCTCTGTGCTCTGTCCCCCAAATATTCCTACAGGTCGCACAAGATCTGCCAGCAACCCTCTGATGGTTAAACTGCCGAAATCTCGGCTCTCTGCTCACCTTCACTCTTTCATTCCTCTTTTCTCCCGCCTCTGGAACAAACTCCCTCACTCCCTTCAATCCCACTCCTCCCTCCAGGTCTTTAAAACAGCTGTTCACCACCATCTCTTATCTTCCCCCATCCAAAACCTTGATCTTTTCTACCCCCGCTAATTCACCCCAGATCCACCTTGTTTGAAATTCCAACTTCTTTCCTGGAAGTCCTGGCAGTGTCCATATGTTTTATACCTCTCCCACCGCCCCCTTCCCATGCCCCCCCCCCAAAGCCCTCACCCTCTCTCAGATCTCTCGATGTCTCCATGTCTCTCGGTCCCTGCTCTCAAATGTTGTGTTTGTGTCCTTCCCCCTCTCTCCCCATCTTGTCTACCGCTCCCGATGTTATATGTTTTATGTGTCGGTTTGTCTTTCTGTGTGATTAATGTTCGCTCTTTCACGAGCCTCGATATTGTATACAAAAAAAAAAAAAAAAACACGTACCTGGTTGTGCAACCTCGAGTAATCTTCACCTCTCGCCGTCTGCTCACGCCATTCAAGGATGTGCTGCCCACCTCACAAATTAGGAAAGTTATATATGAGTATAAGTGCCGATGTGAAGCTCGGTACGTGGGCCGTACAATCCAAAGGTTGGCTGATCGTATCAAACAGCATGTCTCCCTGGCGATTCTCTTCAGAGGCAAACATTTCTTTCACATTTTCCATTAACTTCAAATCTTTGACATACGATATATTATATGCCTTAATATGATAGATACTCGATAAACTTTTTCGCCACTGTATTGGATATTAAAAATATAATAATTTCTGTGAAAACTTGAATTTTGCACTTATGGACCTTTGACCTTAATTAATGACCTAATTAGGCAATTTTTGGGAAGCACAAACAAGATATTCATATTCAGCACGAAAATCCCTTTCAGAAAAACCTATTTGTTTGCTTTTCCTCAAAAATGCCTCATACAGCTTAAATAAGCACATTTTTGAATTTCTTGACTAGACTAGCAAGAACGATCAAGGACCGTCGACCATTTCTTCTTCTTCTTCTGCCATTGCACGTCACTTGATTTCCAATTCCGATTGTGCAGACCAGTACACATCTGAGCAAATACACATCCATGAGCATCGACTTGGATTGAAAAATGTTATGAAAAAAAATCTATAAAAAATAAAATACAAAGAAAACCACACTAATACATCCTTTGGGCCTCCACGGCCCAATGGCTGCATTTATGTAGGATTTTTGACGCCTGCATCTAAGAGTTAATAGGGTTAATTAAGAGGGTGTTTATAATTTTATTTGAAGAAGAAGAAGACGTTTTGGTCACATGCATAACCATACACGTTTGCTCTATTATAGTAAGATTTATGTTTATATTATATCTGTATATTATATCTATATCTCTATCGATTACATCTACTACATATTATATCTATTTATTATATCTACTTGCGTAACTTGGCGTGCACCACTCACCTCTACACATGTCGTTTCAGAGGGATAGGCATCTTTGATCATTTCGGTGTCTTTTGGGTCTTTGGGGTGTTTTGGGTCTTCGGGGTCTTTTGGGTCTTCAGGGTCTTTTGGATCCTCTGGGCCTTGAAGGGTATTTTGGTTATTTGGGGTATTTAAGGGTATTTGGGGTCTTCAGGGTGTTTTGGGTCTTCGGGGTATTTTGGATCTTTTTTTTTTTCTTTTTCTTTTTGTATACTGAATCGAAGCTCGTGAAAGAGCTAAAATCAGGGTCTTTTGGATCCTCTGGGCCTTGAATGGTATTTTGGGTCTTTGGGGTGTTTTGGTTGTTTGGGGTATTTAAATGTATTTTTGATCTTCAGGGTGTTTTGGGTCTTCGGGGTGTTTTGGGTCTCCGGGGTGTTTTTGGGTCTTTGGAGTCTTTTGGGTCTCCAGTGAATTTTGGGTCTCCTGGGTATTTTGGGTCTTCATGGTCTTTTGAATCCTCTGGGCCTTGAAGGGTATTTTGGGTCTTTTGGTCCTTTGGGGTATTTAAGGGTCTTTTGGATCTTTAAGAGTCTTTGGGGTCTTCAGGGTGTTTTGGGTTTTTGGGGTTGTTTTGGGTCTTCCAGGTCTTTTGGGCCTGGGTCTTCTGGGTCTTTGGGGACTTTTGGGTCTTTGGGGTGTTTAGGGTCTTTGGTGTTTATTTGGGTCTTCGGGGTTTATTTGGCTCTTCCGGGTCTATTTGGGTCTTCCGGGTTTATTTTGGTCTTCCGGGTGTATTTGGGTCTTTGTGATGCTTTGGATCTTTGGGGTGTTTTGGGTATTTGAGGTGTTTTGGGTCTTTGGTGTGTTTTGGGTATTTGGGGTCTTTTGGTTCTTCTGGATCTTCAGGGTCTTTGAGGTCTTCAGGGTATTTTGGGTGTTAAGGGTATTTTTTGGTTCTTCTGGGTCTCTAAGGGACTTTTTAGGTCTTCTGGGTCTTTTGGGTGTTTTGGTCTTCGGGGTGTTTTGGGTCTTCATATGCCGTGCATTGTACATAAAAGCCACTGACTGTTGGTCGGTAATCAGTTGAAAATGTTTTCCAAGGAGAAAGTGATGCCACCGTCTAACAGCTTCTTTGACAGTGTATGCCTCCTTTTCTATCGCAGAATGGGCCGTTCGCTATCAGACAAAGTCCTCGAAAATAATTTGACGGGTCGTCCCGCCTGGTTGAGTGTAGCGGCAATCATGCAGTCGCTGGCATCCGTCTCGATCATGAAAGGTACCGCTTCATATATCGAGGTCACTACAGCCTATGTCGGTTGTCGGTCACTATAGTCAGGTTCACTATGTCAATAAATTATATTTCATTCAAAATCATGGTAGATTAGCAAACCTATACATTTTTGGAAAGGTTATAGCATAAGGAAACTAAAAATCAATGTTTACATTTGGAGAGATACATGTATGGCGGCCATTTTGGATTTTCAAAATGGCCACTGTAAAATACATATTTTGTTCTATTTCTGCCTCTAATTACCCTAAAAACTTTTAAAAATATACTAAACCTATATTTTCAGGGACAAGGAATCAAATGAAGGTATCAAATTAGTGCTATGGAGAATGGTAAGACACGAATCAAAGGTTTTGAATTGCAAAATACTGTCTTTATATTCGCGATAAGTTGCATTATCAAATACATGTTATCATTTTGTACAGGCAGTTAATAACATCAAAATGTGTCACAATAATTCATATCACCAAACATACACAGGCAGTCAGCAAAATCATATATACACATGCAGTCAGTATAACTTCACATCTACACAGGCAGTCAATGACAAAATATACACAGGCAGTCAATGGCATCAAACATACACGATTACAGAATATGCCATTTAGAGTTCGTCATCACTGTCCTGTGTGTCGTATCTGACAATATAGTCCGCATCGTTTTCACAGTCCGTTCCACACAAGCAAAGGTCGGTCAAATTGATTGGCAAATCGAATTGCTCGAATGGTCGATCGAATCGAATTCGATGAATCGAATCGAATCGATCGAATTGGTCGAATGGTCGAATGGTCGATCGAAACGATTGGTCGAATTGGTCGAATGGAATTGGTCGAATGGAATTGGTCGGAATTGGCAAATGTAAGCATTGATTTTCAGATTTTCCATGTAATAACGTTTCCAAAAATGTATAGGTTTGCTAATCTACCATGATTTTGAACGAAAAAACATAGTGAACCTGACTACTACAGCCTGTGTCGGTTATCGACCTATGTCGGTTTTGAGTTGTTGAAAAGCAGCTTTAGCCAACAAAGTCAACGGGAATAATTTACATTCCACTAGCAGTCTGATCTTCTCTCAGTACCGTGGAATCCATTTTCAGTAATGCGCGAACAGACCGAGTGCCCGGCGCAGCGCAGCCCGATCAGGAGGAGGGGCCATCTTGAGGAACGGTTGCAGCCAAGTTGCGTCGGGTCTAATCACTCCGTCGGTCACCGTGTACCCTAACAGGTTTATAGTCTTGGCTGAATACTTACGCTTATCTTCGTTGAGGGTCAAATTGTACTTTCGCACCATGGCCAAGAATCTCTGCAAATTTGCGTCATGATCGGCTTGATCATGGCCACAGACTGTCACATTGTCAACGTACACAAACACATCCTTTAATTGCTCTTTGGCTATGATGTCATCGAACGCATGTTGGAAGCAGGAACACCGTTCGAGACTCCAAACGGAATTCTTCGAAATTGGTACAACCGCTGCCCTGATTCAAAGGTGGTATAAGGTCGATCGGCTTCTCTAATCAGTATCTGATGATACACGCTGCGAAGATCTAAGGTGCTGAACACTTGGTAGGTAGCCTTTGGGTCTTTGTGGTCTGCATGGTATTTTGGGGTGTAAAGGGTATTTGGGTCTTCAGGGGTCTTGGTGATCTTAAGGGTCTTGGGGGAACTAAAGGGCCATGAAAGGTCTGAGGGGTCTCAGCAGTCTAAACGTAATTGAGAGAGTTAATTAAGAGGGTGTTAATTTTTATTTGAAGAAGAAGAAGACGTTTTCATTGCATATAAACATACATAACGACATAACCATATACGTTTGCTCTATTATAATAGATATATTGATATAATATATCTCTATATTATATCTATATCTCTATCTATTACATCCACTATATAGTATATTTATTTATTATATCTATATATTATATGTATATTTCTATACATGTATATATTATATCTACTAGCGTGAATCGGCGCATTCTGCGCACCTCACCACATGTCGTTTCAGAGGGGTAGGCATCTTTGACCATTTCGGTGTCTTTTGGGTCTTCGCGGTGTTTTTGGTCTTCGAGGTGTTTTGGGTCTTCGTGGTATTTTGTGTCTTCGTGTTCTTTGGGTCTTCGGGATGTTTTGGGTCTTCGGGTGTTTTGGGTCTTCGGGGTGTTTTGGTTCTTCGGGGTGTTTTTGGTCTTCTGGGTATTTTGGGTCTTCAGGGTATTTTGGGTCTTCGGGGTGTTTTGGATCTTTGGGGTGTTTTGGGTCTTCGGGGTGTTTTGGGTCTTCGGGGTGTTTTGGGTCTTCGGGGTGTTTTGGGTCTTCGCGGTGTTTTGGGTCTTCGTGGTCTTTGGGTCTTCGGGATGTTTTGGGTCTTCGGGGTGTTTTGGGTCTTCGGGGTGTTTTGGGTATTCGGGATGTTTTGGGTCTTTGGGGTGTTTTGGGTCTTCGGGGTGTTTTGGGTCTTCAGGGTCTTTTGGGTGTTCGGCGTCTTCAGAAGCTTTTGGGTCTTAAGGCTCTTCGGTGTCTTTTGGGTCTGTGGGGTCTTCAGGGGCTTTTGGGGGTCTTCGGTGTATTTTGGGTCTTCGGGGTGTTTTGGGTCTCCGGGGTGTTTTGGGTCTTCTGGGGTGTTTTGGATCTTCAGGGTGTTTTGGGTCTTCGGCGTGTTTTGGGTCTTCGGGGTGTTTTGGATCTTTGGGTTGTTTTGGGCCTTCGGGGTGTTTTGGGTCTTCAGGGTGTTTTGGGTCTTCGGGGTGTTTTGGTTCTTCGCGGTGTTTTGGGTCTTTGTGGTCTTTGGGTCTTCGGGATGTTTTTGGTCTTCGGGGTGTTTTGGTTCTTCGGGGTGTTTTTGGTCTTCGGGGTGTTTTGGCTCTTCGGGGTTTTGGGGTCTTCGGGGTGTGTTGGGTCTTCGGGGTGTTTTGGGTCTTCTGGGTGTTTTGGGTCTTCAGGGTGTTTTGGGTCTTCGAGGTGTTTTGGGTCTTTGGGCTCTTTTGGGTCTTTGGGGTATTTTGGGTCTTTGGGGTCTTTTGGGTCTTAGGGGTGTTTTGGGTCTTCGGGGTGTTTTGGGTCTTCGGGGTGTTTTGGGTCTTCGGAGTGTTTTGGGTCTTCGGTGTGTTTTGGGTCTTCGGGGTGTTTTGGGTCTTCGGGGTGTTTTGGGTTTTCGGGGTGTTTTGGGTCTTTGGGGTGTTTTGGGTCTTCTGGGTGTTTTGGGTATTCGGGATGTTTTGGGTCTTTGGGGTGTTTTGGGTCTTCGGGGTGTTTTGTGTCTTCGGGGTGTTTTGGGTCTTTGGGGTCTGTTGGGGTTTTGGGTGTTCAGGGTATTTTTGAGCCTCAGGGCCTTGAAGGGTATTTTGGGTCTTTGGGGTGTTTTGGGTCTTGGGGGTCTTTGGGGGTCTTCAGGGTATGTTGGGTCTTTGGGGGTCTTCAGGGTATTTTGGGTCTTCAGGGGTCTTGGTGGTCTGAAGAGTCTTTGGGGAATTAAAGGGTCGTCAAAGGTCTGAGGGGTCTCAGCAGTCTTAACGCAATTAAGAGAGTTAATTAAGAGGGAGGTAATTTTGTTTAAAGAAGAAAAAGACGTTTTCGTCACATACAAACATACATAGCGAACCATATACGTTTGCTCTATTATAATAAGACTAGCGGGGTCACCCGTGGGAATCCCACGGGCATGGATGTGTGTGACATTTCGACATATTGAGTTATATGCTGCACATTCATTTTTACAAAATGGTTACTGGCAAGTCATCAGATCCAGAAATGGTGTGAATTTAGTTATTTCACATAATATGTGACCCCTCACTCCTCTCCACCTGACACTCTCCTGTCTCCACCTGACACTCTCCTGTCTCCACCTGACACTCTCCTCTCTCCACCTAGCACTCCTCTCCTCTCCAAACCCTCACATCCCTCTCCTTTCCAATCCCTCACCTCTCCAATCCCTCACACTCCTCTCCTCTCCAATCCTTCACACGCCTCTCCAATCGCGCCTCACACTCCTCTCCAATCGCGCCTCACACTCCTCTCCAATCGCGCCTCACACTCCTCTCCAATCGTGCCTCACACTCCTCTCCAATCGTGCCTCACACTCCCCTCCAATCACTCCTCTCCAATCGTGCCTCACACTCCTCTCCAATCACGCCTCACACTCCTCTCCAATCGTGCCTCACACTCCTCTCCAATCGCGCCTCACACTCCTCTCCAATCGCGCCTCACTCGCCTCTCCAATCGGCTTTCCCCGTCTCGTTTCTCTCCTTTTTCTCCCGTCTCGTTCTTTTTCTTGCTCCAAATCGGCCCGTCGGAATCGGAAATCGGCCCGTCTCGCCCGTCGGCCCGTCGGAATCGGAAATCGGCCCGTCTTGCTTTTGTGCTTGTGCGTAAATAAATTGTGTTCATGACACCATTTCTGGTGTTGGGCTAGCGGCTAGGGTGCCGGCTTAGGCTCCTGGGTTCGAATCTCGGTCGATCGCCGAATTAATGCCAGGGGGGTTGACTCAGCCTGTCATCCTTCCGAGGTCGGCTAATTGAGTACCAGTTCACTGGTAATTCCCTGTTTGTCGTTGAAGGCGGCAAAAAGGGTTGGCGTCAGGAAGGGCATCCGGCCGTAAAACATTGCTTCAAAAAGGGGACAAAAAAACAACAACTACCACGGTCCCCGAAAAGGCCAACCCCCGCTTTGCGGGGAAAAATGGCCTCTAAACGGTGGTTTTTACACCATTTCTGGATCTGATGACTTGCCAGTAACCATTTTGTAAAAATGAATGTGCAGCATCTAACTCAATATGTCGAAATGTCACACACATCCATGCCCGTGGGATTCCCACGGGTGACCCCGCAAGTTTGCATTGACGTTCGTCGATGGACTCGTTCGCCCGTCTCATTCGTTTTCTTGCTGCATCCTGTTCAAGTCTGCGTTCTTCATCGATCGTCTCATTCATTTTGGAAATAGAAGTTTCCACGCAGCGCATGAATTGTCACGATCCTCAAGAGGAATTTGTCTCGTAATCATCAAATGATAAATGGCAAGTAAATTATATTGTGGAAAATTAAAGATTTCAAATAAACCTATTTAAAGTGTATTCGCACATAACTAATTTTAAAAAACGAAGAAATATCTCTCGGTAATTTCCTGAAACATATTTTACTTCCGGCTAATAATGTTGAATTAAATAAAAACGAAGAAATATATGTCGGCATCATTGTTGACGTTTTTGTGACGACTGTCATCAAACGAAAAAGTAATATATCTTAACGGAAAAGCAAAAGCGAATTTTTAATATATATCGACACGTTGCCGTCGGTGTCATGTTGGGCGGTGTATGATACACCATGACGCGATTTTTAAAAATATATCTCTGCATTTTCCCGCGTGTGTGGAATGTTCTCAATTATTGCTGACACCGAGTCCAAAACCATCGATAAAAATGAAATCATATGGTGAGTTAGATTGGAGATAAAGGCGTGAGAGAGACGCAATGGCCTTGAAGTTGAAGTTACAGGCGTTTGAGAATTAATTTCGTTCTATAAACGGCAACTTTCATTGGATTTCCTTCCCGTTTTTTTCAACCGAGTCGAAAACTATGTTAGCGACTGTGAAAAATGAAATGATATATCGAATTTTTAATATGTATCGACACGTTGCCGTCGGTGTCATGTTAGGCGGTGTATGATACACCATGACGCGATTTTAAAAAATATATCTGCATTTTCCCGCGTGTGTGGAATGTTCTCAATTATTGCTGACACCGACTCTAAAACCATCGATAAAAATGAAATCATATGGTGAGTTAGATTGGAGATAAAGGCGTGAGAGAGACTCAATGGCCTTGAAGTTACAGGCATTTGAGAATTCATTTCGTTCTATAAACGGCAACTTTCATCGGATTTTCTTCTCGTTTTTTTTCAACCGAGTCTAAAACTATGTTAGCGACTGTGAAAAATGAAATGATATATCGAATTTAAAATAGATATCGACACATTGCCGTCGGTGTCATGTTGGGCGGTGTATGATACACCATGACGCGATTTTAAAAAATATATCTCTGCATTTTCCCGCGTGTGTGGAATGTTTGTGGAAAATTAAAGATTTCAAATAAACCTATTTAAAGTGTATGCGCACATAACTAATAAAAAAAACGAAGAAATATCTCTCGGTAATTTCCTGAAATATATTTTACTTCCGGCTAATATGTTGAATGAAATAAAAACGAAGAAATATATGTCGGCATCATTGTTGACGTTTTTGTGACGACTATCATCAAACGAAATAGTAATATATCATAACGGAAAAGCAAAAGCGAATTTTTAATATATATCGACACATTGCCGGCGGTGTCATGTTGGGCGGTGTATGATACACCATGACGCGATTTAAAAAAATATATCTGCATTTTCCCGCGTGTGTGGATTGTTCTCAATTATTGCTGACACCGAGTCTAAAAGTAAAACCATCGATAAAAATGAAATCATATGGTGAGTTAGATTGGAGATAAAGGCGTGAGAGAGACTCAATGGCCTTGAAGTTACAGGCCTTTGAGAATTCATTTCGTTCTATAAACGGCAACTTTCATCGGATTTTCTTCCCGTTTTTTTTCAACCGAGTCTAAAACTATGTTAGCGACTGTGAAAAATGAAATGATTTATCGAATTTGATTTGAAATAAAACTGGGGGAGAGCAAGACACCACGGGCCTACAAAACAGGACTCAAAGCTATGCGAGTTAATAAAATGGTGGATATTTGTTTATAGCCACTCCCAGAATGGGTGGAGCTATGGGTGGAGCTACTCTGCAAACCGAGTAAGCCACACCCCGGACAGACACCCAACAGATAGACAGACAGACAGACAGAATCATCTACGGCTATTATAATATAGATATATGTATATATTATATCTCTATATTGTATCTATATCTCTATCTATTACATACACTATGTATTGTTATGTCAGTGGGTAGGGCATTTATAGATTTAGGTAGATATGTATAGGTGTCATGCTCCGGTTGCCGTGGGTAGCTAGAACCATCTCGATGTAAATGAGTAGAGGACCTGTCTAGCCCGAATGTCGGATTCAGTGTATCTTCGTCCCCATTATGAGGAATGGGGCATGATAAGTAGAATGAGGACTAAGCTAATTCCCCTGTGTGTCAGACCTGGTGATCATTCCTTTGTCCCGTATGGCAGCACATCACACACATTAGCGAGGCCCAATAGTGCACCACGTTAATTAATTCCCCCACCGCCACAAGACTTACATGAAGAACAGGCAGGAAGCCAGTTCAGGGCACCGCCGAGGAGGCCGTGGTCAGCCACATCACCAGCTGGCATGGCAACACACATCGTGCAAGGCAGGCTGAGGCCACGCCCACTTCGCACGTGATTGGTCAAAAGGGTTTTGATTGGAAGATCACACCATGGGGTAAGAAGCTGGCCACTGATTGGTGGAAGGAAGCAGCAGACTGATTGGCACGCGACCGATGGCATGAGACAGAAGTGACGTGGCCATTGGTGGAGAGAGTGCTGACGTCACACCACAGCCGGTAAAACCACTGACTGCCCGAAATTTTCACTCTCGTTTTTGTCTTCCTTCTTTCCCGGACCACTTCCCTTTGCTGCCTTGTGATTCCGCTCCCTCGACCGCTTACTCCTTTCGCCACCTTTGCCCTCGACCCTCTCTCCTTCCTACACCACAAACGTTGGGTGCATCGGAGATCCGTGACGAATCGAGGAAGACGTTGCACGGCTGAAGGGGTGGGTTGCACGCATGCCCGCTTGCTTCACGCGAAGAAGGACGCGTCGGCGCCCAGCGAACGACGAGCGTACGAGCGAGGCTTGCCGCTGGAGCAAACGGGACATCGTGTGCGAACAACAAGCATACGAGCTAGGTTTGCCGCTGGAGCAGATGAGACCGGGGCGAGCATGTGGCTCGGGGCCTAGCAGCGTGCGAACGAGGCACACCGAGGCCTGCTTCACGCCAAATGGAGCCGCGTTGGACGACGGAGTTGAACAACCTAACGATTCCTGACAACACATCCAGACAGATAAGCACAAACGCGCACACAACGGTTCCTTTCGATTATCCTTCCATTTGTCTTGTATGTGAAGTGAGGTGTGCGGCATCTCGATTTGGGAACATTATTTACTTACCGTCGCGTCCATTGTTCTCAGGTTCCATAAAATAAATAGTTTATTTTTGCACATAAATCCGTGTTCGTGTGAATTTAATAACTTTGCAAGTTGAGGACGGTGGCGCGCGCGGACCATGAGGTAAATCTCGGTGCTTCTTCTTCCTCTTTCCTGTTTTCTCCCATGCGTGTATAGGAAATCCACCATTGATCGTCGCCTCATTAAGGTCGTTTCCATCCGCGATTCCCCATTCTTAACCGAGGGGCAATTGCACGACAACTGGTAGTCAGGAGTGTGATTGAACCCTATATTAAATTTGGTGTCAAGAGTGTGGAGAATTTTTTTTTAATCAGATGTGATAAATTGATCCAGTCGATTGGGCTTGCGATGCGCGAACGTATCATCGTTAAATTTAAATTTTATTACTGAGGTAAAATACGCGTGGGAATACAACTTCCTCTCGATGGATGGAGGAAGGACGTGATATGGAAGATAGAATGGAGGATGCGGGGAGTGTTTGAAGTCAGCCGAAAATAGAGGGGGAGGAGCATAGTGATGGAACCTCCCTCGCTACTAGGGTTGCCACCTTCAATGTGGGAAAATAAGGGACAACCCACCACCCCGGCCCCCCACGAGAACATTTTGAAATTGTTGCCACTTTTAAGCCATTTTTCATGCTTTTATGGACATACATATCTCACTACGTAAAGTGTGAGCAGATGAGTAGGACTAGTTGTTCTGTGGATATGAAAGAAACTTCATAGGTTCAGATCCACTGCTTAAGCTGCGGATCAGAAAGATTGCATTTTACTGACGTATAAGACTCATACATTGGCTATGTAGCCCGTGCTGTCCCACATTGTTGGCAGATCAATGAAAATAATCAACATCTCAATCAATCAAGATCAATCGCAATATATCAATATCAATATCAATCTCAATTAATTGACTGACAAAACAACTAACTATTTTAATTTACAGATTTTTATTCCAATCAGTTGAACTAAACAAAAGTAGACACAGCACAAGTGTTGCCATTAGACCAACTACCCATTTGGTATGCAATTTAAAGAACTTTAATTAAGCCGATCAAACAGGCCTAAAATATTTACATATAAATATTCACAGTATAGCACGTCAGTGCTCTGAACACCCCTGCCCCCCCCCCTCCCATCTCTCTCTCTCTCTCATTACTTTCTCTTCCATGTGTACTTTTTGTGGCTCCTTGCAGCCTGAAGTAATGGCTTGTCCTTCAAAATTACAGTGTGGAACTCAGCACAGGACAGGTCGAAGTTGAGTGAGACCAGTAGCTCACTCTTCATGAGCTCCACAGAGCATCTGTTCCGGACGTCACTCCATTTGTTGGCCATTCTGGAGAATATTCTCTCCACAAACCCTGTAGAGGCAGGTCTGCTCAGTAGGTAGGAAATGACTGGCAGCATATTTGGGAGATCACCTGCCTGAAATACAGCCATCTACTTGGCAGCCATGTCTGTGGTCTTCCATTGATCGCGCTCCTGGTGCTACTCCACAAGGCTGCTTGCTGTAGTGCACTCATTGTACAGTTCATCCATGTTCAGGCTGGTAATGAGGTTGAGCTTTTCACAGACCTTTTCAACGTCACTGAAGGTAAACTTGCCATCATGGAGAGATAGAGGCGTAAGCCAGTGAAGCCAGTTGCTGTCTTAAAAGTCAAACCATTTTTCAATGTACCTCAGGGCAGTGTCAATGAATGCAGTGAATTCCTCCCTTGCCTTGCCTGCATCAACTGGAGAGAGACGCTGCAGCTTCACTTTTGTGAGGTATCCATAGAACTGGTCATCTCCCCTCTGTGTGAGTTTGGCTCTAAAGGAATGCATGATGGGATAGTGCTTTAGACAGGTGGTAGCATTGGCCTCAAGCTTCTTAACAACATCTTCGAACAGGTAGAGAATGTTACCGCGCATCTGAGTCTCCGTAACTAGGGCAACGGTGACGACGACACTGAACTTGCCTGCCATTCTCCTCCGCAAATTTTGATTGGGAACATCTACGCTATGTCTTGCGAAACGGTTTTGGTTTTATTAACTATCATGTCATTCTAACCATTGTGAAGACCTAGTGTATAATGAAAGTATGGTGTGCATGAAAATACGGGACAAATCGCGTCCCGTATTGACTCGATACAGGACACTGCATTTTATTCTCAAATACGGGACGATCCCGTATTATACGGGACGGGTGGCAACCCTACTCGCTACCGAGACGGTCCCGATAGCTTTCATGGCCGCAATTGATCAAACAATGAAGGAAATGAGGGAATGAATAACAGCATGAGTGATAAAATTGATGGGTTGAAGGGAGAGATGGGAGAAATGAATAGTAAAATGGATACCCAAAGGAATGAATTGAAGGGAGACATGAAGCGAATGATTAACAAAATGGATGCCTGGACGAATGAAGAATTGAAGGAAAGATGAAAGAATGGTGCCGATGGGGCACAGGAACAGGGAATTGTACCGGGATTCGAATTAAAACGGGAGACTGCATGTTTGGAGGTGAATGGGGAGTGCCTGCAGGTGAATGAATATGAATGAATGAAAATATGAATGATGTTTTTTTTTAAGGCCATTATCCCCGCTAGAGCGGGGGTTAGCCTTGCGGGCCCCATGACAATCATGGTTCCTTGTTTGAGGCAATGTTTTTTTATAACATCTTTTTGCAGGTGAATGTTGGTTGAATCATATTTTGCAGGTGAATGGAGAATGCAAAAAATTTAATGGGGAATGTTTGGTACATGAAGGCCTGGAAAGTTATTCGGGGCCGGCTGGATGCCCCAAGACACCAACAGGGGAGAAATTTGGATCCTTTCTGCACAAGTGTAGTTGTGCAGGGCAAGAAGGGGGTAGAGGTATTGGGGGTCTGTGTAGCGGAACCGGACCAGGTGTGTAATGATGGAGGCCTGTAGGGGCCAGAACTGATTGGGAATGTGAGTGATGATGATGATGTACAGTATTTGATCCAGCGGTTGGGGACCTGGGACAGTCCCATGGAAGACAAGGTTGACCAGGCCCAAAGGAGTTTGGGGGTTGAGGTGAGTCGGTCCGAGGAGGTGATCAAGGGGACCCTCATCATGCACGACAATTTGGTGACAGAGGCTTCGAAACTGGATAACCAGCAGGGGGACTGTGTTGGCTCCGAGCTGGATTTGGATATCGATGAATCGGGAGATAGAGCCTCGGGAAATTTGGTCCCCGTAGGGAATGTGGAACAGCTGCAGGGAAGGGCAGAACAATCTGGAGGGGTTGTTACCTGCAGCTGCGGTTTGGCACAGGTGATGAAAATTTTTAAAAGGAAAAATAAATTTAGATTTAAATGGGAATGTGATGTGGAACAGCCTTGGTGGGAGTTGGTCCCTGGGCTGCGGGATTTGGACCAGGAGAGGTCAATGGGGATGGCCTCGGGGAAAATGTGCCCCTTTGGAAATTTGGTAATGCCAGCCAGCTGGGTGGCTGTGCTGGTGAGATTTGGACGTGGGGTCTGACCATGTGTGTCATGATATGACCTGGGCCCCACGGGGGGTCTGGTGGAGTGTGGCGTCCCTTGTCCATCGGGGCGCCGCCCGAGTGGGTGTCTCAGGCTGGGAGGGTCTCCGGACCCTGGTGGGGGTTGCGACCTCCAGGGGGTCCAAGGTGGTTTCTCAGGTACCTAGGATGGTGTATTATGAGGACCACTAGGGGGAGGTGTTGTGGGTTGCACTTTGGTGGTGGCATCACGGACGGCCAACATGGGCCTAATGTGGTGACCGCCAGGGCATGTGGCCTGACACCCTCTCCCTGAGACTCTGGGACAGGCAGCATGTGGTGACCTGCCATGCTGTGCTGATCTATGGACGTGGGTCGATCTGCATGGACAGGGATGGACATAGCCAATGTGCCAACCATTGGAGCATCTGTGTAACGTGATGGTGTGAGAATAATCTTCCACAGATGTTTCCATTATGATTTGTGGACTCTTGGCTTGGGAAGAGAGCCCTGGGAGTGATGAATTGGAAATGTGTAACGAGTTGAGCATATGGGCCATGCTCGGCTGGCATGTGTATGGAGAAGCACCCTTCTTTGGTGAGATTAGTGAAATGTGAAAAATGTTTGGCATGGGTAATCTCGGGGTTATATGCAAATTTAAGGGTGGATTTTATGAAGAGAAATCAGAGGAGCGAGCTCTGCAAGACGGAGGAGGGTCGTTCCAAGCCGGCGCCGGCACGCTGATTTGTTTTAAGGTTAGCATCTTATATCAAAGGGTTATATAATTCCAAATTTGAACCTCTCTCCCTCTGGTGGGTTTCGTCCGCTCCTTCGTCATCCGCCCCTGCCTGCACCTCGGACAATTGTAAGTAAAGGGCTGTTTTGGCCTTGGAGTAACGGGCTGGTTTATTAATCCACCAGGGATAACGTTAAAGGATAGACCTATCAAAGGTAACGCGACGGGGTAACGTTACAGTTAGCAGGGAGAGGGGGAAAGTGAGGTTAGGCAGCCATAGGCTGTGCCGATAACCAAGAACTTTCCAGGAAGGACCAGCCCAGAGCCAAGATGGGGTATGCCATTGCATACCAGGGAAAGAATGGGCTGCGGCTAACGAAGAAGACCCAAGGAACATGGCCAGGGAAAAGGAAATGCGCAGGTACCAGGTAGGCTTGACAGGAGGGTAGTGGCAACTACGAGGTCAAGCCAGGAAGCTCTAGACAAAGCTCTAGACAAGAAGGCAGGAAAGGTGCTGAAACTGTAGGGGCAGATAAAAGCACAGGAAAACAGAAATCCAGGTAGAAACAAACAGGACAGGTGAACCTGAAGAGAAAATAAATAGGCTCACAGCCAGGGGCCAGGTAAAAGCACAGGTAGGAAGGATTGGAGTGGTTTTTTGAAATATTGAAAATTGAAACATTACAGCTGTAGTATTGAAGCTACAAGGACAGAGGACAATTAAGTAAACAGTCAAGCAAGCGAGCGAGCGACAGATGCCGCTGGTTCAGGATCAAGACCCCATGGTAGGGTTAGGTAGTTACCAGACGCCTACCCTCCCAAGACCTGGGCCCTGTCCCCGGGCTCCAGGCACCACCCCCCCCTGCCCCACCCTTTCCACCCCGTCCTAAAATCCCCTTTCCTTCGAATGGGGCGAGACGTAACATGAGTGAATGGGGATTGTTGAACAAGATTGTACAAAGAGACGCGTGTGCATGAATTTATGCTGTAATGTATGTGGTTAGTGATAAGCTGGTCGGATAGGCGTTGTCCACGACCCACTCAGGTCGTTGTGCTGTGAATTTTACGACTGTTAACAACGCTGGGTGTGCGCAGTGGTTTTGGAATGCGAGCTGGTACGAGATGACAGTCACGTGGTATGAGGAATGTAAAAGGGAATGAATGATTCGAAGTACGTTGCATAGGTGGGCATGGGAGTGGCAGTTGGGGGTGCATGGTTGGAGTCGATCCGGTGTTACGCGCGACGTCTGAGAGACTCACTGGTATATGAATGAATGAATGAATAAATGTATAGGTGGATGTCTGTCATTGAAGTGTGTATTTGTGTTCATTGTGTGTGTGTCATTGGATAAGGATGTGTGTCATTGACGTGTGAATGATTGACAAAGGGTTTCTTGTATTGCCTGCAGAAATTATGCAATGTCGATGAGTATTGGCTACTTGTGTATTGTATTGGATGAGTATATCCCTGAGGCAGCTCACCTTTATGATGTTATGTCACGTGGGATGTCATGGATTGCATTTTGGGTCAGAGGTCAAGGGTCAGATATCCTGTTTTTGCGATAATTTGCGAGCCAGAGATGAGATTCTTACCAAATTGTGTATTATGGAATGATGTAAAGGTAAAAATTAAATAGAATATTTTGGAGCTAAACTTCTCGCTTGGAGTGCGAGAGGTAGCGGGAAGCGACCAAGAGGTCATGTGGATTGATATCAGAAGTGGTCACCGTACTGCTCAGTGATCTAACAGCGCACGTGATTGGTAAAATTTGGAGCGAACATGCGATACAGGTGTGGAACGGAGGTGTGTGTGAGGGAAAAATCGTGCGCCGAGGAGTGAGTGTGCTGCCAACAGTGAGAGTGAATGCACGACAGAGTGTGGTGGTGAAAGAGACACGGAGTACGAGTTGGTTGTGGCAGGTGAGAAGGAATGCACACCTGGAATGGAAGAATGCACACCTGGAATGGTTGAGCACGTGTGGGAAGGTACACCTGAGTTGGTGGTGGCGAGGGTGCGAGAGGGCACATTGAAGCACGTGATCGGGTGTGCAGAACAGTGCACATCCATGGTTGTCACAGAGGATGTGACCGAGGAGTGGGCGAGAGGAGGTGTGTTGATGGAGTGTACGAGCGAGGAGTATTGGTGAGCAAGGGTGGCGGTGGTGATTGGGTGTGCAGAAGAGTGCACACCTGTGGTGAGTGGTACGGAGTATGTACCGGGAGAGAGTGTGCAAGAAGGTGCGCGAGAAAGGCTGTGGGGTTTAAGGTGAGAGCAAGTGCTCCACATTTCAATTGAAGATCGCTGGAGGTGGCTCATGTTGGCGGGAGTTTCTGGGTGGATTGTTGGCGGTTGTTGGTTTGGTACATACATCGGGTGTTTGCATTTGCAATGCGGAGTCTCAATAATTGTCGTTTTGCTAACCTTGGGAGGATGACAGGCTGAGTCAACCCACTGGGTGTTAATTCAACGACATGATATAGAACTTAAATCGGGACAAAAGGAAACATATTGTTGGTTGAAACTGAAATTGTGTACGTAATTTGTGAACAGAAGAATATTGATTTCTGAAATTTGTTGTCGTTGTTGTCATTGACGTTTTGTTAGTTGTTCCGGAGGACTCAGGAAAATAAACAGATTTCTGGTGCCGACCGGAAAGCTTCGGTTACAGTATGATTTGAATTTAATTTTAATCCTGCGCCAATACGGAGTGCCAAGTACAGTGTGCAGTGGAGTTTCTCATCAGTACCAATGTTTATGGTCGAGCACTGGGTTATTTATGTTAAATGGAGGACATTTGAAAGGGTGCGTATGTACTATGTGAATAAGGCTGCAGGAACGTATTGTTGCGGATATGAGGACTGTATTTTTTTTTGATTGTGTTGTATCGTGGTAAATTGGTGATGAGTATTGCTTGAGTCTGCGCCTCCTGCCTCCGGAGCTGTGTAAAGGTCAAAAGGGCGTCCCATAATTAGTCCACAAGCATACACGTCAGCCAATCATAGAATACCCCTGTTCGATAGTTATATCTTATTCTGTGTTTTAGGGTAAGGCTGTGTCACCCATTAATTGAAATACTCCATTGCACCAGTGAAAGAGATAGATTCCCTTCATTCCCACTCCCAAAACTTCCATTTCCCCTTTCGTCTTTGCCAGGCCTCGAGTGCCATTGCCAATTACCTCCCTTCCAATTGCCAACTGCATATTGGGCGGTTTTCCCTTCAACCACCATTGGCCACGAGGCAGGGTTGGGGAAGAAAGGCGTGTCTCCACCTCGTCATAGAGGGGAGGAGTGAGCCAGCCCCACTCGACCAACCATGAACAAGGGGTTTGGCTTGAGAGGGCGGAGAGAGAACGTTTGGGGGAGGTTCGCAAAGGTTGAGGGGCGGGGCCTATATAACCCACGGCGGGGCGTTTCCGAAAGGAGATGCGCTTTGAGTAGAGTCGAGGAGGGAGGAGATCAGAAGACAGAAAGGCCTTGAGTTGGACTAAGCAAGAGAGGAAGTTGTTGGACTGGGTGGGACAAAGAAAGAGAGAGAAAGAGAGAGAACCCGTCACACTAACCCCCACCAGCCGCGTTGGCTCCACCAAGCGTTCACCTCCACCAAGGCTCCACCAAGCTCCACGTTGGCTCCACCAAGCGTTCACCTCCACCAAGGCCCCACCAAGCTCCGTGTTGGCTCCACCAAGCGTTCACCTCCACCAAGGCTCCACCAAGCTCCGCGTTGGCTCCACCAAGCGTTCACCTCCACCAAAGCTCCACCAAGCTCCGCGTTGGCTCCACCAAGCGTTCACCTCCAGCCATCCACCTCCTGCCATTCCTGTCATTCCCCACGTGAGTCTGTCTTTTGTTTGTTCTGTCCTGGGTTAATTAAGACTGTAGGTAAGCTAGTATTTGCACTGTGTCACCTGCGTCTTATGTGTTGTAAATAAACGTGACTGCTTTCTTTTTGCTTATGTGTGTAAATAGTAAATAAATTTAGTGGTATTTTCAAACCTTTCTTTGCCTTCGTCTTCCTCTTTGCATTCGTCGTTTTAGTCTTTTCCCTCATTGAGCAGCCGCGGTGCGATCCGGCCAAAGTTTGGGGCAAATCGGGTATTAGTCGGTGAATAACTGTTCGGTCGCGGTAATACACCACCGCTCGGTCAAAATAACATCTTAACCGCGTCCGCAACAATTGGTGTCGAGGAGTGAGATACGAGGCCCGAAGCGCGCTTAACGCGCTCAAAATTACAAGCAGTTGGAAATTGTTTTGTTTTAAAGAAAAACCCGAATTTTGAAATCGCGCCATGGCTGGTCAAGGCGATCGGATGCCGGTGGGTGAGCTAGAGGAGGGGTTAGGAGTAACCCAGGATCAGAGGGACGAAGTAGAGGAGAACATTGGCAATGTGGTTGAGGGGGTATCAGACGCACAAAATGGCGTCCTCGCGCACGTGGTTGTAGCGGCACCAAATTTTGCCGCGCCCGTGACCGAAGCAGCACCAAATTGCGCTGCGCATGTGGTCGCGGCAGCCGAGCCAGAGATACCAGGGTACATGCGATTTTTTATGGACCAATTGATGGCAAAAATGGATGCTCATAGTGAGCGAATGAGGGACGAAAGGAGGGCTAACAGTGAGCGATTGGGAAACCAAATTGAAGCAATAACCAACAGAATGGGTGACCGCATGCAAAAATGTGGGGAGACCATGGATCGCATGGTGGGCGAAAGGGTCCCAGGTGTGCACGACGAGGTAACGCGGGTCGAGAAGCACTGGTTGAACGAAGTTGAGAAAAGCACGGGTAACTGGACCGGGGTAGAAATCGCGACACGGGGGTTTGGAAAAGCCGGCGACCGCTGAGGTAGAGGAGGGTGTTTTATTAAAGCCAGCGGTCGTCGAGGTGAATAAAGAAAAAGCAGTGCTGGGAATTAAAATTGAAGAGATGACGGAGGTAGCCCGGGAATTGCAGGGAGAAATGGAAAATGTGCAAAGTCCCTGCTCAAATCATGATTGTGTACGCACTAACCAAATAAAGAGTTTGCAGGCTTTGGTGCAGGGAGGAAGAAGAACCCCGAAGGTGAGACGTGCTGTGTATTGTGCGGGGAGATTTTGTAAGAGGATGTTTGGCGACAAAAGAATTTTCGCGCGCTTGGGATCGAGGAGGCATCCGGGCGTTGGTAAAGGGTCCCGTGTGAGTGGAAATGGCACGTGTGTGAGGAAAAAGTGTGCGTCGGCGAGTGGGTGTGTTATAAAGTGTGGGAGTGAAACCGAGTGCGAGCGAGAATGCACGTCGGGGTGTGCGGAGTGTACGTGCGAGGGTGAGAGTGACCCGGAGAGTGAGTTGGTGGTGGAGCGGGTGCGAGAATGCACGCTTGGAATGGTTGAGGGTGTGCGAGGAAGCACACCTGAGTTGGTGGTAGCGCGAGTGTGGGAGAGCCCATGTGAGCGCGTTAGTGGGTGGATGCAAGAGTGCATGCCCATGGTGAGTGGTACGGAGTACGTACCAAGGGAGAGTGCGCAAGACGGTGCGCGAGGTGTGTTAAGGGAGTGTGCGAACAGCGAGTGTGCGTGAGAGGTGTGGTGTGTAACAGGGAGTACGTTGGTGGAATGTACGACGGCGTTGGAACGCCAGGTTTTGTGAGGGTGAAAGGGGTAGCGTATGCGTGTGAGCATGCCGGTGAAGCATCGACGGTAACCGGGTTAGCGGTTAGGGCGACGGATAGCCGATGCGAGCACTCGGGGCGCGGTGTGCTTTGTTGGGTGCGAGGCCCGGCACGGATCGATGCTGCGTCGCTTCTCTTCGAAGCGTCGTTGCCGATTCGGGCTTGGCCCCGCCCCGCACGGTCGAGTCCGGGCCTTGTCGGGCCAGGCGACCGGTCCGGTTCAAGGGCGAGTGGGAGGAAGCGGAACGGTGCCCCCTCGCGGGGACGGGGTTCCGACCGAGGGAGATTGAGCCATCGGGCCCGGGACCGCAAGGTGCCGCGCCGTGATGGTGCGTGGAACCTCGGCCCAACCAAACCACCTCCCTTGAACCGAAAGCCGGACGGATTCAACCTGCAGGCGACCAAACCACCCAAATTCATTGCTCGGCTGCACAAAGCCGAGTTTAATGATGTCATGACGCACCGAGGCTAGGATATAGCGGACTGTAATGATGATGATACTGATAGTGTTTTTGGATTCGAAATTTTGGGATAGAAAATTTTTGATTGTTGGATTTGGACGAGCAAAATTGGTAGTGGAACCTCCCCGATGTGGAGGGATGGCAACTCTGTCATCCCTCACAGCGGGGGGGCAAAGGAGCACTAGTTTATGGGGTTGATGGCAGTGAAAACTAGCCCGGGTGGGTTAGGATATTGTGTGTAGGGCCCTAGAAGATGACATTAGGTAACGTTAAGATTAGTTAGTGACAATGACACCTGTAGTGGGGACGCAGGTAGAGTAGAGTGGATGATAATGACGTGGGAGCGCAATAGTTTAAAGGGGCGACTGGGAAGCGCAAGTTTCAGAGGGCAGTAGTTAGATGAGATGATGCCGTGTGTTTGAGGATTGAACAGGTGTGATTGCACAGGTGTGCAACTGAACAGGTGGATGGAGCAGTGTATGAGTAGGAGTGATAGTGATGTGTATCGTGTTGACCAACTGGTCCAGGAAGAGGAGGAGGGTGCAGGTGGCACCAGGTGTGATTGCACAGGTGTGCAACAACAGGTGAATGGAGAATGGTTGTGTGAAATACATGGAGTGTGGAGTATATGGAGTATGGGAATGGATGGTCGTGGAGTGAGTATGGTGGAAACTATGGAGTGGAGTGGATGGTGCGAAGGTGTGAATGGGGGAAGAGTGGACCCCCATCACGGATACCGGGGGCGGGTAGTGTATGTGTTAGGTAGAGGGTACAGGTAAATTGTGGTTGGATATTGGCATCTGTGGTGCGGGTGAGAGAATGGTATTTGGATGGGTGCATTAGTGTTGTGGAAATGGCTGGGCGTGTAGCCTGTTAGTGTGTGTAGTTGGTTTGGGCACTCCACCACTGTGAGGATGTCGGCCAGGTGAGGCCGCAGGTGGGCTCTGGGAGCCGGTAGTAGTTGTTGTGGATGGGGCCCGAGGATCCGGAGGACGGACCCGGGTAGCCCAGTGCCAGAGAAAACCAAGGGGTGACAGAGCCAGGAGGGGCCTTCCCCAGTTAGATAGGTTAGGGTGAGGAGCTAGGTAAGCTCGGGTGGCAACTGCAGTGGTGGAGGTGTGCAGGTGGGTAGACCTGCTGGGAGAGCTACACGTCACAGCCCAGAAATTGTGCAAGGGCACCGGGAGATGAATCGGGGGAGTGAGACCCCAAATTGAGAAGCACCACAGTTTGGTCAATGGGAATTGGTTTTTAGAACCCATAGTGTAAGTTGGCCAATGGATTTGCAGGGAAAGACCCCGGGTAGTGTAAAGTGTGTTAATGTCATTTAGAGGATAGTTAGGATTGGAGTCTCCTCGCACCATCTGCATCCACTCACCTGAGGTGACAGGTACTCCACACCATGCCATGTTTTGATTATTTTTTATGATGCAAATGTTTGGATTGTGAGACGCATCATGACGTGGGTGTGACATTGTGCTTTGTTGTTCCATCTCTTCCTCCTTATGAGGAGTGATGACGAATTGGGTGATGGCAAATTTTGGATAGAGGGATTGTGGTGATGAATTTGGTATAGAGGAAATATGGGGAGACGTGACAGTAGCGACGGATTGGTAATGTGTAGATTTTGTACATATGGGGTAAGGGCAAGGGTAGTGTAGGTGACAGGGGGGTGACATATGGTAGGGACGAGCTTTCTCACTTCGCCCTCCGTACGCATTTCGCCTTGCATTGCCTTATTGATGTGTACCCATGTGACCTTACCCCTCGCTCATTTGTCTCTTTTGTCTCCCACATGACCTGTGCGCCATTGGGCGCCGAGGGGAGCGTGCGTGGGTCGGCCATTGTGCGCCCGAAATTCCCAGAACCAGCTGTCTGCATCGATGCACCACATTATGGACCACATGCCTGTGGCCGAGCACCACTGATGGACCCCATGGGTTGGGGCATGGCCCCTCTGCTGGAACCGGCCATGAGGGCCCGAAATCTTGCTGGCGGACCTTGGCCACAGGGCACCGATGCCCCACAGGTGAACCACACGTAGTCGGCCCTGTGGGCCATAAATAAAAGAAAATAAAAAGGACACGTTGGGCACACTTTATTGTAAATAGGCCGCCAGTAAGAAAATGAAAGAATGACAACATCTGGAAGAACAAATAATAATAACCAGCAGAGGGAGCCGAAGAGCAAGAGATCACCTGCAGGGTTAGGGGTTGTTGGTTTTATTTTCTTGAACAATGGTGACTGCACCGATTGGTGCTTGGGTGTGTATTGGTGCGTTTTTTGGTGCTTTAATGGTGCATTGATGCAGAGCAGACTGTCTCCCCCCCAGAAAGAACAATTACAGGTCCTGGGTTAGTTTTGTAAATAAAAGCAGAGTCATTGTAAATAATGCTCCCCACCGTCAGTGTGTAGTTTGAAGACCATTCCGCAATTCGGTTAACTGTGGGCGTAAGTCTGTTAGGCAGGGTGCAATGGAGCAGCGGGACACATTTATTTATGTTTTAAAAACTGTCGCTCTCAGGGTCAGGTTAAAAGTAGAGGGAACTACACCTACGTGTCACACTAAATAAAAGGTTGTAGGCCCGGGCCGTGCCTAAGAGGAGGAGGGTGCAGTGTTGCGGATATGAGGACTGTATTTTTTTGGGATTGTGTTGTATCGTGGTAAATTGGTGATGAGTATTGCTTGAGTCTGCGCCTCCTGCCTCCGGAGCTGTGTAAAGGTCAAAAGGGCGTCCCATAATTAGTCCACAAGCATACACGTCAGCCAATCATAGAATACCCCTGTTCGATAGTTATATCTTATTCTGTGTTTTAGGGTAAGGCTGTGTCTCCCATTAATTGAAATACTCCATTGCACCAGTGAAAGATATAGGTTCCCTTCATTCCCACTCCCAAAACTTCCATTTCCCCTTTCGTCTTTGCCAGGCCTCGAGTGCCATTGCCAATTACCTCCCTTCCAATTGCCAACTGCATTTTGGGTGGTTTTCCCTTCAACCACCATTGGCCACGAGGCAGGGTTGGGGAAGAAAGGCGTGTCTCCACCTCGTCATAGAGGGGAGGAGTGAGCCAGCCCCACTCGACCAACCATGAACAGGGGGTTTGGCTTGAGAGGGCGGAGAGAGAACGTTTGGGGGAGGTTCGCAAAGGTTGAAGGGCGGGGCCTATATAACCCACGGCGGGGCGTTTCCGAAAGGAGATGCGCTTTGAGTAGAGTCGAGGAGGGAGGAGATCAGAAGACAGAAAGGCCTTGAGTTGGACTAAGCAAGAGAGGAAGTTGTTGGACTGGGTGGGACTAAGAAAGAGAGAGAAAGAGTCCTGAAGCTTGTGAGAGAAAGAGAGAGAACCCGTCACACCAACCCCCACCAGCCGTGTTGGCTCCACCAAGCGTTCACCTCCACCAAGGCTCCACCAAGCTCCGCGTTGGCTCCACCAAGCGTTCACCTCCACCAAGCTCCGCGTTGGCTCCACCAAGCGTTCACCTCCACCAAGGCTCCACCAAGCTCCGCGTTGGCTCCACCAAGCGTTCACCTCCACCAAAGCTCCACCAAGCTCCGCGTTGGCTCCACCAAGCGTTCACCTCCAGCCATCCACCTCCTGCCATTCCTGTCATTCCCCGCGTGAGTCTGTCTTTTGTTTGTTCTGTCCTGGGTTAATTAAGACTGTAGGTAAGCTAGTATTTGCACTGTGTCACCTGCGTCTTATGTGTTGTAAATAAACGTGACTGCTTTCTTTTTGCTTATGTGTGTAAATAGTAAATAAATTTAGTGGTATTTCCAAACCTTTCTTTGCCTTCATCTTCCTCTTTGCATTCGTCGTTTTAGTCTTTTCCCTCATTGAGCAGCCGCGGCGCGATCCGGCCAAAGTTTGGGGCAAATCGGGTATTAGTCGGGGAATAACTGTTCGGTCGCGGTAATACACCACCGCTCGGTCAAAATAACATCTTAACCGCGTCCGCAACAGTATGTACCGAGGTGCTTGGGGCGAAATCAACTATCAACCACAACCTGACGTTGTTCGTAGTGGAGGCCTTGTGTTAAGGTTGGGACGTGTTGCTAGGGATCGGGTGGCTGCACTTTCGGCATGATTGAGGTGTGGCTGGAACCTCGTATGGTTGGAGGTTGCAGTTGCGTGGAATGCAGTGAACATGCCCGACTTTTGGCTTTGTGAGGCTCCATATAGGCGTTGGCATATGCATGCTGTGGATTGGATTGCGCCTGTCAGGAGGAGTGGTGTCCTTTGAAGGTGAGTTCGAGTTTGGTTGGGTCCTGTGGCCTGTGGTTTGCCTCTGCTGTCTGTCTGTCTGTCTGATTGTAAGTCTGTGGTGTGATTCCATGGAGGGCCAATTGAGTGCTTAGGTGCTGAAGTGATTTAACATCGGAATGCATCTTTCGGAGGACCACGTGGTGGCGTGCGCCTGTAATCTGGCTACTCGGAGGCTTAGGTTGAGGGATCGCTTGAGGACGGGGGCTCTGCGCTGTGCCGCGCTCTGCCGATCGGGCATCCGCACCAAGTCCGGCACTGACATGGGGAGCCCTGTGGGGAGATTATTGTTAGCCCTGCGCTCTCCAGGTCGCCTAAGGAGGGTCAGCACAGAGCCAAAGACGTATGCTGTCCATTGGTGCAGTATATGCTGACTCTTCTCCGCAGCTGCGTACATGGTCTTTCAATAAAATACCTGTTATTCCTTGTCCTCGTTGTGGAAACCTGATTCGCTTCCCGACACCTGGAGGGGTTGTTACCTGCAGCTGCGGTTTGGCACAGGTGATGAAAATTTTTAAAAGGAAAAATAAATTTAGATTTAAATGGGAATGGATTTGGCACAGCCATGGTTGGACTTGGTCCCCGGGCTGCGGGATTTGGACATGAAGAGGTCATTGGAGATGGCCTCGGGCAAAAGTTGCACGTTTGTAAATTTGGTGATGCCAGCTGGGGGGCTGTGCTGGCGAGATTTGGACGTGGGGTCCAGCCATGGGTGTCATGGTACGACCTGGGCCCCACGAGGGGTCTGGTGGAGTGTGGCGTCCCTTGTCCATCGGGGCGCCGTCCGAGCTGGTGGCTCGGGTCGACAGGGTCACTGGACCCTGGTGGGGGTTAAGACCTTCAGAGGGGTCCGAGGTGGTTTCTCAATCCTGGGATGGCAGATATTGAGGACCACTAGGGGGAGGTGTTGTGGGTCGCGCTTTGGTGGTGGCACCATGGACGGCCAACTTGGGCCTGATGTAGTGACCACCCGGGCATGCGGCCTGGCACCCTCCTCCTGAGATTCTGGGACAGCCAGCATGTGGTGACCTGACATGTTGTGCTGGGCTATGGACACAGGTCGAACCGAATGGACAGGAATGAGACAGCCTGCCGGACAATCATTGGGGCATCTGTGGAACGTGATGGTGTGAG
Organism: Myxine glutinosa; assembly: GCF_964187855.1. Taxonomy (NCBI): domain Eukaryota; kingdom Metazoa; phylum Chordata; class Myxini; order Myxiniformes; family Myxinidae; genus Myxine; species Myxine glutinosa. The sequence goes on from NC_136263.1 coordinate 131,735,504, forward strand.
AGTGACCTTCCACAGATGCTCCGTTATGATTTATGGACTCCCGGTTTGGGAAGAGAGCCATGGGGTTGGTGAATTTGAGATGTGTAACGAGCCGAGCATATAGGCCATGCTCGGCTGGCATGTGTATGGCAAAGCATCTTTCTTTGGTTGAGATTAGTGAATTGTGACAAATGTTTGGCATGGGTAATCTGTGGGTTAGATGAAAATTTAAGGGTGAATTTGGTGAAGAGAAATGGTGGACACTGTACAGTGACGCCATTATTGATCCAGGTGTGTTCGACCAAAGTGTTGGAGGCTGTGATGAAATTGATAGGTTAGCAGGACACAGCTTTCAACTGGTTGCGGGGGCAACTGTGCTGATATTTGGGACGCGGGGTTATGGGGATATAGTTGTGTGGTCTGAGGGTCAACGTGGTGCTATGGGTGTCCGAGGGGGTGTGGACCATGTCGTCTGGGTGGGTCTCCTGGTGGAGCATGGCTATTGACTGGACCTTGGTGTGGTCAAGTGTGGGTGAGCACTGGGGGGCTGCGGTTCTGTGGACTGGGGGATGAGAGGGGAATGCCACGCACTGCGACCGTCTCCCCCAGGGCTGAGGTTGTGTGTGCGGTGGTGTGGTTTTGGCAGCAAGTGCTCACCACATTGGCCAGCTGGGGCTGGTGCAGCTGTGTTCCTCGCAGGAGGGCCGAAGGGTGGATGGTGGGTCGCACCCTTATGGACATTCACGGGCCATGTTGGCGTTTTGACTGCTCACCTTGTCCCGATGGCCCTTGCACGGTAGAGGTGCAGAGCTGTCGTGGCCACTGGTAGTTGTGTAGCGATGATCACCGTTGGATGCGGATCCACATACCTGCCAGTATAGTGGGGACAAAAGTGGGATTTGGAAGTATTCGGTTGGCCCAATGTGAAATTTTGGAAATTAGGTGTGGTGGATGGCACTCTTGGACCTGACCAACCTGCAACTACCTGCACTTGAGGTGAGTGTTTTGAGGAGTACTGTCCCAGGCTTCGGGACTTGCTTGGAAATTTTGGGGACATGTAATTTGGAGTTGGGAGGCGGGTGAGAGTGATGAAATGGCCGGTGAGGGGATGGAATGGGGGCCACACAGTGTCTTGTGGGTGGCGTGTGTTTATGTGTAGAGGTTATGTGTTTTGATGTGGTCGTGAGAGTGGAAACTGGAGAGTGAGTGATGATTATTGGAGATAATGAGGGGTGATTATTGTGCTTTTGGAAATGTGTAATGGTTTAAATGTGAACTGGGGGATTTCACATGTAGCAGGCCATGGCAAGCCTTGTAACACCTTTTACACCATCTATGGAATTGTGCTGAATTGTGCTGAGTTGTGTGAGAATTGAATGGCAGCGGGGGAGGAAGTGTGTTTTGAGGTTTTGTGGGTGGGGAAGGTGTGTGTGTCCGCAGGTACGGATCAAGCTCTGAGGAGCGATGCCTGCGGCCCCCCTCTGCAGCAATTACCCCTGGCAGCCAGTGGTATCTGGAAATTGGAGCTTGCCGGTGGAGGGTCTGGTTGGGCGCTGCGGGGTGAGGAAGTCCCCCGGTGACCCGTGTTGCTGGCCAGGGATATTATCGAGGGTGAGACGCCATTTTAGAGAGTCGAGTTGAGATGAGAGGGCAAAGAGTCGAGTTGAGTGCCGTTCGGATGAGCCCGGAGTTGAGTCAAGAGTTCGTGTGCACATGAGAGAGTCGAGTTGAGTGCAGTTCGAAGGAGTTCATGGCTTAAGAGAGTCCCGGTGCGATCCTGAGTTGGCTTGTGAGCAGGGTCCTGGCCCGGGTTGAGTTGGCTATCGTCTGGAAGATCGCCGTCAAGGTGGTTGGAGCTCGCTCCTTTTTTTGCTGGGTGGATTCGCGCTAGCCTGGAGCGGGACCACGGGTGCAGCGGCGAGGGCGTTGGCTCGGGCCTAGCTGGGCGTGCGAGGCAAACGGGGGATTCGTCCAGGCCAGGAAGAAGACGACAGGGACGAGATAAGGCCGTATCCGCGAATACACTTTACATAAAAGACGTGTTATTTTCGTATTCATTTCCTTCGTCTGTATCTGAAGTGTGTGTGGGTGACGTCCCGATTAGGACATTTTATTACCGGCGCGTGCTTTTTTACTGTCTTTGCTTTTATTTAAAAAAATCGTTGTATTATTTTTGTACATATATCTGAACGCAGTTTTCCTGGGTGTTTGATTTTAATAGATAAGGCTGCAGGGCTCTCTCTGTGTCCCGCCATTCCGCGCGTTTAAGTGGTTGATTTGGAATCCCTCGACTTTGATTCTGCAACTGGACCTGACGGCATCAGCCCACGGGTCCTAAAATCCTGTTCTTCCGCTCTTTCACTCCCTCTCTCTGTTCTCTTCACCCTCTCTTTTGCTCACGGTCAACTGCCATCTGCTTGGAAATCAGCCAACATCACCGCTTTGCACAAAAAAGGTGCAAAAACAGATCCTAGCAACTACAGACCAATCAGCCTTTTTTTTTTTTTTTTTCTTCTTTTTTTTGTATACAAGATCGAGGCTCGTGAAAGAGCGAACATTAATCACACAGAAAGACAAACAGACACATAAAACAAATAACATCGGGAGCGGTAGACAAGATGGGGAGAGAGGGGGCACGACACAAACACAACATTTGAGGGCAGGGACCGAGAGACATGGAGACATCGAGAGATCTGTGGGAGGGAGAGGGCTTTGGGGGGGGGGCATGTGAAGGAGGGGGGTGGGAGAGGTATAAACATATGGACACTGCCAGGACTTCCAGGAAAGAAGTTGGAATTTCAAACAAGGTGGATCTGGGGTGAATTAGTGGGGGTAGAAAAGATCAAGGTTTTGGATGGGGGAAGATAAGAGATGGTGGTGAACAGCTGTTTTAAAGACCTGGAGGGAGGAGTGGGATTGAAGGGAGTGTGGGAGTTTGTTCCAGAGGCGGGAGAAAAGAGGAATGAAAGAGTGAAGGTGAGCAGAAAGCCGAGATTTCGGCAGTTTAACCATCAGAGGGTTGCTGGCAGATCTTGTGCGACCTGTAGGAATATTTGGGGGACAGAGCACAGAGAGAGCTGGGGGAGCAAGGCCGGAGAGGAGTCGGTAGAAGACAGAAAGACCACCTACCTGCCTGCGGTGAGTGAGTGAAAGGCCCTCAGAGGTATCTTCATCGCGGGAGATTCCAATCATTTTGAAAGCTTTGGATTCAACAGCGTGAAGCCGGGCCAGGTGTGAGGCAGGAGCACCAGCCCATAGGGGAGAACAGTATTCCATTGAGCTGCGGATGAAAGCCTTGTATGTGGTGAGGAGCTCAGGTGTGCCGAGGAAGGACTTCGCACGACGGAGGATGCACAGTCGGCGACTGGCTTTGGAGGCCAGCTTGGAAATGTGGTTTTCCCAAGAAAGATCATGGCAGATAGTGAGACCCAAAATCTTGAGCGACAGAACTTCTTGGAGAGGATTGTTGAGAAAGTAGATGGGAGGGTTGTCCAGTCGATCTTTTCGGAGAGACATAGTAAGAGAGTGAGATTTGTCAGGATTGAAAGATATATTCCACTTGTTTGACCAGTCTGTGATTTTGTCCAGGTCTTCAGAGAGTGAGGAGGCTGCAGACTGCCGATCTTAGGGAAGAGGAATGGAGCGGCAGAGAGTGGAGTCATCAGCAAAGAGATAGAGAGGATTTTCCAGAGAGTCGGAGAGATCATTGATAAAGACAAGAAAAAGCACAGGGCCCAGCACACTGCCTTGGGGAACTCCAGCCTGAACAGGAAGGGGAGATGAGAGAAATCCATTTAGGGCCACACGTTGACTACGACCAGAGAGGAAGTCCGCAAGCCATGCATGGAGATTTCCATGGATACCATAGGAGGAGAGTTTGGTGAGCAGAGCTGGGTGCCAGACCGTATCAAAGGCACGTGATATGTCAAGGGAGACAGCTCTGATTTCCTGTTTGGCATTGAGGACCTCCATCCATTGTTGAGACAGCAGAAGCAGCATGTCCAGAGTAGAGTGACCTGGTCTGAAACCAAATTGATGATCAGAGATCAAGCCATTGGAGAAGAGGAAAGATTTCATATCCGAAGCAATGATGGATTCCATGACTTTGCTGATAATTGGGAGCAGGCTGATTGGTCTGTAGTTGCAAGGATCTGTTTTTGCACCTTTTTTGTGTAAAGCGGTAATGTTAGCTGATTTCCAGGATGCTGGCAGATGACCTTGAGCAAACGATAGGGTGAAAAGAACAGAGAGAGGGTGAGATAGAGCGGCAGAGCAGGATTTTAGGACCCGTGGGCTGATGCCGTCTGGTCCAGTTGCAGAATCAGGGTCGAGGTTTGACAAAAACTCCTCCACCTTGTCAGGAGAGAAGGACACAGAGTTCAGGAGCAGTTGGGTGTTGTTGTTGTTGCTGTTGTTGGGAGCAACAGCTGTTGCTGTTGTTGGGAGCAACAGCCTTCTCCCAATTATCAGCAAAGTCATGGAATCCATCATTGCTTCGGATATGAAATCTTTCCTCTTCTCCAATGGCTTGATCTCTGATCATCAATTTGGTTTCAGACCAGGTCACTCTACTCTGGACATGCTGCTTCTGCTGTCTCAACAATGGTTGGAGGTTCTCAATGCCAAACAGGAAATTAGAGCTGTCTCCCTCGACATATCACGTGCCTTCGATACGGTCTGAGTAGTGTATATATGTTGCTTCTGGGACACTCTCATTTTTCCATTGACTTACATGTTAATTTTCCTCTGAACCTCATTGCCCATTAACACCTCTATTTCTCCCACCCTAATCTTTATGAACCTTTTGTCTATAGTACCTATCCTTAATGTTGTTTATTAGACCACTCAAACACTACAAATATTTGTTTTCCCTTATAGACCTATAATCCTTCTTCTACATATCATCTGGCAGATTATCTTTGACCCACTCAAACATCGACCCATTCACAAACTTTGTAATTCTTAAACCTCGAACCTTTTTTTACTTAATGAAAGAAATGACATGTTGCTTAACTTTACAAGAAATGACGCGTTGGGAATTTCTCATTGTCTTATTTCCTGTTTCCTCGAAATGTTAAAGCTGAGTTCTGTTCCCGAAAATACATTTTGGACATTATAAAAGTCGTGTTGCCGTGCTGTTTTTATCATTACGAACCGAAGAACATGAGCATCAACATGTCTTATTTCACTCTCTACTGTGATGAAGAATACTCACCAGGGTAAGTTTCATTCAGAATGAAACTGTTAATGTGAGCTTTGTATGTGATTAATTCAAATTTATATGACTCATGATATATTTTTTTATTACAGCAATTCAGGTTTTCAAAATGACCTGGTCTTGGCAGAGTTTCAAGTTGTTCCTCAAGAGGTGTACAACGAATTGAACACGGGTTGGAACAACCTACCTCACAGATTGAATGAATTCGATGTTTCACCGTTCTTAGAAGATAATCACCATCTGAGTTTGTCTCAGGTAATTAATTATTCATTTCTCTGATTGGTACCATTAAACGGGAGCTGTCATTTATTTATTCATTGTGTATCTTTTGTGTATTGTGTATCATTGTGTATACATACAATGTATCTTTTAGGAAAAATTATCAACGTTTTTTCTTTATTTCTTTTCTAACAGAATACAACACCTGTTGATATCGATGACCACACCTATGAGTGTGATACCCTAAATTTTCATCTCGACAGGATTGACTCCAAACTCAACTTTTTAGAGGTATGTGTATGTGTGTATGTGTGTATGTGTGTATGTGTGTATGTGTGTATGTATGTGTGTATGTATGTATGTATGTGTGTGTATGTATGTGTATGTGTGTATGTGTGTGTATGTGTGTATGTGTGTATGTATGTATGTGTGTATGTGTGTATGTATGTGTATGTGTGTGTATGTGTGTATGTATGTATGTATGTATGTGTGTGTGTATGTATGTATGTGTGTGTGTATGTGTATGTATGTGTCTGTGTGTGGGGAACACCGTTTAGAATGGGTACACCATAAATATATCATTCATATTTTTCTCTCCCCCCTTGTCTCAAACAGAAAGAAATACAAGACCTAAAGAAGACATCTGGAGAAATTACCTTTGAATTGAGCGAGGGAGAAATTGATGAATTGTGCTGGGAAGAAGTTGAATGTGTAATACCTCAAGGAAAATGTTTTAGTAATATGAAGATTTTAATGTTTTCACTATTATTTATATATATTTGTTTTGTTTACAATGTTTACAACAATGTTTAATGTTTACAATTATTTAATTATTAATTACAAAAAGAGAATAAAGGAGGAGGGAATGGGGAGGTGCACCCCTGCCAAAGACCCTTCACCCACCTCATCCCACCCCTCCCCTCCCCTTGTGTGTGGGGAAGGTGGGGGTGGGATGAGGGGGGTGAAGGGTCAAGGGTGGGGGTGCACGGAGGGTGGGGGATGATGGGCGGGGTCTGTGTGGGCGGGGTCTGTGTGGGCGGGGTCTGTGTGGGCGTGGCTTATTATTTTTTATTTATTTAATTTTTTTTTTTTTATTACCACTAATTAAATTAGCTAATCTGGGTGGGGTGAATAGAAATGTTGTTTAATGAATTATTAGCTTTGTTTTTTGTAATTCTTGTGAATAAAATGCCCCTAATATTTCTTCCCCATTCATATCATTTAATTTGTAAGTCCAAGGGACTGTATCCATTACATCAATGATTTTAAATAATTCACGAGTCCATTTTTGTGTATAACCTTTTTCAAAATGGCTTTTCCATTTGTATATTCTTACCATATCACCAACTTTGAACTTGGGTTTTTTCAAATTAATCTCCATTTCATATTTTAATTTTGTAAATGTTTCTGATGGTTTTGATTTTGTTGATGAATGAACTGTATTATTGTAATTATCAACAATATTCTGGATTAAATACACCCATTGTTGAGAACCGAGTTGTGTGAATTTTTTATATAATTTTTCTTTTAAAGTACGATTAAAACGCTCAATAACAACTGCCTTTCCTTCATTAAAGGTGCTGTATAATTTAATATCCTCCCCCTTAAGAAATTTCATCAATATTTTGTTATAGAACTCTGTTCCCTCATCAGTCCATAACTTTGGTTTCCTTTTATCCCTATCAAATATTAGCTTAAAGGCTAACATTAAAGTATTACCTCTCTTGTTTTTCAACGGAACAACCCAGGTAAATCTACTCCTCAAATCAATAACGGTTAAAGCATACCTGTATCTCCTGTTATTATTCAATTCAATTAAATCAGCGGACCATATGTGGTCGGTGTATTTAGAATAAACTTTCCTTCTTTTAAACTTTGTGATTATAGGTTTGTGTAATTAATTAGCCAAAAGCTCCTCAGTCTTGATGACATCATTGGAGTCTAATAGTTTTTTGAGGGTGAATAACCAAGACCAAGTTTCAATTTGACACTAATCATTTTTTTAACAATAAACCGATCAACTTTCTCTCTCAATGTAGGATTTTGTATCAAAGACAAATTATATAACATTTCTCTGTCTGCTTCATGTTTTTTATCCAATATAGTGGTTTTCCCATAAGCAATATCATGCTTCATACACACTTCATCAACCCTATTTATAGGTTGAGACCAAGGTTTAGGATTGTCAGCCTCATCTAATCTTTTATCCAAGTTTGTTCCTGGACCACAGAAAGAATACCCTGGAAGGTGTAATTCCCCTGGAATTCCAGTTGTTGTAAATTTACTTCCTGAGAGAAACCTTTGCATGTCTCCTTCTCTTTTAGGAGAGATGAATTGGCACTTTTTAGAGCCACACACTTGACATATTCCTTTTTGATAAACTCTATTATTTTTAGCTTTAACATAAGAGATATTTTTAGATTTAGTTTTCTTTTTACATTTGAGACAATAACTCATATTTATTTATCAGAAAAATTCCGACAGAGGATCAAAACCTTTTTGGTTTTCAACATATACATTTCTATCTTAATTTTTAAAACATAAAGATTCCTAAGGAATGCCTTCACTCTCTCCTCCATTTATTTACAAATAAAACTAACTAAAGTCAATAACACCAACATCATCAACCACATAATCTTTTCCTTCTTCTTCTTCTTCTTCACCACTTTCTCGTTTAAATCTCCTCCCTGAAAGTGAAGACATTGACGCCGTTATTCTTGAAAATAATATTTCCCATTAGACTTTTCATTTCTTTATTTTCCTCCTCAGTGCGTTGAGTTTGATTTATTTGCTGTAATACCTTCAATCTTTTATTAATCTCACTGATTTTCATCTTTTTATATTTTTCCTCCCTCTCTCTTTGCTCCCTCTCCTCCTTCTCTCTTTTCTCCCTTTCCTCCCTCTCTCTTTGCTCCCTTTCCTCCCTCTCCTCCTTCTCCTTTTTACCCCTTTTCTCCCTCTCCTTTTTCTCCCTTTCCTCCTTCTCCTTTTTCTCCCTTTCCTCCTTCTCCTTTTTCTCCCTCTCCTCCCTCTCCTTTTTCTCCCTTTCCTCCTTCTCCTTTTTCTCCCTCTCCTCCTTCTCCTTTTTCTCCCTTTCCTCCTTCTCCTCCTTCTCTCTTTCCTCCTTCTCTTCTTCAACTCCTTCCTCATCCCTTGCTACCCTTGAGCTTGAGCCCCAAAGAATATTATACATATACTCATCTGGATTTTGAGATATTCTTGTATCAATAATTATTTTTCTCATAATAGGATACCAATAAGATTTGTTGACGATTTCTAAAAGAGTTTTATATTTCATAACTTTGAGAAGTTCATTTTTATTTAATATTTTAAACAAGTCTCTATTTGTGGGTTTAACAATATCAGTATAAGGCCAGTTTTTAATGACAAAATTCCCATGTATATGCTCCAAATCATAAGGTATGTAATACCGAGCACCCTTTTCTTGTAGGTATCCCTGAATACAAAAATTATAATTCTCTTGTAGTCCTCTTCCTGCCATTTATCTATCAGAAATATATGTGAGATTAATATTATGACAGGTAATACCACCCCATCTTCCCACTATCAAATCAGTTTGTATTCCTCGGCTTTCTATCCTTATCTCATGACCTTCCTTCTTTGTCATGCTAACCATCGCTATACTATCATATATTTTTCTTTTCTTAAAACCATGTATTTGTTGTTTATTAATTGTACTTCCACATAAATCCTTATCCTCACCAAGTGGATAATATTCTTCTTTACGAGACTGATTTAAATCATGTAGGTCTTCTATGTTTATTGAAAAAGACCAATTATACCATAAATCAGGCATATCATACCCCCATTTATTAATTCGCATATTAACTATATGTCCTTCTTTATAAAATTCAATTGTAAGCAGGTAGTTAAATTCAATGAGGAAAGGTGTATGGTCAGTATAACCAGGTGTTGTGGTTGTAAATTTTACTTGTTTAACAAAACGTGCTGTTTTCTTTAAAAATATATATTGTGATAAATCACTAAATCTAATTAAGTCATTCGCATCTGTAGGGTTTGGATAATTGATTAATTTATAAGTATTATTCATATTAATATTTTTACCTATACTATATTTTTGTCGTTCAGCCTGTGCCTTTGTATAATAATTTGATAAATCAATATCCTGAGAGGATTTTCCAAAGATAGAACCATCTTTTCCAACATAAGACATTTATATTAGATTAAAAATGATATCATAAAAATTTTCATTATTGTTGAGTTGAAATAATACATATAAACATAATTGACCACAACATTTAGAATTAATTTCTTGAACTTGAAATGTTTGATAAACACCATTTCTGTAAGAATTGTATTACTTCAACAGGTGGTGGCATGCCATAACTATCAAAATAATATTTATCCTGACTATTATGACTACAAACCCAATGAGAACCATTCTGTGTGTCTAAATTCATAATAATATTCTTTGTATTCTTATTTATATGTATTAATTCATCTCTCATACAAATAACCACATTATCAATTTTTAGTGTTTTACAATACTTAGCTAGTTCTATATTTGACGTTGTATTCTTTCCAAATTGTTTAAACCATTTATCCATTTATTTATGAGAAAGATACAATCCATTACCCCGTTTAGTTAGTTTAACACCCGCTTGAGCGATAGAGGAAAGCATATCTCCAACCAACAATCTAGCTTTATCAGGTAGACTTTCAAGTTTTTGAGCAAAATCTACAATTACACCACTTCCACTAATTTGTTTCTCCAACTCCTTGTTATGTCTTTCCAATTATTTTTGAGCTTTTAGTTGTGCCTTCCTTTCGTTAGCAGTTTTTACCGCTGCTGAAATACCACCAGTCAATGCTCCCGCCACACTTAAACCAGCAAATAAAGGAATTAGAAACGGAAGAAATCCTCCTCTTGACTCGTCTATTGAATATTTCTTTAACATAGGTTTTGTCATTTTAATTTTAAGTGATCCAACATCATTTTGTGTTTTCACCTGCTCTCTTGTGAGAAAAACATCAATTCTTACTGCTCCTTTTCTTTGAATTGTATTAACATTAATAATACAAGGCTTTTGATTTTGAATACAAGATGTTAATTTATTAAGATTGATTTGATTAACATATACCCCAACCATTTATTTATGAGAAAAAACCTGTGTGATATTAATCATAACACCATTATCTGTATTAATCTGTAATTCTGTTTCCTCCAAAAGCAAACAATATGCATTAACCTCTTCACTCTCCCCTCTTTCAATGTATAGAGAAGTATCCACTCGATTAGACTTTATAGTTTCCTTTTGAGAACTCAGGTCAATTGCGTAGAATGTATAAAGTTTTTGAAATGCAACCATATCCAAAATAGGATCATTATTACCATTACTTTCACACACCTTTTGGTAGGACTTGTAGGCTTCCGCATAATCATTTTTTTCCCAATCAATTTCCAATCTATCTTGCGGATAAAATGTGCCATCAAGAGAAACCCGAAGTTGTTTCACCTTAGCATTATCACTCAGCGCATTATTCTTATCAGTGCCTTCATCTCCATCTGGTTTCTTAAAAATGAGCCATAGGTATCGTGGCTTTCCTTGAAGAACACCTAAATTCCAAGTGTAGGTAGTGTGTTCCAGTTTAACGTGTTGACATCTTCTTTTAAGGTATGATACTGTTACGGTCCGCGGTTAAGGATGTTATATTTGCCGAGCGGAGGCCCCGCGACCTAACAGTTTCCCCGATTCACCCAAACGTTGGCCCGATCGCGCCACAGCTATTCAATGTGGAAAACTCTAAAACGACCGAATGTAAAGAGGAAGAAGAAGACGTACAGAAGAGTAACGGGATTTATTATTACACACACAAGCAAAAAGGAGCAGTCACGGTTATGTACAGGGACATGAAAAAACAGGTGACACAGTGAAAATACGAGCTTATACAGACTTAATTGACTACCCAGGACAGAACAAACAGAACAAACTCACGTACACGAATGGGGAACTTGCAGGCAGGAATGGCTGGAAGGAGAGGAAAGTCCAATGGGTCCGGCAGCACGATCGGCTCGTTGGGCAGCCGCCGTCCCTTCGCGGCCCTGCTCAAAACCGCCGTCCAGGCCCCAAACGGCTGTCGAGGGTTGTTGCTGCTGTGGACGCTGCTGCTGGCGAGCAAGGTGACGAATAGCAGGCTTTGTGCTTCCCTGGATGATCTCTTCTCTTGGACCTCACAACCCAGCTCTTGTCATAGCTCATCTCTCATCTCTCATCTCCTTGGGGAGCGTCCCGCGGCGGGTTATATAGGCCCCGCCCCTCAACATTCGCGAACCTCCTTGATGTTTCTCTCCACACCCTCTCCAAGTCCAACCCCTTGTTCGTGGTTGGTTGAGTGTGGCTGACTCACTCCTCCCCTCTATGACGAGGTGGGGACCCGTCTTTCTTCCCCAACCCTGCCTCTTGGTCAATGGCGGCAATTGTTGGTTGGCAATGCGATTGGCAATTGACGAAAGGGGAAATGGAGGTTTTTGGGAATGGGAATGAAGGGAATCTATCTTTTTCACTTGGTGCAATGGAGTGTCATGTTAATGGACGACAAAGCCTTAATCTAAAACACATAATAAAGATATAAGCTACTGAACAAGGGTTTTATCGTGTCCTTCAATGTGTGCTTTATGGAATTAACTACCGGGACGCCCTTTTAACCTTTACACAACACTGGAGGCAGGAGGGGCCAGAATCAACCAATTTACTATACAATACAAAAAAACATAATCCTCATATCCGCAACAATACATTTAGTGGTTTATTTGAGTTAAGTCTTCTATTTAACATCTCTTCTGTTTTAAGATTAGGAGTATATTCACTAATATACCAACACAAATCATTAATAACAAATTTATTATAATCACCAAAAGCATTTTGAGCCCCAAAAAGCAATCTATTTACATTATCATTCCTTTGTAGTTGAAATCTAATTTTAAGCCCATACAAAACTTTATCATAATCACAAAATCCAAATATACCTTTAAGAGGTACTGCTACGGTAAAACTATTCTCTGCTTTTGTTTCATCATTATACATTGACTTCCTTTAACTATAACCGGGGTCAGCATTTGTTCCCGTTGACATATCAGGAATAAAACCTTCAACAGCTCCCTTACCCATTCTATCACTAAACGAATATAGTGTAAATTTCATCATTTCAGATGTAGCAGAGACATAATCAACCGCTTCAACCTCTTGTGTTCCAATATACAGGCGGACACTGTCAAACATTTTCCAGAAGAAATCATTTCCGAGTGTAGCATTAGTATTATTCGCAGCCTTAGTGAATTTAAATTTACACAGCAAGAAACTATCAGCTATATTCAAGTAAGTTTGTTGATTATTTATTTCAAAACTTTTTGTTCCGTTTGAATTCCAGTCTGTTCCTGTTATAGCATTTACCTTAAAATAGTCTTCTTTTTTAGTGGAGTTTGAAATGATAGTCGTATCATCCAAATCATAGATACTATCAATCGCTTCCATACTTGTATTTATATAGCATTAAAATTGTTGAAACCCTGACCCAAGTATTTTAATGATTTTTTGTCGTTCTTGTGAAGATAATTGAGTTTTACCTTTTTTAATTTCTTTGATTGCTTGTAATTTATGAGACTCCTTTTGAGCATCTTTTATACTCTTTATAGCACCTGCAACTGAGCCCACAGCAGAAGCAGTTGAACCAATTAGGTGTTTATGTTTAAGGATGGTTGAACCAATACCCATAAGAGTATCAATTATCCCATCTCCTTTATTTCTAAATTGATGACCCACACCCCGTTGTCTCTTTGGTTTATAGTATCCTCTACCCACATACCTTGTAAAGTATGGTGAAAGGAACATCCCATCCCCTGTAATTATTTTATATTTTCCCAACTCGTGTTTTCTCACAATAACCATTATTTATTTATTGAAAAACTTCACGGAGGGTGAATTCTGATGGATATAATTTCATCATTGAAGGAGATCATACGATTATCTTGGTCGGTTATCCTAAAATTTACTCTGTATATGGTTTTTCCTGACACAGGTAAATAGACAAGATTTTTTGGTTCCATATTGAATTTATAACCAATCGGGGTTGAGTATGCACTAAATGAAAATATTGTATTTGTTCTTATTCCATCGTTATAAGCACCATCAATCAAATCACAATGAATTAATACTGAATTTATACCAGAGGATATTTGAATAACATTATCACTGTAAAACGTCCCATTAGTTTCAATCTTTTTTGAAGAGAAACCCAATAGCTCTCTGAACGAATTTTTAATCATAAAATCAACTTTATAATTATTTTTAAGTTTAATAGTTGATTTTGAAGTGTGTTTTTGAATATCTATTACAATATTTTTTGGTTCATCACCTTTTTCTTTCATAAGGCGAGAGACTTCTGAAGATATTTGAGAAATCTCGTAAGCTCCGGGTGAAACGGTTATAGTTTTATATCCACTTCCTGGATTATAACTAAAATTGTTGTTTTTCTCTGTGATATTAAAAAGGGTATTGTAAGTCTCCATTTTTTTTTTTTTTTTTTTTTTTTTTTTTTTGTATACTGAATCGAGGCTCGTGAAAGAGCTAACATTTACTTCACAAACAAATCAACCAGACAAACAAAATATATAAAAAGCGGGAGCGGAAAAACAAGATGGGGAGAGAAGGTGAAGCACACAAACACAACATTTGAGAGCAGGGAGATGTGTGGAAGGGAGAGGGCTTGGGGGGAGGAGGCATGGGAAGGGGGGTGGGGGGGTGGAGGGAGAAGTATAAAACACAAGGACACCAATGACTTCCAGGACAGAAGTTGGTATTTCAAAAAAGTGGAATTGGGGTGAAATTAGCGGGGGTAGAAAAGATCAAGGTTTTGGATGGGGGAAGATAAGAGATGGTGGTGAACAGCTGTTTTAAAGACCTGGAGGGTGGAGTGGGATTGAAGAGAGTGAGGGAGTTTGTTCCAGAGGCGGGAGAAAAGAGGAATGAAGGAGTGAAGGTGAGCAGAGAGCCTTGATTTTGGCAGTTTGACCATAAGAGGGTTGCAGGCAGATCTTGTGCGACCTGTAGGAATATTTGCGGGACAGAGCCCAGAGAGAGCTGGGGGGGGGGCAAGGCCAGAGAGGAGTCGGTAGAAGATGGAAAGACCACCAACCTGCCTGCGGTGAGTGAGTGAGAGGCCCTTGGAGTTAGCTTCATCGCGGGAGATTCCAATGATTCTGAATGCTTTGGTTTCAACAGCGTGAAGACGAGCTAGGTGTGAGGCAGGAGCACCAGCCCAGAGGGGAGAGCAGTATTCCATTGAGCTGCAGATGAAAGCCTTGTATGTGGTGAGGAGCTCAGGTGTGCCAAGGAAGGACTTCGCACGACGGAGGATGCCCAGTCGGCGACTGGCTTTGGAGGCCAGATTTGAAATGTGGTTTTCCCAGGAAAGATCATGGCAGATAGTGAGACCCAAAAGCTTGAGTGACAGAACTTCTCGGAGAGGATTATTCAGAAAGTGGATGGGAGGGTTGTCCAGTCGGTCTTTTCGGAGAGACATCGTAAGAGTGTGAGATTTGTCAGGATTGAAAGACATGTTCCACTTGTTTGCCCAGTCTGTGATTTTGTCCAGGTCTGCAGAGAGTGAGGAGGCAGCAGACTGCCGATCTGAGGGATGAAGAATGGAGCGACAGAGAGTAGAGTCATCAGCAAAGAGATACAGAGGATTTTCAAGAGAGTCAGAGAGATCATTGATGAAGACCAGAAAAAGGACAGGGCCGAGAACACTGCCTTGTGGAACTCCAGCCTGAACAGGAAGAGGAGATGAGAGAAACCCATTCAGGGCCACACGTTGACTACGACTAGAGAGGAAGTCCGCCAGCCATGCGTGGAGATTTCCATGGATACCAAAAGAGGAGAGTTTGGTGAGCAGAGCGGGGTGCCAGACCGTATCGAAGGCACGTGATATGTCAAGGGAGACTGCTCTAATTCCCTGTTTGGCATTGAGGACCTCCATCCATTGTTGAGAAAGCAGAAGCAGCATGTCCAGAGTAGAGTGTCCAGGTCTGAAACCAAATTGATGATCAGAGATCAAGCCATTGGAGAAGAGGAAAGATTTCATATCTGAAGCAATGATGGATTGCATGACTTTGCTGATAATTGGGAGAAGGCTGATTGGTCTGTAGTTGCTGGGATCTGTTTTTGCACCTTGTTTGTGCAATCCATTGACAACAAAGAAGCCTCATATGAGGTAAGGGGGTCAAGTTGTAGTGGGTAAGGGAATGATGCTGTGTAATCACTCATTGTAAAATTAAAACTAAGAATTGTGCTTCTCATCTTATTTAATATCGAATAAAATATCTTTGTATTAACATTTATTAATTATTTTCATGTTCATCAACTGGTCTAAAATGGCGGATGTTTCATTAAAACAATTGTTGTTTCCAGCCTTCTTACTACCTAACAACAATAATAGCCTATTAACTAATTGTGATGGGTCATTTGGAAGAAAACTAACACCTGAACAAAGTTTACTTAAAGCATCAATAATATGTTTCTCCTTCTCATTCTTCTTACTTTTACCAGCAACAGAAACTCCATAATCAAGTGCATTTAGCAACTCAATATATACCCTATCTTCCTCTCTTTCCATATCAAGTGGTTCCTCAAAATATTTTGAACCGCTGAATCCGGGGTTTGTTAGAAGAAACATTAATCTTGGAGTTAATTTAACATTTGGTTGAGTAGAACTCAAGAACATCAATTCATCATTAAATATCAATACCTTTTCTTCCACAAGATAGAACACTGCTGGTTCTTCTGTTGGAATGAGACCTGCTCTGGTTTTTGAACCCGCCGAATACTCATTATTTTGAAGAGCTTCCACTGCATAATTAGGGGGTTGATTTACCTCCTCAAGTTTCTGAAATAATTCTTCATCATTATATTCTAATTTTCCAAGTTCTTGTTTTGTTATCTGACTAAAATCTTTGAGCATTTGAAGTTTTTTCGGAGTAAATTCTACCGTGGGAACTGTAGGGTGTTGAGATTTTAAAAGCGGTTTAAAAAATTTCTCTTGTTTTCTTTCAAAGGCTTCTTCACCAGTTAGTTTCTGTCTCCGTTTCTTCTTTATCTCTTCCTGTTGCTTTACAACTTTTGAAACCAACTCTTGATGTTCTTTAAACTTTCTTGCTCTTTCTTCGGTATTCATTTTCTGTATTTATTTATTGAAAAATATCATTTAATGAATTGTAAAGGTCAATGGGAAAATTTTCCTTTTCTTTGTCATTATAGTAAATGTGTTGAAATAAATCCTTTTCTTTAAATATTTCATCAAATTCTTTATTGGTATTAATACGAGTTGTTATTTCTTCTTCACTAATACTTGTATCTCTGCTTTTCATACGTTTGCGTTGAGTCTCCTCATTGATATCAAAACCGAATGATAAAATCTTAACTCCATCACCACACAAATGTTTAATAATTTGTCTCATTCCTTCAGGATTAGTTTCTAAAATCCCAAGACCATTAGATTTTACTTTATTTAACTCACTCTTACAATGTGAATATTTTGTAGAACCAAGAGAGACCTCCTCAAATATTTGACCTTCGTTCCTCAATCGCATATGTTCCTCCATTGAAATGTAGTAATAATCTTTCCCTTCTACTTCTCCTGGTCGCTTTGCTCTGGTTGTAGTACTCACAAAACGAATCATAGGGTGTTTTATAAAAAAACTTACAATCTTTTCATTTTTACTATTCAAGAGTTTAGATTTATGAAAGTTCTTTCCAGAAGCAGATTTACCCACAAGGTTAATAATAATTGTTGTCATTTATATATGTAATTATGTTTAAAATAAAAATACATCCTTTAATATCTCATCTTGTTTCACAACAATATATTTATATTTTCCAATCGTGTGTTTCATATAATTTTCAAATTCTTTTTTACTACATAACGTAGAGCAATTATCTCTCCAAAAATTATTTACATCTATTGAATTTAACTTAAATAAAATAAAAGTATTAGCATTGTTTCTTATTGAGTGTCGAGGGAGTTGAAAATATGACTGACTAAGATAAATACAATTACAAGAAGAATGTCTCCCTCTTGTATAGTAGCTATCCATTACTGTTTGGTTTCTCTCATTAACACAATCATCAAAGATGACGAGGTTCTTTTTTGATTTATCTAAATCTTGAGGTGAAGGTATATCATCCGTATTATCACTGAGAATACAAGTTATGGGTTTTGGTTTAGGTTTCTGTGTATCACAAAATAGTTGTATTATATCCTCAATGTAATAATCATTTAGTTTGTTTTGAAGTTTAAATAAACCGATAATGTCTTCCTTTTTAAGACCTGCATTAAAACCCTGTGAGAGTAGTTGATACTCGGGTTGAAAACTTGACTTCGTAAAAATTATTAAATTATCATAATCTAAAAAGTTGGGGGTAAGGAGCATCTTTAAAAGCAAACAGGTTTTTCCACATCCGCTTGAACCAACTATTAGACATCTCAATGAATTTGGAATTTTTTATGGTTATTAAATTTTATCCTATTTTCCCAAACGGGTAAAAAATCATTCATTTATATATTTGGAAAACAAGTCATCGAACTTTTTTTGAGCTATTTTAGAAACTCTATATTTTATCCTGAGTTCGGGTTTAATTTCAAAATAATTCATTATTTTATTTATGTCGTATCTTGTATTAACATTTCCATTAAAATTATTTTGAATAATAAATATCATTAAACCCTTATACATTTCCTCAATACAAAGAGTCTCTTTCCTTGTAAGAAATGGTGTATTATCACCATAATGCTTAACATTCATCTCTCTTATTAATCTTGTAAAGTAATTCATTTTTGGTTCTAATTTAAAAGAGTTATATGTTTTTTTATATTTCTTATTATCATTAATTAGAATATAATCACAGAATAAACATTGTTTATATGAATCCTCATCATTAAGCCCCACTCTATCACAAGCCGGACAATTCTCTAATTTATCATATGGAGAGTCTGGAAATTCTAAATATCCTTCTATCATATTTATATGGTAAATTTTTACTTAAACTAAACGCAAGTTTATTAGCCAATAAATACAATGTTTCAAAGCACAAAAGACAAATTTCAATCAATCTCTACCTCGGTGGAAGATATATAAAAATATGTCAAAGATGTTAAATTGAACAAAGATAAATATGGAAATTTTTGGGTAAAACCAGTTATGGAAAATAACATGAGCCCCTCTATTTCATTTAAAGGAAGAGCTCTAACTATACCTGGAAAGACATCCATTAAAGTAAATCTAACAAAAGTTTCTCCTCTACTCCTGGCAATTTATTCAAAGCTTGAAAAAGTGATTGACCACGATACTTTGAAAAAGAATGATAAGACCATCAACAATACTCGTGGAGAAATTTGTATTTACTTTAATAATCCAAAGGGTGTAGATCTAAGTAAAATGAATGATGTTAATATTTCTGGTGAAATGTCATTTCGTTCTATGATAGTTAGAGATTATTTAAAGATAACTTTTGATATTAAAAATGTAGAGATTGAATCCGTTAATGAAAGAAAGTATGTTGGTATAGATGGAAAGGTTTTTTCTGCTAATTAAATATGAGTCATTACAGCAGTGAAGATTTTACTATTTCATTGAACTCGGACGATAGTGATGATAGTATTTCATTGAACTCAGATGATAGTTATGATGCTAATAGTTTGTGCTCAAATGATAGTTATGAGAGTAGCTTTATTGATGACTCTGAGTATGATTCTGAGTATTCATGTGATAGTTATGACTCAGATGATTCTGAGTGAAAAAGTGTTTTAGTTTAAGCACAGCGATATATATAAAACGGAGCTGTAAAGCTCAAAAGTGTTTTATTTTAAGCACAGCGATATATATAAAACGGAGCTGTAAAGCTCAAAAGTGTTTTATTTAAAGCACAGTGATATATATAAAACACCACGTTTTCTCACGCTATAAATATGGTTTATTGTGATACTTGCGAGAAGGAAGTAAAATATTATAAACAACATATTCTCACCGCAAAACATACATACAACATTCTTAACAAACTTTCCCCTCTTCCACCTAAAACAAAACATTGTAAGGTCTGTAAAACAACCATCCTCAAGAAGGGGTTTAAAGCCCATCTTAAAACTAACAAACACTTGTCAAAATTGTTTACTATTAAAAATACTGATGGTGCTTTCAAAAGACATATCAGGATTCGAATCTTTAACTTCAAACCTCCCGAACCAAAGTCTATAGTTGATGCTGTAGAAATAGTCAAACCTGCTGTTCAAACATTGATTGAAAAAACACTAAAAGAAATGAAACCACTTAAATTTTATATGGGAGTAAAATTAGAAATGACAAAGGACGAAGGAGTTATAGATACACCATACATGAGAACTGACCCACACTTTATATCTTCATATCAAGATTTTAAAACATCAGGAGTCTATGATGAACTTATTAAACAAGAGAAAGATGTGGATAATTCAATCGTAGGAAGTGGATTCAATATAGGAAAAATTATTTACATAGACATTCATATTCTTAAATCAGATCCTCTAAAAGCTTCTTCTTACATTGATTTACCCAGTGTTATCAAAAATAGAAAAGCAGTTATCAATATCAAAAATAAAGACAATAAATGTTTTCTCTGGTCTATTCTAGCACACTTACAACCTCCACATTTTCATGATGAAAGAGTATCTCATTATAAAAAATATGAGAATACATTAAATACGAAAGATCTAAAGTTTCCGATGACTTTAAATGATATTCCTAAATTTGAAAAGTTGAATAATTTATCAGTTAATGTTTATGGTCTAACAGAAACAAACAACATTCAGGTTTTAAAGCTTTCTGACAATTGTAAACAAACTCATAGTAATCTTCTATATTTTAATTCAGACGAAAATTCACATTATACATACATCAAAGATATTACAAAATTAATAAAACCACAAGTATGTAAAATAACAAATAAAATATATATTTGTATGCGTTGTCTTAACTTCTTTCATACACAAGAAAGATTAGATAAACATTCAAATTATTGTGGTGAACATAAATCAACGGTAATCAACATTCATATTCTTAAATCAGATCCTCTAAAAGCCGATAATGTCGGCTTTTAGAGGAAAAGCCGATGATGCCTAAAAAAGGCTCAAATATCACATTCAAAGATGAAAAGAAAACAATAGAACATCCATTTGTTATATATGCTGATTTTGTAAGTATTTTAGAAAAAATTGATACTGCTTCTCCAGATCCAAAAGAATCATACACAAATAAATATCAAAAACATACTCCTTGTGGTTTTTGTTATTATATCAAATCATCCGTTGGTGATGAATATAACAAGTTAGAGGTGTATAGAGGCTCAAATACCCCAGAGGAGTTTGTGAAACGACTAGAACAAGACTGTGTCCGATTAACCAAGATAATGAGAGAAACCAATAAACCAATGTCCTTAACGAGTGAACAGAAAAGGGAATTTAGAAAAAACAATGTTTGTCATATTTGTGAGAAGAAAATTGGTAAAGGTCTAAAGGTTAGAGACCATTGTCATCTCACTGGTAAATATAGAGGTCCGGCTCATCAAAGTTGTGATATTAATTATCAACTCCCCTCTTTCATTCCTGTCTTTCTTCATAACAACGCTCATTATGATACACATCTATTTATCAAGGAACTCTCAAAGACTTCTGGAAGTATCTCAGCAATTCCAAACACGGATCAGAAATACATTTCATTCACAAAAACAATTCACACATCTCCTATTACTCATATCAGATTTCTTGATACATTTAAATTCATGGCAAGTCCATTGGCTAACTTGGTTCAAAATCTGAAAGAGTTTCCATGTCTTTCAGAGTATTTTTTAGATAAAGATTTTCTAACACAAAAGGGAATTTACCCCTATGACTATATGGACTCATTTGAGAGATTCAATGAAACACATTATGATGACGTCATAATTTTAAAACCCGAAGGTTTTTTAAACATTTAAGGTGTGCTGTAGTTGTTCTGGGACGTACTGATTCCGAATATGAAGTTGAAAAATTAACGTTCCGAAATACGCTGATGATGTCATAATTTTAAAACGCGACGTTTTTTTTTTTTGGTTGAGATTTTATTCGAATTCGAATTCCATTAAATTTCAACTGTTGGAAACAATAATTATTTCAATTTCCAACAGTTGAAATAATTATTGTTTCCAACAGTTGAAATTTAATGGATTTCGAATTCGAATAAAATCTCAACTACCGTTTATTGTTTCTTGGCGCGAAAAAATGGCGCGCATTTTGTCATTATGTGCGACTTTACGTCACTCCCACGGACGTGAAAACATTTGTTTTCCTTAAAAATATATTTAAAATAAATACAATAGTACATAAATGAACAATAAAATAAGCTAAAAAACAATTTAAAATACAATAAAAAGCACATTAAAAATATATAAATATGTACGTACAGTATACTGTACATACGCGCAACCGCGGGATCGGAAAGGGGCAATAGCGCCTCCACAAACTACACCATGGAATTGCAGCTGGCGCGGTTTTTTAAACCATTGATATTAAAATACAGAGTAGCCTATAACCACCAGGATTTTATGCTGATTCCAAATCTGTGTCTAAAACTTTTCTCCGATGTGTAGTTCTTGAGTTATAAGCAGACATCCAGACAGACACACACACACACACACACACACACACACACAGACACTCCTCCTTTATATATAGATAGATATATATATATATATATATATATATATATATATATATATATATATGACGGGATCCGTTGACTTAGGACTCGAGACTGAGAAGGAACAACTGATATATTTATTGGATTCGTCAAACACAGGCTGCGGAAAGCAAAATGTCGAAATAGAAGCTCACAAAGACCAACTTTCCAACAAGATGCTCTGAAATAATTCGATCAAGCTTCACTTTATAAAGGGAATATTGGGGTGTGGCTTTTTAGCTCACAAGACAAAGAGAAAGAGAGGGCTCATCGGTTACTTCATCCAAGGCTACTCATGGGTAAGTTTTGATAAGATGGTCAGCAATATGCGTCAACATGTTGACGGCTTTCTCATAGAACCCTGTTTTTGGAAAGTACAAAGGGAGTGGATAGTCGTAAATATGCCAACATAAAAGTGATTTGACACAGTCCTGTGGGAGGCTGGAAAGATATGGTTGGTCTTTCAGAGAGTAAAGGATAATGCCATCACAGGGCCTGGGCTTTTACAAAGCATATAACTCCTTATAAGGATATAACAAGTTTCCAAAGGACATGAAAGGAATAAAAGTATTAAAAGAATACAGAAAGCAATCAAAACAGAACATATACTTGTTTATACTTGGTAATTGGTAAAACAGCAATAAAGCACAAAAGGGGAGGGGGATCTCAAGCCCCACATATATATATATGTATATATATGTATATACAGTCACGTGAAAAAGTAAGTACACCCCATGTAAAGTTTTGACTTTTTCAACATATTTCAACATACAGCTATTTGATCTTCATTTCAACAATATTGATAGATAAAGGTGATATAATATAACAAATGTCATGAAACATTTACATTTTGTCGTCCATTGTATAATTTAAATAAACATAAATGCAAATTTCGCATGTGGAAAAAGTAAGTACACCCTTCGCTCTAATAGGTGGTATTGCCCCCTTTGGCAGAAACAACCTCAAGTAGGCCTTTCTTATAACTGTCTACCAGTCTCTGACATTGACTGGGAGAAATTTTTGCCCACTCCTCCATTCAGAATTCTTTCAGCTGTGCAATGTTTGAGGGGTTTGTTGCATGCACAGCTCGTTTCAAATCCCCCCACAAAATCTCGATGGGATTTAGATCTGGGCTTTGACTTGGCCATTCCAGAACCCTCCATTTCTTTCTTTTCAGCCATTCCTTAGTGGATTTACTGGTATGTTTAGGGTCATTGTCATGTTGCAAGGTCCACCTTCGGTTGAGCTTCAACTTTCTGACAGATGGCCTCACATTATCCTCAAGTACCCTCTGGTACAATGAAGAATTCATAGTGGATTATATGATGGTGAGCTGCCCAGGCCCTGATGCAGCAAAGCTGCCCCAAACCATAATATTTCCACCACCATGCTTTACAGTTGGTATCAGGTTCTTGTGGGCAAATGCTGTCTTTGGTGTTTGCCAAACATGTCTTCTGGTACTGTGGCCAAATATCTCTACCTTTGATGCATCTGTCCAGAGCACATTGTTCCAGAAGTGCTGGTCTTTGCCGCGGTGTTCATTGGCAAACTTTGTCTTGCCCTGATGTTCTTTCTGGACAGCAAAGGTTTCCCCCTGGCACACCTCCCATGTAGATCAAATTTGTGCAGCCTCTTTCTCATGGTAGAATCGTGCACTCTGACATCAACAGTGGCAAGAGCTACCTGTAGGTCCCGTGATGACATTCTGGGGTTCTTAGAGACTTCTTTCAGCATCTTGCGGTCTGCTCTCGGGCTGAA
The DNA here is from genome assembly GCF_964187855.1 of Myxine glutinosa. Taxonomy (NCBI): domain Eukaryota; kingdom Metazoa; phylum Chordata; class Myxini; order Myxiniformes; family Myxinidae; genus Myxine; species Myxine glutinosa. Next base: position 131,759,458 of record NC_136263.1, read on the forward strand.
CTTGCTGGGGCGGCCTGGCCTGAACAAGTTGGCATTTGTTTGGAATCTTCTCCACTTGCAGATGATCTTCCGGACAGTCGAATGATTGATTTCAAATTGTTTGGAGATCTTTTTAAATCCCTTCCCAGATTCGAAGGCATCTATAACCTTCTTTCTGAAGGCCTCAGAGAGATCTTTTGATCTAGGCATGGTGACACTGCACACTTCAACAACAAAGAGCAAACCAAACAAAATGTCTGAGGTTTAAATAAGACAGGTTCCTCCAAGATCCTATCTAACGATGTTCTAATCATTTGCACCTGAGCTGGTGCACCTGAATCTTATTTTAGGTATTTGAAGTAGTGATAAATGTAGGGGTGTACTTACTTTTTCCACATGCTAAATTTGCATTTATGTTTATTTAAATAATACAATGGACTACAAAATGTAAATGTTTAATGATATTTGTTATATTATATCACCTTTATCTGTCAATATTGTTGAAATGAAGACCAAATGGCTGTATGTTGAAATATGTTGAAAAAGTCAAAACTTCGCATGGGGTGTACTTTCTTTTTCACGTGACTGTATATTGTTGCGGATCTCGAGCCCGTCGGCGTACTGAGGGGGGATTAAGCCCTTCTCCCCCTCGAGCTTCGAGTCCACGAGGCCGCTACCCACTTTACACTCGTGGGGGCGGATTGCTGAGCAATTCCAGCCGCCAACCCCGCAGCGAGCGCGTGGAAGGGTTTCCGGTCAAATACCCGAGTACCTTCGATACACACGCCGCTGCGAGGACGGGGGCTAAACCTCACACAAGTCATGCTGGTCTGATACGCCTGAGCGGTTTCCGTGTCACGTGACTCGTGCTGTTAATTACTATGAACCCGATCGAGCAGTTTTATTCCGTGCAATGCGAGGCCATTGGTGAAAAGACGTAAACGGCTAAGTTGGAAGCAAAACACAGGTTTATTACAAATGTACAGTGGCGATAGAAAAGAGATACAGGGTAGAAACTTAACCGTTCTTTCTTAATACCCAGACAAGGGCCCTCTGACTCACGCGGGGAGAAGGGAGGAAGAGGAGGACGCGCTCAAAGCGCGGCCGCTCAGTGCAGTTCGCCCCGGATGGCCCGTTGGGCGTTCCCCTTAGTCATGTTTGTAGCAGGCACGTCTGCCTCAGTTGTGCAAGTGCGGGAATCTGCACAGCGTCTCCCGAAGTCACCGAGGCGACGCGCACATGCAGGGCGTCCAGGCAGGAGATCGTTAGAGCACAGGGCCATGAGAGAGATCGTCCTGCGAGAGCGTTTCCCAAGAGAGCGAGGGCAAACGAGAGAGAAAGCCAGGGAGAACAGGGCAGCAGAGAGCGGGGCAGAACGCAGAGAGCTCAAGCTTCGACCCAGACTGGTAAACTTAGAGACCTTCACTCAGACTTACTCGGGGGTCCGGGGCGGGGCTTATATCCCCCCGGAGCAACACTAGAATGTTCCAATGGCATCCACTGGCCATCGGGAGTCACGTGTTGTGATGTACCCCCATCAGCTACTCCCCTTAGTCCTTATTGGCCGCCGTTGCTGGCCAATCCCCTTTCGCTCCATTGGCTGTTTACTACTTGCCAGCCACTCCCTCCGGCTCCTCCCTTGGGCCTCCTCGACTTGTTCTAGGCCCAGCACATGGCATTCCAGGCCCAATGAGGCCTACCCTTACTTACCTGTCTCAACGCATACGAGCACTGGGAAGGAGACTATACTTAACATTTAATAAGAAATAACTGGCTAAAGTGAGGCTACATGTAGTGGTGCAACTAACTAAAAAGGGGGGTTGCCTTTATTCCAAAACCACAACAATATTATATATATATATATATATATATATATATATATATATATATATATATATATATATATATATATACACATATATACATATATACATATATACATATATATATATATATATATATATATATATATAGATATATATATATATATATATATATATATATATATATTATAGATAGATAGATAGATATATATATATATATATATATATATATATATATATATATATATATATATATATATATATATATATATATATACAGCAATACCCCGGCCTACGTCATTAATTGGTTCCATAAGCCATGACGTAACTCGGTTTTTGACGTAAACCGGGCGTAATGCCTTAAAATGAAGACAAACACCGTAAAACGAGAGTAAATAACTCGCGAAAGCATATAACTATCGCTAAACCTCAAAGAACACTAATGAGAATACATTCCCTATCATGAATGATGGTCGATACCGTCGAGCGTGGCAGCCCTAAGGCATGCGCTATCACCGACACTTTTTCACCTTTTTCATACCTTTTAATCAGATTTAACTTATCTTCCATCGTAACCACATTATGCTTGGAAACACGAGCACTATCCTTCTTAGGACCCATGGCTAACACAGACACAGTAAAGGAATCATCACAAAAATAACAGCGAAAGGCAAAGCAAGCACACGACTGCAGCACAGGACAAAATGCATATGGCATCGCCTTTGTTTTGAATGAGAACCAGCAGCTACGCGTACGTATACTGTACGTACATTTTAAAATATTTTTAATGTGCTTTTTATTGTATTTTAAATTGTTTTTTAGCTTATTTTATTGTTAATTTTTATGTATTATTTTTTTTAATTTAAATATATTTTTAAGGAATATGTGTATGTGTGTGTATGAGTGACGTAAATTCGCACATAATGACGTTCGCTGAACTGAAATTTACTCCAGAAGAGTGTCGTAAAGTCGGATTTGACGTAGGTCAAAATGGCGTAAAACAGGGTATTGCTGTATATATATATACTAGCTGAGGTACCCGGCTTCGCCCGGGTTGAATAAGAATAATACAAATATATGATGAAAAGAACATGTATATTTTAGAGCAATATCACAGTACATTTCCTACATGACATTTTGTCAATTTTCAATTTCTCAAAACCTCTTGGTATACAATATTTCTGGTTTTTTACTTGGTGCAAAGACATAAAGATTGCTTGGTTTCCCAACCCTCGAGCAGCCCACGTACAGCTGGCCATGGGAAGTAGCCGGCATTGCCGGGCGGGGGAAGGGAGGGGAGGAGGAAGGGGAGGGGAGGGGAATGGGGGGGGAGGGGAGGAGAGGGTGGGGAGGGGAGAAGAGGGGGGGAGGGGAGGAGAGGGGGGGAGGGGAGAAGAGGAGGGAGGGGGAGGAGGAGAGGGGAGAAGAGGAGGGAGGGGGAGGAGGAGAGGGGAGGAGGGAGGGGGGAGGTGAGGGGGGAGGGGAGGGGGGAGTGGAGGGGAGGGGGAGGGGGAGGGGGAGGGAGGGGAGGGAGAGGGGGGAGGGAGGGAGGGGAGGGGGAGTGGAGGGGGAGGGGGAGGGGAGGGGGGAGGGGAGGGGGGAGGGGAGGGGGAGTGGAGGGGGAGGGGGAGGGGAGGGGGGAGGGGAGGGGGGAGGGGAGGGGGGAGGGGGAGCGGGGAGAGGGGAGGGGAGGGGGAGGTGAGAGGGAGGAGGGAGTGGAGGGGGAGGGGGAGGGGGGAGTGGAGGGGAAGGGGGGAGGGGGAGGGGAGTGGAGGGGGAGGGGGAGGGGGGAACGGCTAGCTTGGCAAGCGATAGCAGGCTTTTTACTTTTATTTTTTACCTCAATGAGGGCTATATATATAGTCCGTGCTTGGAGCCTTCAAGTTCAACATAAAGTTTTTTATGAAAAATAATGCAGATGTATAACAATCCACCAATGCAAGTTCAGAAATGAATGCAGATCCTTTACTTTGCGATACAAACGCAATTCCCGCCATTTCCACTCACGATCGAGGCCTCCACAGTGACCGTGCCTCTTCTTCCTCCTACAACTTCGTCTCACTTCTTTCACTCAAAATGCACGAAATTCTGCCGCATGAAATTATGTAGAGGCCTCGTCGGGGGGATATAAGGTAGATAAGGAAGGCGTTGTAACAGAAGAATCAAAATAAAAGTGGAAGCACATAAGGAAATGGGAGCTATTCTGGACCCACAGCCAAACCCGACAAACCATTGCAATACACCCCGAACGTCTAGCGCTACCACAAACTACACCATGGAATTGCAGCTGGCGCGGTTTTTTTAAACCATTGATATTAAAATAAAACGTAGCCTAAAACCACCGGGATTTTATGCTGATTCCGAATCTGTGTCTAAAACTTTTCTCCGATGTGTAGTTCTTGAGTTATAAGCGGACATCCAGACAGACACACACACACACACACACACAGACACTCCTCCTTTATATATATATATATATATATATATATATATATATATATATATATATATATATATATATATATATATATATATACTAGCTGAGGTACCCGGCTTCGCCCGGGTTGAATAAGAATAAGACAAATATATGATGAAAAGAACATGTATATTTTAGAGCAATATCACAGTACATTTCCGACATGACGTTTTGTCAATTATCAATTTCTCAAAGCCTTTTGGTACACAACATTTCTGGTTTTCTTACTTCGTGCCAAGACAAAGATTGCTTGGTTTTCCAAACCCTCGAGCAGCCCACGTACAGCTGGCCATGGGAAGTACCCGGCATTGCCGGACGGGGGAAGGGGGGGAGGGGGAAGGGAACGGGGGGGGGGCGGGGAGAAGAGGGGGAGAGGGGAGAAGAGGGGGGAGGGGAGAAGAGGGGGAAGGGGAGAAGAGGGGGAGGGGGAGGAGAGAGGAGAGAAGAGGCGGGGGATGGGGAGGGGGAGGGGGAGGGGCAAGGGGGGAGGGGGAGGGGGTAGGGTGGAGGGGGAGGGGATAGGGGGAAAGGGAGGGGCATGGGGGGAAGGGAGGGGGGAGGGGGAGGGGAGGGGGGAGGGCGAAAGGGGGAGGGAGGGGGAGGGAGAAAGGGGGGAGGGAGAAAGGGGGGAGGGGGAGGGGGGAGGGGAGAAGGGGAGGGGTTAGGGTGGATGGGGGAGGGGAGGGGAGGGGGAGGGGGAGGGGGAGTCAAGTCGGAAGTCATTGTCGTCAATTGAATGTCGCATTTATTTTTTATTCCCTGTCAAATGGCATTGGTCCCGCATTCCGAACCCGGAAGTCGGAAGTCATTGTCGGCAAAATTGAAAAATTAACGTTACAAAATACGCTGATGACGTCATAATTTTAAAACCCGAAGGTTTTTTAAACATTTAAGGTGTGCTGTAGTTGCTCTGGGACGTACTGATTCCGAATATGAAGTTGAAAAATTAACGTTCCGAAATACGCTGATGACGTCATAATTTTAAAACGCGACGTTTTTTTTTTAGTTGAGATGAGATTTTATTCGAATTCGAATCCCATTAAATTTCAACTGTTGGAAACAATAATTATTTCAATTTCCAACAGTTGAAATAATTATTGTTTCCAACAGTTGAAATTTAATGGAATTCGAATTCGAATGAAATCTCAACTACCGTTTATTCGTTCTTGGCGCGAAAAAATGGCGCGCATTTTGTCATTATGTGCGACTTTACGTCACTCCTACGGACATGAAAACATTTGTTTTCCTTAAAAATATATTTAAAATAAATACAATAGTACATAAATTAACAATAAAAGAAGCTAAAAAACAATTTAAAATACAATAAAAAGCACATTGAAAAAATATAAATATGTACGTACAGTATACTGTACGTACGCGCAACCGTGGGATCGGAAAGGGGCGATAGCGCCGCCACAAACTACACCATGGAATTGCAGCTGGCGCGGTTTTTTAAACCATTGATATTAAAATAAAAAGTCACCTATAACCACCGGGATTTTATGCTGATTCCGAATCTGTGTCTAAAACTTTTCTCCGATGTGTAGTTCTTGAGTTATAAGCGGACATCCAGACAGACACACACACACAGACACTCCTCCTTTATATATAGATATATATATATATATATATATATATATATATATATATATATATATATATATATATATATATATATATATATATATAATCGGGAGATTAAATCGGGAGATATATATAGAGAGATATATATATATATATATATATATATATATATATATATATATATATATATATATATATATATATATATATATATATATATATATATATATATATAATCGGGAGATATATATATATAATCGGGAGATTAAATCAGACGCGGACGTAGCTTCAGGACGTCGATCTTTAATTTTCGACCAACAAAGGTCTTCTTCTTAGTCTACAGAAACAACAGGCCTGTATATCAGACAAGTATGTATAGTGAAATGTGTGTAAGATGTGTGATATGTGTAGAAAATGCATACAAAAGGAAGAGCCACGCGAAAGCTCACTCACCGTCCCCAAGTTCAACGGAAGTGAAGCGCAGCTTACAGTTACCATTCACGTTACAGTTCGGTGCACGTGCATATACAAATATAGAGATACATACATACATAAACACACAAGCATATATTCATATACCATTTATATTCATATAATATATTTATATATTTATTTATATATTTATATAAATGACATATAAAGGTAGAATGAATGAGTGAATGAATGAATGAATGAATAGTTACGGTTAATGATTTGATTGGGTTGATGAAGGAACATTCTTTAATCATCAAAATTTATGCCATGAGGGATTTTTGTCCAAAGTTTATGTATCCAACAGGACTCACGTTTCAGAATTATGGTGTGTGATCGATTTGTGATTGATTCAATGGCAGAGATTTGAATGTCATTTATAGAGTGATCCGGTTGATTAAAGTGTATCGTGTAAGGTAGAGATTTGCCCTGACTGGTGTGGAAGTTATTGATTTCTGACCGGGTGTTATTAAATCGTGTGTCGAGTGTATTCTCAGTTTTTCCAACATATTGTTTGTTGCACTTTTGGCAAGTGATTAGGTATATGACTCATGTAGATTTGCAGTTCATATAGGAGGTGTTGGTCACTAGGACATAGGACATAGGACATAGGAGGAGGATCCCTGGTGTTGGGCTAGCGGATAGGGTGCCGGCTTAGGATCCTAGGATCCTGGGTTCGAATCTCAATCGATCGCCGAATTAATGCCAGGGGGGTTGACTCAGCTTGTCATCCTTCCGAGGTCGGCTAATTGAGTACCAGTTCACTGGTAATTCCCTGTTTGTCGTTGAAGCGGCAAAAAGGGTTGGCGTCAGGAAGGGCATCCGGCCATAAAACATTGCTTCAAAAAGGGTAACCAAAAAACAATAACTACCACGGTCCCCGAAAAGGCCAACCCCCGCTTTGCGGGGAAAAATGGCCTCTAAACGGTGGTATAGGAGGTGATGGGGAATTTTTGTCCAGTACTAGAACTACAAAATTTGTTTCCTTCTAGTAAATGCTTGTGAATAATACATTTGTTTGCTGTGCATTTATAGAAGCCAGGGATCCTCGTTTCTTTGTTGTGGGGCTGTGGGTGCTTTGCTTTTACCAAGAGGTCCCTGAGTGTCCGACCACGTCAAAATGATGTTAGTGGAGGTTGAGGAAATGTGGTGCCGAGTGTTTCTGATTGATGGAGGAGAGGAAGGGCCTTATTCAGATTACTTGGCAATTGGAATGAGGTAGCAGAGTAGGTGGTTACCAGTGGAACACGGTTAGTTGCAGGTTTGTGTTTGTAAATCAGAAGGTCTGCTCTAGATATGCGTTTTGCTCGGTTTATTGCTTCTTTCACAGAGTGAGGGTCATAGTTTCTTGCAATGAAGTGTGTTTCTAATTGGCAGAGAGAAGTTTCTTCTGCCATTTTTGTTGAGCAAATGCGTATTACTCTGAGTGCTTGACTGTATGGTATGCTTGCAATTGTATGTTTAGGATGGGATGAAGAAGGGAGAAGGTAAGAGTGAGTGTCTGTTGGTTTGGTGTATAGTTATGTTTTGAGTCTGTTATTTTGAAGCGTGAGTGATGTGTCTCTAGGAAAGTGAACTTCGGACTGTGAGCTGTCGAATGTAAACTTGATGGTCGCATGAATCAAATTTAATTCATTTTGGAATTGTGTGAGACTACGGTGGGATTTTGACCAGATGAACTGGATGTCATCAATATAACGTGTGATGAAATCGTCATCCAAGTTACGACACTGATGTTGTTCGCCTCATGGCCGCTACGCGACCCTTTCGCGGTTCCTATATATATCAGCACGGACAGGCGATGTAGATCCATCACCGCGATGTAACTCTAGAGCTTCTCTGGGCTTCCATAGAAAGGTAACGATTCTGCCATATGTATCAAAGCTTTTATAGTCATACCACCTGTCCGCACCTGCATTCACCTGTATGCAATATTAATACAATGTTTATTGGTTTCTCTCTAGATGCTGTCGAGAACGAATTACGATTAAACCTACCTTATGGGTTGCTGTTGGTTCTTGATTTTCACAACACTTAATCGTAATTCCTCTCCTGACATCGCTCCTGCACTGCTCGCCTCGGAGAAGAATGCCCAGCGGAGGACCCGTCGAGCTGGCACCAGCTACGGAGCTCCGACTACTCACGCCACCGGTCTGCCACAAAAGGGCCGGATACGATGGGGACCTCGCAAGCCTTCTGCGGGACCGCGTCGTCAAAACGCAAACTGCTCTCCTGTAGGCCCGAAAGCCGGAGCAGGCATGACGGACTCCGGCACAGCGCCTGCTGAAGGAGGCCACTGGGAAATGACCTGGGCCGCAACCCCCGTCGGAACAACGGACCCGCTTGGAGCCGAAGGTATGAACCTCGCCTCGGTTACTCGAAACGCTAACGGCTCCGTCCGAGAGAACCATCCCGCTTCCGGAGCTCCCCGCAGCCGCCGCTGCCTGGCCACGGCCTGCCTGGTATGCAAAACGTTACTTGTGTGGACATCGGCCGCATCCTCGCTCAGAATGCCGGCCCGAGAGGCGACGTGTCACCTGTGCTCCACTAAGGGCCCTTTTGCGAAGGTCTGCAGAAAGGCCGCTCGGGGCACGCATTCCGCTGATCGTGATTCCGTGACGAGCGGAGATCAGCGGAACATAGAGCTACTCGGTGGACCCATCTCCTCCGCGTGAAGCGCGCACTGCTCGTCGGAATCACGCCGTGTCTCTCTCACGACCGGCTCCACTCCGACCACTCGCTACTCTGTGGCCCATCTCCTCCGCGTGAATCGCGCACTGCTCGTCGGAATCACGCCGTGTCTCTCTCACGACCGGCTCCACTCCGACCACTCGCTACTCTGTGGCCCATCTCCGCCGTGCGAATCACGCACTGCTCGTCGGAATCACGCCGGCACGACCGGCTCACTCCGACCACTCGTTACTCGGTGGAACCACCACCTCCTCCACGCGAATCGGGGCCTCCATTCTGATTCTGAGCACCTCCTCGCCGCACGTTGCTCCCGCACTCGGCGAGGCCCACGACGATCGGCGTGGCCCTCGATTCCGTTCGTTGCTCGGAATCACCTCCTACACGCCACACGTGGCACCCATCGCGGGCCCTCTCTGCGTTGCCGGCGATTCCTATCGCTGCTCGTCGGAACCCCTCTTACACGCGAATCACGCGCCGCACCGTCGCTGGATGGAATCCCTACTATGCACGACGCGCCAGTAGCGCGCGCCGCATCTTCGCTGGATTCCTCTCGCCGGCCCCACTGAGTAGGGGATCGCCCGGAATCGCCTCAATGGAGGCTCGCTTGGGCCCATGCGAGGACTCGTCGCAGCACGGATGAGTTTCTATGGACGTCGAGCGGGACCTTCATAGCCTTTCACGACACACGGGCATATGCTTATGATGGTTGATCGTATACCTGGCTACCATGTGTATTCTATAAGATGATCGTTCTTCTTCGTCCTTTGTTTTACTTGATTTGGTGTTCCCGATCTTCAAACGGCGTATTCGTTAACCACCTGCGACCATTGTGCATGGAATGGGGGGCCGTGCATGGATGCTGTGCATGGAATGTATGTGGACCGAATGCTTTCATTCCCTTTTCACACCCCGCGTTTCACCCAATTAATTTAATTTGATAAGCTGTTGGATTGCGTTTATGTGGTGTTGGTGTAGAGCAGGCTTGACGGACCGAAAGGCCTCCTCTTCATCCTTCATGCTCAATGCACCTCAAATGAAATGCTACTTCAGGGCGTTATATGTATTCGCTCCTTAGACCCGACAGCCAAACAAACGAGACGCTACTTCAGGTCGTGCGGTCTATCGCTGCCAAGCATGCTCGCCGTCTCGACTCGGCGTGCTCGCCCCTCGACTCGGCGGGCTCACCCGCTCTGGATCAACAGGCCGAGACGCAACTTTTGGTTTCCCTCGTACGCGGTGCGCCCTAGATGTGACTTTCACCGTTGGCCGGGTTCGTATGCCGTATGCTGCTGCTGACGCTCGCTCGAATGCTGCTGCACGTGAGACGTTAGATTTCGGTGTGCTACTTTACTCCGTCTGGGGATACCGCTCAGCTAGAACTCGCCGTCAAACCCGCCCGACCTATTGATGACGTCATCGCCTATATCACGCGTTCGCTTTACAGCGTCATTGACGCGTTCGCTTCACAACGTCATTAACGTAATGGCGTGCTTCCCGCGATCTCATCGGGGATTCGTTTACCTTTCCATGTACCTTGATAACTACGTACCAATTGTCCTTTACGTAACAACGTGAACAACGTAACGCGGCGCTCCCTCAGGGTCGCGCGCCAGCACCGTTTAGGGAGTACACGGTGACCTCGTGACATTGAGCGTCGCGCCCAACTCCCTTGTCACCTGCGCATGTAACGGGGACACCGTACTGCATGCTCGTCCTTGACTCTGGGCTCGTTGTTATCGGACAGAGCTCTTGCCTCGTACATTTCGAGACTGCGAGACGCCTCGTCTGATTCCATTTTCCCTCTGCCCCAGTCTGACTGTGACTCAGCCTGACCCAGACTGTGAAGGTCGTCTGTCTTCGGTATGCAGCGCGCTGCAGCCACCTCCTTAACAGATGTTTTGTCTACCTCGATATTCTTGCAGTTTGTGGATAGTATGTCCAAGGGATATGACCATGTTGCTAATCTGCCGCGCTTCCTTGAGGTCGCGCTGGTCTCACTTCACTATGTTGCTAATCTGCCGCGCTCCCTTGAGGTCGCGCTGGTCTCACTTAACTATGCACGAGGATACGTGCACATACTCCCTACGCACGATGGATAGTTTTCTGGGTACACCGTGACCCATGGCCCCTGCGACCTTTTTCTCGACATGGCCCCTCCCTGTGATCGGGCCACCTCGACCCTTGTGGGGGCCCGGGAGGTTCTTGTTGCTCGCCCGAGTGCCGTCCGGTATTCTTGTTGTTGTCTTCGGTATGTTGACCATGGATGGTCGATCCGAGCCATTCCATGTGTTACCATGGATGCCTTTGTGTCTTTGAGCGTGACTTTGAGTCCATGGATGGTTGATCCGAGCCATTCCATGTGTTGAATGGATGGATTGGTCGGACATCCGTGGATTGGCAGCCCATCCGGGGCGATGGCTGTCTTTGGGTCTCTGGGCCATTGCGTCCATGGATGGTCGATCCATCCGCGGTCCGGCTGGATCCGTGCCATGCAACGATGGCGTTAACTGGATGGATCGGTCGGACATCCGGGATGGCCAATCCATCCGGGACATCTAGCATGACAATCATGACAATCATGACAATCAATCATAACGATCCGGGACGACGCTGGGACAAACATGGTTTGTCCAGCCGGGACTCTCTCGGTCTGCCGATCTTCTCCGATCCTCCGCACGCGCTGTGCTGCTGGACAAGCTTGCCATATGCATCCCGGAGGTCCTGCGCGCTTCGCTGGAGAGGCGCGTTTCGGCCGTTTGTGCGTCGTCGTAATCGGCCATGCCGGTCGTCCAGGCAGCCTTCAGAGGCCGCTCGGGTCTCGTGCGATCGCTGCCAACGGTAGATTCGCGTGCCGCTACATGAGCTTGTACTGCGTATGTACCCTTTGGAGCCAAGGCAGGTACAGACCTACTGTAATGGTCTTCCTGTAGTGGCCTCCTGTTATGTAATCTTACTTACTGTTGAGGTTTACTGATTTACACATCTTCCACATCGACACCTCTTCCTGAAATGTGTTGCCCTGCGAATAGACATGGCTTACTGAATTACACATCTTCCACACCGACACATCTGCCTGAAATGCGTTGCATTGCGTCATATGGACAGTCGCTCTTCGTCATGGCACACCTTATGAGCTGCAAATCGCAAAGGTACACCGTATCCATCTAGCTACTGTGCCGTTCCTCGCTGTTCAACGAGGTACACTTATCTACCCAGACTACCCCACTGGAAGACTACTGCTACCCACGGGCTCAACATCTTCTCCCTGGGATGACCACTGCTTGCTCGGTCCGATATCTTCTTGACTGGGACTTCCTCCTCGATACATCTATAGCTGGGGATTGATTGCTAACCAGGCTAACAGGCTGAAATGCAGTAACCCTGCCATCGGGATTGATGGCCCCTTGGACGTTCGACCGGCAGTGACATCTTTCCAATGTATTTCGTTCTTTGCATTCCTATGTGTTCCTCTGTATGTGTCTGCTGTTCTTCACCGCCGAGTTAGGATCTAAGCGCGGGGAGAATGTGATGAAATCGTCATCCAAGTTACGACACTGATGTTGTTCGCCTCATGGCCGCTAAGCGACCCTTTCGCGGTTCCTATATATATCAGCACGGACAGGCGATGTAGATCCATCACCGCGATGTAACTCTAGAGCTTCTCTGGGCTTCCATAGAAAGGTAACGATTCTGCCATATGTATCAAAGCTTTTATAGTCATACCACCTGTCCGCACCTGTATTCACCTGTATGCAATATTAATACAATGTTTATTGGTTTCTCTCTAGATGCTGTCGAGAACGAATTACGATTAAACCTACCTTATGGGTTGCTGTTGGTTCTTGATTTTCACAACATAACGTACCCAGGATTTTTCCAGGATGCCGTTATGAGGTTGTGCATTGATCTTGGCCTCTATCATTCCCATGAAGATGTTAGCGTACGACGGTGCAACAGGGGTACCCATAGCGGTACCTTGAGTTTGAATGTAATGTCGTCCGTTGAATTGGAAATTATTCAGTTTGAGTGTCAGTTCTAATAGGCGCATAAGGTATTGAGTAGGTGGTATTGGGACTTGTCGTGTATCTAGTTCTTTGCGGCAGGCAGACATGCCTTCTGAATGTGGAATATTAGTGTCGAGGGATGTAACATCTGCTGTGACGAAAATGGTTTGGGAGTTGAAAGGTGAGTATATCCTGTTCAATCCTTGGATGTGAGTCAGAAAACTGGTTGTGTCCTTGAGGTATGAGGAGAGATTCATCACGAGAGGACGTAAATGACAGTCAACAAATTTTGATATTAGAACAGTTGGACATGTGCAGCCAGATACGATTGGTCTACCTGGATTGTTTACCTTGTGTATTTTAGGAAGAAAATAAAGGTTAGGGCAATGAGGATCTTTCGGAACCAAGCGAGATTTGATGGTTTTATCCACCCGAATAGAATCTACTCCCTTTTTAACCTCTTCGAGATGTAAAAGGGTAGCGTCGGATGGGAGCTCTTTGTAAGTATCACGATGTAGTTGGCGATTACCTTCTGCAACGTAATTGGTAGTCGACATAATGACAATGGCAGTACCTTTATCTGCTGGCTTTATGACTATCTTTTCATTATTTTGGAGATTGTGAAGTGCTTGTCGCTCTGCCTTTGTAAGATTGTCCTTGTCTGGAACAATTATATTTTTGTGCCACCTTTTCAATTTCATTGCTCACTTGTTCCATATAGACATGTAGATATGGATTGTCAACACGTGGTGTCCAGGTGCTTTTTGGTTTAGGTAAAGTGAGTTGTGGTGCATTAGTATCGGTGTATGTGATTGTATGCGTGTTTGTTGGTGTTGTTTGTTGTGGTGTTGATGGTGCTGGGTGTACTTTAGCAAAGTGTGCCTTTAATGTCATTCGCCTACAGAAATCTTTTAAATCCTCTTTCAATTGTAATTGGTCTATTTGTGAAGCGATTGGGCAAAATTTTAAACCCTTAGAGAGCAGGTTTATTTCCGCCTCACTGAGGGAATGATTGGAAAGATTGATGATCCCGAGTTTTGGTAGATCTACAAGTTTGGTTGTCGTAGAAGTTCTATTGTTGTTGGTTTGACTATTTTCAACCTCAGCTGTGCTTATTTACATGGAGGAACAGTTCTGTATGTAATGATGTTTGCGGTTTGTGTATTGTTTTTTTACGATAATGTCGATTTTTGTGTTTATGCTTAAGTTGGTCAGCAATAGTTTGAGAAGTGGTTGGAGTGGTTGGGGTGGTTGGAGATGGAGTGTTTGGAGAGGTGAAGTGGTTGGAAGTGGTTGAAGAAGTGGTTGTAGTGGTTGGTCAGAAGTGGTTGGAGTGAAGTGGTTGAAGTGGTTGGGAGTGGTGGTTGGAGTTACCTGGTTATTGTTTACAATGGGTGTATTCTCTTGAGATGGTTTTATATGCTTGCATAACATTTCATCACGTTTAAGTTTCCTTTCCTTAACTTTAACAATGTAGTGTTTAGCAGCCATTAGCTTATCATTGAATGAGCACATTATGTGGTGGTATTGTCCAGGATTCACATTCTTCCACATCTTCTCCTTCTTTTGGCTGATGTTCTCAATCAATTTGATTAATTTTATTTTTACTTGTGTTATTACAATCTCCAGTAGTTGTTGAGCAGTGTTCCATAAAAGTAGATTCCAACGCGCAGTGATGACGTCATCATTGGTTTGAGTTGCGAAGCAAGATCGTTTTTTAATGAGGAGACCTTTAGGTACGATCCCTCGTTGTTTATATTCGTTTAGGTAAGTGAGGTGTAGTTCATGTCTTTGTCTTTTTTGCATCAATCGTTGAAGATCATTGATCGTGGTGGTCAGGTATACATCGTTGTTGTTGTTGTTGTGAGCGCGATCGCCATTGACAAATCGCCATTGATCGTTGTTGACAAAGCGCAGACGTCATTACATACAGAACCGTTCCTCCATGGAAATAAACACAGCTGAGGTTGAAAAAAGTCAAACCAACAACAATAGAACTTCTACTACAACCAAACTTGTAGATCTACCTAAACTCGGGATCATCAATCTTTCCAATCATTCCCTCAGTGAGGCGGAAATAAACCTGCTCTCTAAGGGTATAAAATTTTGCCCAATCGCTCCACAAATAGACCAATTACAATTGAAAGAGGATTTAAAAGATTTCTGTAGGCGAATGACATTAAAGGCACACTTTGCCAAAGTACACCCAGCACCATCAACACCACAACAAACAACACCAACAAACACGCATACAATCACATACACCGATACTAATACACCACAACTCACTTTACCAAAACCAAAAAGCACCTGGACACCACGTGTTGACAATCCATATCTACATGTCTATATGGAACAAGTGAGCAATGAAATTGAAAAGGTGGCACAAAAATATAATTGTTCCAGACATAAGGACAATCTTACAAAGGCAGAGAGAGCCACAAGCACTTCACAATCTCCAAAATAATGAAAAGATAGTCATAAAGCCAGCAGATAAAGGTACTGCCATTGTCATTATGTCGACTACCGATTACGTTGCAGAAGGTAATCGTCAACTACATAGTGATACTTACAAAGAGCTCCCATCCGACCCTACCCTTTTACATCTTGAAGAGGTTAAAAAGGTAGTAGATTCTATTTGGGTGGATAAAACCATCAAATCTCGCTTGGTTCCGAAAGATCCTCATTGCCCTAACCTTTATTTTCTTCCTAAAATACACAAGGTAAACAATCCAGGTAGACCAATCGTATCAAGCTGCACATGTCCAACTGTTCTAATATCAAAATTTGTTGACTGTCATTTACGTCCTCTCGTGATGAATCTCTCCTCATACCTCAAGGACACAACCAGTTTTCTGACTCACATCCAAGGATTGAACAGAATATACTCACCGTTCAACTCCCAAACCATTTTAGTCACAGCAGATGTTACATCCCTCCACACTAATATTCCACATTCAGAAGGCCTGTCTGCATGCCGCAAAGCACTAGATACACGACAAGTCCCAATACCACCTACTCAATACCTTATGCGCCTCTTAGAACTGACACTCAAACTGAATAATTTCCAATTCAACGGACGACATTACATTCAAACTCAAGGTACCGCTATGGGTACCCCTGTTGCACCATCGTACGCTAACATCTTCATGGGAATGATAGAGGCCAAGATCAATGCACAACCTCATCACGCATCCTGGAAAAATCCTGGGTACGTTATATTGATGACATCCAGTTCATCTGGTCAAAATCCCCCCGTAGTCTCACACAATTCCAAAATGAATTAAATTTGATTCATCCGACCATCAAGTTTACATTCGACAGCTCACAGTACGAAGTTCACTTTCTAGACACATCACTCACGCTTCAAAATAGCAGACTCGAAACAGAACTATACACCAAACCAACAGACACTCACTCTTACCTTCTCCCTTCGTCATCTCATCCTAAACATACAAATGCAAGCATTCCATGTCCATACAGTCAAGCACTCAGAGTAAGACGCATTTGCTCAACAAAAATGGCAGAAGAAACTTCTCTTTGCCAATTAGAAACACACTTCATTGCAAGAAACTATGACCCTCACTCTGTGAAAGAAGCAATAAACCGAGCAAAACGCATACCGAGAGCAGACCTTCTGATTTACAAACCCAAACCTGCAACTAACCTTGTTCCACTGGTAACCACCCACTCTCCTACCTCATCCCAATTGCCAAGTATTCTGAATAAGGCCTTTCCTCTCCTCCATCAATCAGAAACACTCGGCACCACATTTCCTCAACCTCCACGAACATCATTTCGATGTGGTCAGACACTGAGGGACCTCTTGGTAAAAGCAAAGCAACCACAGCCCCACAACAAAGAAACTAGGATCCCTGGCTTCGATAAATGCACAACAAACAAATGTATTAATCACAAGCATTCACTTGAAGGAAACAAATTTTGTAGTTCTAGCACTGGACAAAAATTCCCCATCACCTCCTATATGAACTGCAAATCTACAATGGGTCATATACCGAATCACTTGCCAAAAGTACAACAAACAATATGTTGGAAAAACTGAGAATACACTCAACACACGATTTAATAACACCTGGTCAGAAATCAATAACTTCCACACCAGTCAGGGCAAATCCCTACCTTACACGATACACTTTAATCAACCGGATCACTCTATAAATGACATTCAAATCTCTGCCATTGAATCAATCACAAATCGATCACACACCACGATTCTGAAACGTGAGTCCTGTTGGATACATAAACTTCGGACAAAAATCCCTCATGGCATAAATTTTGATGATTAAATAATGTTCCTTCATCAACCCAATCAAATCATTAACCGTAACCCATTCATTCATTCATTCATTCACTCATTCATTCACTCATTCTTTCATTCTACCTTTATATGTCATTTATATAAATATATAAATAAATATATAAATATATTATATGAATATAAATGGTATATGAATATATGCTTGTGTGTTTATGTATGTATGTATCTCTATATTTGTATATGCACGTGCACCGAACTGTAACGCAACCGGTAACTGTAAGCTGCGCTGCACTTCCGTTGAACTTGGGGACGGTGAGTGAGGTTTAGCGTGGCTCTTCCTTTGGTATGCATTTTCTACACATATCACACATCTTACACACATTTCACTATACATACTTGTCTGATATATATGCCTGCTGTTTCTGTAGACTAAGAAGAAGACCTTTGTTGGTCGAAAGCTTGTCGAAAATTAAAGATCAACGTCCTGAAGCTACGTCCGCATCTGGTTTAATCTCCCGATCATTTATTTAATTCAAATGAGACGCCCTGCTCATACTGTGGAGTTTCTCCTATTCCTCACAGTTATATATATATATATATATATTGTTACGGTCCGTGGTTAAGGATGCTGTGTGCCGAGCGGAGGCACCGCGGCCTAACAGTTTCCCCGATTCACCCGATTCACCCGACGTTGGCCGTATCGCGCCACAGCTATTCAATATGGAAAAGACTAAAACGACGGATGTGGGGAAAAGGAAGAAGAAGAAGACAAAAGGTTGAAAATACTACTAAATTTATTTACTATGTACAGGCTCAAAGAAACCAAGGAGGAGGAAATATAATAAAATAATATACAGAAGCTTTTAGAGACACAGTGAAAATACTAGCTTATACAGACTTAATTGAATACCCAGGACAGAACAAACAGAACAAACTCACATACACAAATGGGGAACTTGTAGACAGGAATGGCTGGAAGGAGAGGAAAGTCCAATGGGTCCGGCAGCACGATCGGCGCGTTGGGCAGCCGCCGTTCCTCCGCGGCCCTGCTCAAAACCGCCGTCCAG
The DNA here is from genome assembly GCF_964187855.1 of Myxine glutinosa. Lineage (NCBI taxonomy): Eukaryota > Metazoa > Chordata > Myxini > Myxiniformes > Myxinidae > Myxine > Myxine glutinosa. The sequence goes on from NC_136263.1 coordinate 131,777,832, forward strand.
GCCCCAAGCGGCTGTCGAGTGTTGTTGCTGCTGTGGACGCTGCTGCTGGCGAGCAAGGCGACGAATAGCAGGCTTTGTGCTTCCCTGGATGATCTCTTCTCTTGGACCTCACAACCCAGCTCTGCCTTGGACCCTTTCAACTCAGCTCTCCTCTGACGACCCAGCTCTTTTCTTTGCACCTCACCACGCAGCTCAGCTCTGGTCACTCTTGCGCGCGCGCTTTTATAACGCCGCCGGCGATTAAGCCGCCGGCCTTCAGGACACGCCCATCAGTGTGCTCACCTCGGCCCTGGTTGGTCACGTGACCCTCTGGCTCCGCCCTTGATGACGACGGGCGGGCCCGCCTTTCTTCCCCAACCCTGCTTCGTGGCCAATGGCGGCAATTGTTGGTTGGCAATGCGAATGGCAATTGACGAAAGGGGAAATGGAGGTTTTTTTGGGAATGGGAATGAAGGGAATCTATCTTTTTCACTTGGTGCAATGGAGTGTCATGTTAATGGAAGACAAGGCCTTACCCTAAAACACATAATAAAGATATAAACTACTGAACAAGGGTTTTATCGTGTCCTTCAATGTGTGCTTTATGGAATTAACTACAGGGACGCCCTTTTAACCTTTACACAACACTGGAGGCAGGAGGGGCCAGAATCAACAATATTACACAATCAAAAAAATGCGATCCTCATTTCCGCAACACTGCACCCTCCTCCTCTTAGGCACGTCCCGGGCCTACAACTTTAATTTAGTGTGACACGTAGGTGTAGTTCCCTCTACTTTTAACCTGACCCTGAGTGCGACAGTTTTAAAACATAGATAAATATGTCCCGCTGCTCAATTGCACCCTACCTAACAGACTCACGCCCACAGTTAACCGAATTGCGGAATGGTCTTCAAACTACACACTGACGGTGGGGAGCATTATTTACAATTGACGCTACTTTATTTACAAAACGCAACCCAGGACCTGTGATTGTTCTTTCTGGGGGGGAGACAGTCTGCTCTGCATCAATGCACCATGAAAGCACCCAAAACGCACCAACACACCCTCAAGCACCAATCGGTGCACAGTCATCATTGTTCATTAATAAAAATAACCAAACAACCCCTAACCCTGCAGGTGGTCTCTTGCTCTTCGGCTCCCTCTGCTGGCTATTATTATTTCTTCTTCCAGATGTTGTCTTTCATTTTCTTACTGGAGGCCTATTTGCAATAAAACTTGCCCAAACGTGTCCATGTTTATTTATTTTATTTATGGCCCACAGGGCCGACTAGTGTGGTTCACCTGTGGGGCATCGGTGCCCTGTGGCCAAGGTCCGCCAGCAAGATTTCGGGCCCTCATGGCCGGTTCCAGCAGAGGGGCCACGCCCCAACCCATGGGGTCCATAAGTGGTGCTCGGCCACAGACATGTGGTCCATAATGTGGTGCATCGATGCAGACAGCTGGTTCTGGGAGTTCCGGGCGCACAATGGCGGACTCACGCATGCTCCCCTCGGCGCCCAGTGGTGCTCAGGTCCTCATGTGGGAGACAAAGGGGGGATAAGACAGATGAGCGAGGGGTAAGGTCTCAAGGGTACACATCAATCAAGGCAATGCAAGGTGAAGTGCGTACGGAGAGCGAAGTGAGAAAGCTCGTCCCTACCGTACGTCACCCCCCCTTGTCACCTACACTACCCTTGCCCTTACCCCATATTTACAAAAATTTACACCTTTACCAATTCGTCACTACTGTCACATCTTCCCCATATTTCCCCTACACCAAATTCGTCACCACAATCCCTCTAACCAAAATTTGCCATCACCCAATTCATCATCAATCCTCATAAGGAGGAAGAGATGGAACAACAAAGCACAATGTCACACCCACGTCATGAAGCGTCTCACAATCCAAAACATTTGCACATAAAAAATAATCAAAACAACCTGGCATGGTGTGGAGTACCTGTCACCTCAGGTGAGTGGATGCAGATGGTGCAAGGAGATTCTTCATCCTAACTATCCTCTAAATGACATTAACACACTTTACACTACCCAGGGTCTCTCCCTGCCAATCCATTGGCCAACTTACACTATGGGTTCTAAAAACCAATTCCCATTGACCAAACTGTGGTGCTTCTCAATTTGGGGTCTCACTCCCCCGATGCAACTCCCTGTGCCCTTGCACAATTTCAGGGCTGGGTCGTGTAGCTCTCCCAGCAGGTATACCCACCTGCACACCTCCACCACTGCAGTTGCCACCCGAGCTTACCTAGCTCCTCACCCTAACCTATCTAACTGGGGAAGGCCCCTCCTGGCTCTGTCACCCCTCGGTGCCCTCTGGCACTGGGCTACCCGGGTCCGTCCTCCGGATCCTCGGGCCCCATCCACAACAACTACCGGCTCCCAGAGCCCACCTGCGGCCTCACCTGGCCGACATCCTCACAGTGGTGGAGTGCCCAAACCAACAACACACACTAACAGGCTACACGCCCAGCCATTTCCACAACACTAATGCACCCATCCAAACATCATTCTTCCACCCGCACCACAGATGCCAATATCCAACCACAATTTACCTGTACCCTCTACCTAACACTTACACTACCCGCCCCGGGTATTCGTGATGGGGGTCCACTCTTCCCCCATTCACACCTTCGCACCATCCACTCCACTCCATAGTTTCCACCATACTCACTCCACGACCATCCATTCCAATACTCCATATATTCCAGACCATTTATTCCATACACCTGTTCTTCATTCACCTGTAGTTGCACACCTGTGCAATCTTACCTGGTGCCACCTGCACCCTGCTTCCTTCCTGGACCATTTGGTCAACACAATACTCATCACCATCACTCACTCAAACACTGCTCCATACACCTGTTCAGTTGCACACCTGTGCAATCACACTACAACTCACAATCATCAAACACACGGCATCATCTCATCTACCTACTCCCATCTGAAACTCGCGCTTCCCAGTCGTCCCTTTAAACTAATGCGCTCCCTCGTCATTATCATCCACACTAATCTACCTACGTCCCCACTACTGGTATCAGTCACTAACTAATCTTAACGTTACCTAAGGTCATCTTCTAGGTCCCTACACATTATCCAAACCCTCCCTGGCTAGTTTTCACTGCCATAAACCCCATAACTAGTGCTCCTTTGCCCCCGATGTGAGGGATGGTGGATTGGCCATCCCATCACATGGGGCATCTCTTACTATCAATTTTGCTCGTCCAATTTCCACAAATCAAAAATTTTCCAATTACTGCCAATTCTACTCACTATTTTAAATTTCGTATCAAATCACTATCACTATTACCATCATCACAGTCTGCTATATCCTAGCCTAGGTGCGTCATTACATCATTAAACTCGGCTTCGTAAAGCCGAGCAATGAATTCGGGTGGTTTGGTCGCCTGCAGGTTGAATCCGTCCGGCTTTCGGTTCAAGGGAGGTGGTTTGGTTGGGCCGAGATTCCACGCACCATCTCGGCGCGGTACCTTGCGGTCCCGGGCCCGATGGCTCAATCTCCCCCGGTCGGAACCCCGTCCCCGCCAGGGGGCGCCGTTCAGCTTCCTCCCACTCGCCCTTGAACCGGACCGGTCGCCTCGCCCGACAAGGCCCGGACTCGACCGTGCAGGGCGGGGCCAAGCCCGAATCGGCAATGACGCTTCGAAGAGAAGCGACGCAGCATCGATCCACGCCGGGCCTCGCATCCAACAAAACACACCGCGCCCCGAGTGCTCGCATCGGCTATCCGTCGCTCTAACCGCTAACCCGGTTACCGTCGATGCTTCTCCTGCATGCTCACATGCATACGCTACCCCTTTCACCCTCACAAAACCCGGCGTTCCAACGCCGTCCGTCCATTCCACCAATGCACTCCCTGTTACACACCACACCTCTCGCGCATACTCACCGTTTGCACACTCTTTTAACACACCTCGCGCACCGTCTTGCGCACTCTCCCTTGGTACGTGCTCCGTACCACTCACCATGGGCGTGCACTCTGGCATCCACCCACTAACGTGCTCACATGGGCTCTCCCACACCCGCGCCATGACCAACTCAGGTGTGCTTCCTCGCACACCCTCAACCATTCCAAGCGTGCATTCTCGCACCCGCTCCACCACCAACTCACTCTCCGGGTCAATCTCACCCTCGCACGTGCACTCCGTATTGCTCTCACTCCCTGTGTCACACTTCGTACACCCCGACGTGCATTCTCGCTCGCACTCGGTATCACACTCGTGCTTCGTAACACGCTCACCCCTTGATGCACACTTTTTTTTCACACGCGTGCCATTTCCACTCACACGGGACCCTTTACCAACGCCCGGGTGCCATATCGATCCCAATCGCGCGACTATTCTCTTCGCGCCATACCCCCTCTTACAAAATCTACCCGCACAATATACAGCACGACTCACCTGGGGATTCCCTTTCTCCACGCGCACCTGCAGACTTCCATTCGGGTTAAGCACAGCATCGTGATTTGGGCAGGGACTTTGTACATATTCCATCTTTTCCACCCGCCGCGAGTGGTTTTCTAAGTCCCCGGTCTCTTCAATTTCAATGCCCACTGCCACTTTTTCTTTACTCACCTCGACGACTGTTGGCTTTAATAAAATTCCCTCTACCTCATCGGTCGCCGGCTTTTCCAAACCCCGTGTCGCGATTTCTACCCCGGTCCAGTTACCCGTGCTTTTCTCAACTTCGTTCAACCAGTGCTCCTCGACCCGCGTTACCTCCTCGTGCACCCTTGGGACCTTTTCGCCCACCCCGCGGTCAATGTCCCCTTCCACCCGCTTTGCCTCATACCTGGCCTTGTCCCTCGCCAGTCCCTCATTTACTTCTTTGGCCCGGTCATTTATTCCCTCCAATTTTCCCCGATCACACCTTGTTTTGTCCATCATGGCGTCCATTTTTGCCATCATTTGAATCATAAAGACTCGCACGTACTCTGGCATCTCTGGCTCGGCTGCCGCGACCATGGGCGCGGCTAAATTTGGCGCCGCCATAACCATGTGCGCGAGGGCGCCATCTTGTGCGCCTGATACCTCCTCAACCACCTCCTCATTGCTCCCCTCCATTTGATCCTGGGTTACTCCTAACCCCTCCTCTAGCTCACCCACTTGCATCCAATCGCCTTGACCAGCCATGGCGTGATTTCAAAGTTCGGGTTTTTTAAAACAAAACAAATTTCGGCTGCTCCAAATTTTGACCAAATTTTTTTCTAGATATTTTAAAAATTTGGTTCGGGCCCCGAATCTCACTCCCAGACACCAATTGTTACGCCAATTGTACAATTGTGTCCAAAATTTGGGCTAAATGAATTTAGTCCCAGGTCCGAATCCGACACTCCTGACACCAATTGTTACGGTCCGCGGTTAAGGATGTTGTTTGCCGAGCGGAGGCACCACGGCCTAACAGTTTCCCCGATTCACCCGATTCACCCGACGTTGGCCGTATCGCACCACAGCTATTCAATATGGAAAAGACTAAAACGACGGATGTGAAGAAAAGGAAGAAGAAGAAGACAAAAGGTTGAAAATACTACTAAATTTATTTACTATGTACAGGCTCAAAGAAACCAAGGAGGAGGAAAGATAATAAAATAATATACAGAAGCTTTTAGAGACAGTGAAAATACTAGCTTATACAGACCTAATTGAATACCCAGGACAGAACAAACAGAACAAACTCACGTACACGAATGGGGAACTTGTAGGCAGGAATGGCTGGAAGGAGAGGAAAGTCCAATGGGTCCGGCAGCACGATCGGCGCGTTGGGCAACCGCCGTTCCTTCGCGGCCCTGCTCAAAACCTCCATCCAGGCCCCAAGCGGCTGTCGAGTGTTGTTGCTGCTGTGGACGCTGCTGCTGGCGAGCAAGGCGACGAATAGCAGGCTTTGTGCTTCCCTGGATGATCTCTTCTCTTGGACCTCACAACCCAGCTCTGCCTTGGACCCTTTCAACTCAGCTCTCCTCTGACGACCCAGCTCTTTTCTTTGCACCTCACCACGCAGCTCAGCCTTGGACCCTTTCAACTCAGCTCTCCTCTGATGACCCAGCTCTTTTCTTTGCACCTCACCACGCAGCTCTGCCTTGGACCCTTTCAACTCAGCTCTCCTCTGACGACCCAGCTCTTTTCTTTGCACCTCACCACGCAGCTCAGCTCTGGTCACTCTTGCGCGCGCGCTTTTATAACGCAGCCGGCGATTAAGCCGCCGGCCTTCAGGACACGCCCATCGGTGTGCTCACCTCGGCCCTGGTTGGTCGCGCGACCCTCTGGCTCCGCCCTTGATGACGACGGGCGGGCCCGCCTTTCTTCCCCAACCCTGCTTCGTGGCCAATGGCGGCAATTGTTGGTTGGCAATGCGAATGGCAATTGACGAAAGGAGAAATGGAGGTTTTTTGGGGAATGGGAATGAAGGGAATCTATCTTTTTCACTTGGTGCAATGGAGTGTCATGTTAATGGAAGACAAGGCCTTACCCTAAAACACATAATAAAGATATAAACTACTGAACAAGGGTTTTATCGTGTCCTTCAATGTGTGCTTTATGGAATTAACTACCGGGACGCCCTTTTAACCTTTACACAACACTGGAGGCAGGAGGGGCCAGAATCAACAATATTACACAATCAAAAAAATACAATCCTCATATCCGCAACAATATATATATATATATATATATATATATATATATATATATATATATATATATATATATATATATATATATATATATATATATATATATATATATATATATATATATATATATATATATATATATACAGACTTGGCATTTAATATGGAATATTTTCTTTTTTCTTGACGGGTTTACTTTCTGAACTCAGTATATCAATCTGGTGAGTTTATTTTACCCTTCGGTGATGTCTTTGTTGAAAGAACCATGTCACTGATTGTCTTTCGCAGCAAGAAGTCAATAACAGGATTATATCACAGGTGGCATGACAAAATGTAAGGACAGGTACATTTGACGATTGGCTTCACAATCGGGTATATAAGGGTTGTTGCGTTCTGTATTAGTGGAAAACAACTGCTGCACGTCTACAAAAGTTATTGCCGCTTCCTCTGGAGATGGTCGGTCAACTTGACAATGCTGTTTGTCATGGAGTGGTGGCTTTACGAAATTCTGGCATGAAACAGCGTGCTATTGCTCGGCAGTATGGCATCACTCAAGGTCAGGTGTCAAAGATCCTGAAACAAAATGCTCAGAGGGGTGTCCCGACCCCAATACCAAGGCCAGGACGTCCATGCAGAACCACAAGGAGAGATGATTGCCAGCTGTACCGGTTAGTCTGCAATGGCCGTACCAAGTCAGCTAATCGGCTTAGGGCTGAGTGGCAGCAACTGACAAATGTGCCTGTATCCAGAAGGCTAGTCAACCAACGACTGGTTCAAGCAGGCTATTGTGCCAGGCGTCCCCTGAGAAAGCCACGCCTGACCAGACAACACAGCCAGCGCCGATTGCAGTGGGCCAGAGAGCACCGTCAATGGCAGCCAGGACACTGGAATCACGTGACCTTCAGTGACGAGTCTAGATTTCTGGTCTATCGTCAAGATGGCCGCGTCCGAGTGCGCAGACAAGTGCATGAAGCCCACAACGAAGATTGTATAGTGCCAAGAGTCCAAGCTGGAGGTGGTGGGGTGACCGTTTGGGCTGCTTTTCATGCAGGGGGCAAAATTGACCTGGTTGTTCTGAATGGAAACCTGAACCAGTTCAAGTACAGGGTCATTCTGGAAGAAACATTGCTTCCATTTGCTCGTGCAGCCTTTCGAGGAAACTTGGTCTTCCAAGATGACAATGCACTGCCTCATCGTGCTCGCATGATCCAACACTTTCTTGCTGACCGTGGTGTAGAGCATTTGGAGTGGCCTGCCATGTCCCCGGATATGAATCTGACAGAGAACTTGTGGGTAAAATTAACGCGTCAAATCGACAACTTGGACCAGCAGCCTACCTCTGTGCATGAATTGCAGCAGACTATTGTCAATGCATGGCAAGCGATTCCTGTCCAAACCTTGGCAAATCTTGTGAACAGCATGCCTCGATGTGTACGTGCTCTCCTGAATGCTCGTGGGGGTTACCCGAAGTACTGAACTGTAATTTTGCTGTCCGTAATCCCAGTCATAATTTAGCTTTTGTTTTTGTTGAATTTTTTTTTGGCTCATGTGCAAAATAAGGAGATACTTCTGGAAAACGTACAGAAGTTTAACACAGTACTGTCCGTGAATTGAGTTCGATATCAGTTTACGTCACTTTCAAGGATCAATTTATTTGCTTCGAAATGTCAAATGTGGTTTTTGTTTCTTTTAAAGGTCACATTAACAAAATCTCGAATAATTTCAACATAATTCCAATGAACTTTTGGTTCTAAGGCATCTTGAAAAGTAAGTTCACCCCCACAAAAAAAATATCCCATATTAAATGCCAAGTCTGTATATATATAAACATTATATATATATAAATAAATATATATATATCTTATTATAACAGAGCAAACGTATATGGTTATGTCGCTATGTTTATGGGCGACGAAAACGTCTTCTTCTTCTTCAAATAAAATTACCACCCAATTCATTAACCCTCTTAATTGCGTTAAGACTGCTGAGACCCCTCAGACCTTTGACAAACCTTTAATTCCCCCAAGACCCTTCAGACCACCAAGACACCTGAAGACCCAAAACACCCCAAAGACCCAAAATACCCTTCAAGGCCCTGAGGCTCAAAAGGACCCCGAATACCCAAAAACCCAGAAGAACCCATAGACCCAAAACACGCCAAATACCCAAAACACCCCGAAGAATCAAAACATCCTGAAGACCCAAAACACCCCGAAGACTCAAAACACCCCAAAGACCCAAAACACCCCGAAGACCAAAACACCCCAAATACCCAAAACACCCCGAAGACCAAAACACCCCAAATACCCAAAACACACCGAAGACCCAAAACACCCTGAAGACCCAAAACACCCCGAATGCCCAAAACACACCGTGGACCCAAAACACCTCGAGGACCCAAAACACACCGAAGACCCAAAACACCCAGAATACCCAAAACATACCAAAGACCCAAAACACCCCAAAGACCCAAAATACCCTTCAAGGACCTGAGGCTCAAAAGGACCCCGAATACCCAAAAACCCTGATGAACACATAGACCCAAAACATCCCAAAGACCCAAAACACCCCGAAGAATCAAAACACCCCGAAGACCCAAAACACCCCGAAGACTCAAAACACCCCAAAGACCCAAAACACCCCGAAGACCCAAAACACCCCGAAGACTCAAAACACCCCAAAGACCCAAAACACCCCAAAGACCCAAAACACCCCGAAGAATCAAAACACCCCGAAGACCCAAAACACCCCGAAGACTCAAAACACCCCAAAGACCCAAAACACCCCGAAGACCCAAAACACCCCAAATACCCAAAACACACCGAAGACCCAAAACACCCTGAAGACCCAAAACACCCCGAATACCCAAAACACACTGTGGACCCAAAACACCTCGAGGACCCAAAACACACCGAAGACCCAAAACACCCAGAATACCCAAAACATACCGAAGACTCAAAACGCCCTGAAGACCCAAAACACCGCAAAGACCCAAAACACCCAGAAGACCCAAAACACCCCGAAGACCCAAAAGACCCCAAAGACCCAAAACACATCGTAGACCCAAAACACCCCAAAGACCCAAAACACCCCGAAGACCCAAAACACCCCGAATACCCAAAACACACCAAAGACCCAAAACACCCTGAAGACCCAAAACACCCCGAATACCCAAAACACCTTGAGGACCCAAAACACCTTGAGGATCCAAAACACACCGAAGACCCAAAACACCCAGAATACCCAAAACATACCGAAGACCCAAAATACCCCGAAGACCCAAAACACATCGAAGACCCAAAACACCCCGAAGACCCAAAACACCCCAAAGACACAAAACAGCCCAAAGACCCAAAACACCCTGAAGACCCAAAACACCCCGAAGACCCAAAACACAACGAATACCCAAAACACCTGGAAGACACAACACACCCAGAAAACCCAAAATACCCCAAAGACCCAAAAATCCCGAAGACCCAAAACACCCTGAAGACCCAAAACACCCCGAAGACCCAAAACACAACGAATACCCAAAACACCTGGAAGACCCAACACACCCAGAAACCCAAAAGACCCCAAAGACCCTGAAGACCAAAAATAACCTGAAGACCCAAATGACCCCGAATACCAAAAGACCCTGAAGACACAAAAGACCCCGAAGACCCAAAAAGACCCAAAGACCCTTAAATACCAAGAAGAACCAAAAGACCATTAAGACCCAAAAGCCGCTGAAGATCCCGAAGACCCAAAAGACACCAAAGACCCTTAAGACCCAAAAGCCTCTGAAGGCACCAAAGACACAAAAGACCCTGAAGACCCAAAACACCTCAAAGACCCAAATACCCTTAAAGGCCCAGATGATCCAAAATATCATGAAGACCCCAATGGCCCTGAAGACCCAAAACACCATGAAGACCCAAAATACACCAAAATGGTCAAATACTCACCGCAAAAATTTCACCCACTCACCGCAGGCAGGTAGGTGGTCTTTCTGTCTTCTACCGACTCCTCTCCGGCCTTGCTCCCCCAGCTCTCTCTGTGCTCTGTCCCCCAAATATTCCTACATGTCGCACAAGATCTGCCAGCAAGCCTCTGATGGTTAAACTGCCAAAATCTCGGCTCTCTGCTCACCTTCACTCCTTCATTCCTCTTTTCTCCCGCCTCTGGAACAAACTCCCACACTCCCTTCAATTCCACTCCTCCCTCCAGGTCTTTAAAACAGCTGTTCACCACCATCTCTTATCTTCCCCCATCCAAAACCTTGATCTTTTCTACCCCCACTAATTCACCCCAGATCCACCTTGTTTGTAATTCCAACTTCTTTCCTGGTAGTCCTGGCAGTGTCCATATGTTTTATGCGTCTCCCACCCCCTTTCCCATGCCTCCCCCCAAAGCCCTCTCCCTCCCACAGTTCTCTCGATGTCTCCATGTCTCTCGGTTCCTGCTCTCAAATGTTGTGTTTGTGTCCTTCCCCCTCTCTCCCCATCTTGTCTACCGCTCCCGATGCTTTTTGTTTTATGTGTCGGTTTGTCGGTTATGTGTCGGTTTGTCGGTTTGTCTTTCTGTGTGATAAATGTTCGCTCCTTCACGAGCCTCGATCTTGTATACAAAAAAAATAAAAATAAAATATAATTTAAAAAATGCCTACCCCTCTGAAACGACGTGTGGTGAGGCGCGCGGAGCGTGCCGAGTCACGCTGGTATATACAGTGCATTCAGAAAGTATTCAGACCCCTCACATTTTTTCACATTTTGTTATGTTGCAGCCTTATGCTGAAATCGTTTAAATTCATTTTTTCCCCTCATCAATCTACACTCCATACCCCCATAATGACAAAGACAAAACAGGTTTTAGAAAGTTTTGCAAATTTTTTTTTTTTTTTTACTCAAATATCACATTCACATAAGTATTCATACCCTTTGCTATGACACTTGAAATTTAGCACAGGTGCCTCCCATTTCTCTTGGTCATCTTTGAGATGTTTCTACACCTTGATTGGAGTCCACCTGTGGTAAATTCAATTGATTGGACATTATTTGGAAAGGCATACACCTGTCTATATAAGGTCTCATGGCTGACAATGCATATCCGAGCAAAAACCAAGCCATGAGGTCAAAGGAACTGCCTGCAGAGTTCCGAGACAGGATTGTGTCGAGGCACAGATCTGGGGAAGCCTACAAAAAAATTTCTGCTGCATTGAAGGTTCCCAAGAGCACAGTGGCCTCCATAATTCTTAAATGGAAGAAGTTTGGAACAACCAGGACTCTTCCTAGAGCTGGCTGCCCGTCCAAACTGAGCAATCGGGGGAGGAGGGCCTTGGTAAGAGAGGTGACCAAGAACCCAATGGTCACTCTGGCTGAGCTCCAGAGATCCTGTGTGGAGATGGGAGAAACTTCCAGAAGGACAACCATCACTGCAACACTCCACCGATCTGGGCTTTATCACAGAGTGGCCAGATGGAAGCCTCTCCTCAGTGAAAGACACAGGAAAGCCCGCTTTGAGATTGCACAAAAGCACCTAAAGGACTCTCAGACTGTGAGAAACAAGATTCTGTGGTCTGATGAAACCAAGATTGAACTGTTTTGCTATGTACCTGTAAGCTACCTATGTCATACCCTATGTTCCTATGTCATACATAAGGCACAGTATATCTCTTACCAACTTGAAGCCAGACAATTGCAGACCAACCCCTCACACCACAAGCCAGCCCTTTTATGAGCCGTCACTGGCTGAAGAGGGAACTGAAGCAGTTATCAACCATATTTTCATCACATTTACCCACCAGTTAAAGTTCCAGCAAGCCTGCATGAGTAAGAGTATAAAATATCCCTACAGCATCTAGTTTACGAAATGTTGCTCCCCACTGAGTTAGCTTTCCTCTACCAACCCGAGCTTTGTGGCTTGCGTCATTCTCGCCCGGCTCAAATACGGTAGCATGCAGTCCCAGGCTCAGAATCAGTTGAACAGGGAGATTCCAGAATAAACTCATCGGATTCCAGTGATGGCCCGTGAATCGCGGCCCCATCGGGTAGCGTTGGATCTGAAGAGGTTAAATTGGTTACCGGGTCCGAATGTGCAGGTGCCGGGATTATGAGCGGTTCAGGCAGACTCACGGTATTCGGCTCCGCCATATTCCCTTCACTCGACCCAGCACCCGAATTCTCTCCACACGGAGCTAAATGTTGTATCGACAGGGTAACTAAACGTCCGTCAGCCATCCGAAAGTTAGCGTATTCTGGGTTCGCCTCCAGCACGTCAACACGATCGACTGAAGGCTCGTACATACTTTGTCAAAGCAAATGTTTCAAGAACGTGGGCCCCGGCTCTACCAACCACCCAGGCAACGACCGACTGCTCGCACTGCGTCGCTGGTAGCGGGACATTCTCTCGTGAGGCGTTTCATTGAACTGTTTTGCTATGTCACTGTCTGTCACTGTCATGAACTGTCACTCCGTACATAATAAAGTAGGAATCGCATGTAAAGCATCGGGCAAAACCTGAGGCCATTGATGAAGTCCCAATGACCGCATCCGCAACCCCATTTCCACAGCCTTCCAGACTACTCCAATAAATCTCTGTACCTGCCCGTTACCTTGTGGATTATATGGAGTAGTCCGACTAGCGGCGATTCCCCGCTCCACCAGGAAGGTCTTCACCTCCTGAGACATATAGGCGGCACCCCGATCAGAGTGGATAAATGCTGGATACCCGAACTATAGGAACAGCTGACGGAGACACCGAATTACCATCGCAGACGACATGTCCGAACACGGAAATGCAAAAGGGAATCAAGAGTATTCGTCCACAACCGTCAGCATATATCGGAGTGGCCCCGATGATGGCAGAGGTCCCTTGAAATCTATACCTAATCTCTCCGAAGGACGGCCGGCTTGAATCGGGGTTCCCGCCGACGACTTGTAAAAACGAGGCTTAAGCTCCGTACACACCGGGCATGCCCGACATAATCGTATGACATCATCCACCGAGAAGGGCAAGTTATGGCAGCGAACAAAATGTGCAAGTCGCGTAACCCCCGGATGACACAATGATTTGTGTATGACTCGCAGATCATCGGAGGTCATGCCCGCACAAATCGGTCTGGACAAGGCATCAGCGGCCAGATTTTTGTGTCCTGGCCGATAGACTATTTCGTAGCAATAATCAGCCAGTTCTACCCTCCATCTCGATATCTTCTCATTCTTAATGTGTTGAGCGTGCCGATAGTCGTACATAAATGTGACAGACTGTTGATCGGCAGACAATCACACAATCCGAGGCATCTGTCTCGACCAGGAATGGTATTGTGTTGTCGATGGAGGTCACGCACGCCCCCACGATATTTTCCTTCAGTTGTTGAAACGCCTCCTTGGCATCCATCGTCAGAGGAAAGGCTTTACAATCCACCAAAGGCCTAAATTTTCTGAGTAACCTTGCAACTACCGGCTATAATGAGCAAATAGCCCTAAGGCATGCCACAAGGATGCCCAATCACACGGAGCCGCCATCTCGAGCAAAGGCCATAGGCGCTCGGCGTCCAGCTTTATCTCGTCCCCGGTCACTGTGTACCCGAGGAGATCTATTGTCTTAGTTGCATAGTGACACTTATCCTCATTGAAGGTCAGATTGTACTGTCACGCCACTACCAAGAATCGTTTTAAGTTAGCACCGTGGTCCTCCTGGTTATGACCGCAAAGTCACGTTATCCACGTACACGAAAATGTCTTTTAATTGCTCTTTAGCCACAATATCATCGATTGCACGTTGAAAACAACCCACTCCATTCGACACCCCAAACTGTATGCGACGGAATTGATACAGCCGTTGTCTGGACTGTAACCCAGTATATGGCCTGTCCGACTCGCGTATCGGTATCTGATGATACGCACCTTTCAAATCGAAAGTACTAAATATGCGGTACTTATCCACATCACGCACTAAATCATCCATTTTTTGTAAAGGATACTCGTCTAACTGTGTGAATCGATTGATAGTCTGGGAATAATCGACGACCATGCGCTTCTTGTGGTTGGCTATGTGCACGATGAGCACCTGTGCTCTCCACGGAGAACTACTAGGCTCTCTAATACCCTCCCATAGCAATCACTTTGTCTCATCCGCAATGTACTGCGTGTCAGCACGTGTATACCGTCGGGACGTTACAGTTTGTGGCTTACAATCGGCCATCAAACTAGGGAAGAGAGCCGGTGGTTTGATGGCCATTTTTCCAGATCACACACAGAAAGAGTATTCTCCCCTTGGCCAAATTGCATTTCTAACCGACCATGTCTATGCAGGAAATCGTGTCCGAGAAGCACGTCCGCACATAAATCAGGCATGATCAATGATCATGAGTCTGACGTCGGGATACGACACGTCGTTGACAACCAGGTTATGCATACACAAGCCCTTCATGCGAACCCACAGCCCAGAAGATGCCAGGTAGATTTGCCGTGTGACTTGTCCCACGGTCCATCTGTGGCGCTGCACCAAAGCTTGACTGACGAAGCTTGTACTAATTCCAGTATCCACCAGCACGTCGGCCGGCTTGCCCTCCACGAGCACCGGTAGCACCGCGCTTGCCAAACTGCGTGATATCCCCAGGTCCCCGGAGCGCAAAGCGCATGAGGTGTTGGTTCCTGCAAGGGTCGCGCGCCGTGTCTTGGCCACGCAACAAACCTTCGCAAAGTGTCCTTTCCAGCCACAATTATGGCACATAGCATCTCGTGCAGGGCATAAAACACGCGCATGCCATTTATTTCCACAGAAATAACATTTTGCATTCTCTGAAGAAGAAGAAGTGGCGGCTGCAGCACTCAAACTCTCCTCATCCAAAGCCAGCAGCGCAGCAGCTGATACTGGAGAAGCGGCGGCGCCAACGAGATGTCACTCGGACGTAAGAGTCGGCTCTACGCGAACCTCAGAGATAGCCCCCACGGTTATGTAGGGGTGGCCGTACGCCTCCGCACGAGTATGGGCCAGCTGTAAGACATGAGCCTGCTTGAACGCTTCCTGAAGCGACATAGCAGTTTTCTCGAGCAATCTCAGCCTTATGGCCGGTGACATAATGCCTGCCACAAAGCATCATGCATTAGATCATCAGACGACTCAGCAACCATTCGCTGTTCCATCATGCAATCCTTGCCGAGTCGTCTCAACTCCTGTTGGTATTGTTCGAGACTCTCTGATCCTGTTGTCGAGTCGCAAGCATGTGGCGACCATACAAGGTGCTTCTTGGTTTCACATAGATGTCTTTCAAGGTCGCAATGGCGGTCTCATACATGTCACGCTGAGAAATATAATCATAGACCGTGGTGCTCACATGGCAGGTCAGTATCGAGAGCTTTTGCTGCCCAGTGAGGTCTGGCACCACGAAAAGGTAATTCTGGAGGGAGCACTGCCATTGTCCCCACTGACTGGCAGCATTCGTTGCCTGGGGATCCCCACAGAATGTCTCGAGTCAAAGAAGCTTGTCCATCATGCTCAAGCAAGGGAATCGATTGGAATAAAATGTGGTAAAAGTCAAGTTCACCAAACTACAGAGATCATGAGCTTTATTCCAATCAAACTGCACACCATCTATAAAAGAGCAATTTTATCTAATAATCAAGCATTCATCAATACATAATGTAAAAGCCAGTCATATGTAAGGCACACTATATCTCTTACCAACTTGAAGCTGGACAATTGCAGACCAACCCCTCACACCACAAGCCAGCCCTTTTATAAGCCGTCACCGGCTGAAGAGGGAACTGAAACAGTTATCAACCATATTTTCATCACACACATGTGCACTTCAATTGTTAAAGAGCAGGTTGGACAAACATTGGTCCCCATCTAATCTAATGTTACCCTGAATCCCCAACAAAGATTCACACCTCACAATAAATTATGTTCAATTTATGTCAAGTAGTGGGACATGTACAAACCCCATCGATGGAATGAATGGAAGTTTAAACAGGATTACCTTTACTTCCATGGAATAATGATGAATCATGATGATAACTTATAAAATAAAATAAGAACGAAGAAATATGTCTCTCGGCAATTTCCCATCTGTGTTATTTGGGCAGTGTATGATATATCGTTCCACGAATTTTTAATATATCTCGGCAATTTCCCGTCTGTGTTATTTGGGTAACCAAACTCTAATGCTTCTTCGGTTCTGTGTTCAGGGCAACAATTTGATATTCACATGCATTAAAAGTGGTGCGATGTTTCACTGTAATCTGAATTTGTTAATGCCACATTTTCTCACCACTACGTACTGTACCTCAACCCACCTTCTCTCAATATACCTTCAAATATTACCACTTTTATTTCTACTTTCATGAGGAAAAAAATAGTCTTCCACCTTCCTTCAGGTAACTTATTTTTGTCTCATCATCATCATTGTTGTTGCTACTTATCCCAGACAGACTTGGGCATGCATCATTTATCTATCTGTGGTGGGGTGAGTGGGTGCCAGAGTTCCCAATCAATTGTTAGACGTTGTAAACCACGTTTGGACCTAAATTTGATGTTAGGCCAGGGTGGCAATTGCAATGTCGTACTCCTTTGCAAAACATGCTGTGTGATCTTTTTGTTCAACAGCAATCAATGCAAGCAAACGAATCCGCAAACTTAAAATACAATCCAATGGACTGTATATATAAATATATATATATATATATATACATACATACATATATATATATATATATATATAATATATATATATATATATATATGTGTATATATATATATATATATATATATATATATATAT
The DNA here is from genome assembly GCF_964187855.1 of Myxine glutinosa. Lineage (NCBI taxonomy): Eukaryota > Metazoa > Chordata > Myxini > Myxiniformes > Myxinidae > Myxine > Myxine glutinosa. The sequence goes on from NC_136263.1 coordinate 131,795,241, forward strand.
ATATATATATATATATATATATATATATATACACATATATATATATATATATATATATATATATATATATATATACATATATATATATATATATATATATATATATATATATGTTTATATATATATATATACAGTGATCCCTCGTTTATCGCGGGGGTTACGTTCCAGAACCCCCCGTGATAGGTGAAAATCCGCGAAGTAGAAACCATATATTTATTTTATTCTTTTTATATATTTTAAGCCTTTAAAAACCCTCCCCATACTCTTATAAACCTTTCCCACGCTCTTATGAACCCTTTCTACACTCTTAAACACACTTTTGAGACCCATCCTTAGTCCTTACGTATTAGAAAAATATTTGTACTTGTATAATATATAGCTGTACAGTACATTGATGCAAGTTCTTTTATAATTGCAATTAATTAACAAACAAACATACACATATGATCATGGAACTACACAAGTACAGTACAACAAAGTATTTACATTGATGCAAATTGTGTTTTTGAAAGCAAAAGGCAATAATTGACAAAAGTGCCTTTAATCAAACCTGAGGCCTAAGCATAAAGAAGTCTTCATGAGCTATTCAAAATAGAGATGATGATTAATTTTGAAAATTAATAAGAAATGCATTAGCTTCCTCTTGCATATGCAGCAGCTTCCTGATGGTTAATTTGTAGGAAGCAGTGGGGGGTGGAGAGGAGGTGAGGAGGGTGGTTATTCCTGATCTGATGCAGTGATGAAGCAGATATCTCATCTGTATCAAAAGGTAATGACAGAAAAATCCCATCCTCCACAACCTCGGTCATTCATGTTACTCAGCGACTTAATTTAATTGCAGCTTTAGACAACATCATCGAAATCGTCATCATGATCATGTGTCTCTAAGTTGTAAACATAAGTTATTGTAAATTAGAGGTTACCCAAAGTATGATGACTCTTAAAACCATATTGATCATTAAACTGCAGGACACAGTTTGGCATCAACCTTGCAAATTATTTAAAGTAGCGAAGAACCGTCCAAGAACCCTCCTTACGGATGGGTTAATTACCCCCAGAATCATGGACAAGTTAATTAACCCCAGAATACGGGACTTTCAAAATGCGCGATTCTTTGTCTACTCATTTATAATGCGTATTTTATTTCGATTTACTGTAATATTCTTTTAATATAGGTTTTAATTAATGTGTTATATTTTTATTTATATTATTATTAATTTTTTAGGCTAGAAAATGCTTATTTTACCGCAAAAATAATTAAAATCTAAAAAAATAAAAAATACCTATAGGCCGCAGAATCCCGCGATATAATGAAAAATCCGATATATAATTTTACATATACTAGCGAGAAAAACCAGCGATGTACCGAAGCCGCGAAAAGTGATGAAAAAAGTGAATTACATATACCAAGACTGGAAGCCTTGGCAGTGTCCATATGTTTTATACCTCTCCCACCCCCCCCCCCCTTCCCATGCCTCCCCCCCAAAGCCCTCTCCCTCCCACAGTTCTCTCGATGTCTCCATGTCTCTCGGTCCCTGCTCTCAAATGTTGTGTTTGTGTCCTTCCCCCTCTCTCCCCATCTTGTCTACCGCTCCCGATGTTATTTGTTTTGTGTGTCTGTTTGTCTTTCTGTGTGATTAATGTTCGCTCTTTCACGAGCCTCGATCTTGTATACAAAAAAAAAAAAAAAAAAAAAAAAAGTGAAGTGCGATATAGCGAGGGATGACTGTATATATACACAAAGAATTAAGTTAAGCACCCCCCCCGTTTTTTTACAACCTCGCACATTACAAGTTTGTTGTCGTCAAAACAGTGTAATATACCCATGATATTGCTATATTGTCTGGAGAAGTGATATTATGGTCACATAAAAACATAACAATCATGCGTTTTCAATATTTTATTCTGAATAATTTAAGGTGAAAGTTTTTGGGAATTTTAGGCATATTTTCACCTCAATTTAAGTATGGAGCTATAGGTCCATCACGGACAGTGTGGATGACGTTTATGTTTTCTAACGTACAGTCATTGTTCTGAGAAGACCTCTAGCGATCTTTGCGTCAATAACGTGTGTAGGACCCACGTGATCGATCACTGACTCAACCCTACGTCTCATAGACCCTGTAAGCCGTCGTATGCGTTGCTGTGGCAGGTTGAACCCCCTCGAGCACGTTTGGGACATGTTGGGACGACAAATTGCGAAGATGGTCCCTCCAATAGCCAATCTGGATGAATTGGAACGTGCATTACATCGGGCATGGAACAACCTGCCACAGCAACGCATACGACGGCTTACAGGGTCTATGAGACGTAGGGTTGAGTCAGTGATCCGATCACGTGGGTCCTACACACGTTATTGACGCAAAGATCGCTAAAGGTCTTCTCAGAACAATGACTGTACGTTAGAAAACATAAACGTCATCCACACTGTCCGTGATGGACCTATAGCTCCATACTTAAATTGAGGTGAAAATATGCCTAAAATTCCCAAAAACTTTCACCTTAAATTATTCAGAATAAAATATTGAAAACGGCATGATTGTTATGTTTTTATGTGACCATAATATCACTTCTCCAGAAAATATAGCAATATCATGGGTATATTACACTGTTTTGACGACAACAAACTTGTAATGTGCGAGGTTGTAAAAAAACGGGGGGGGTGCTTAACTTAATTCTTTGTGTATATATATATATATATACATACATACATACATATATAGAACGTAGAAAATTGACTTGGAATTAACAGCTCAAAGGCAAGTGTGCTTCATTTTGAAACATTCTGCCAAAATTCGTACTTTTTTATTTTATCACAAATATTGCCTTTTTCATTTTCCTGTTGCCCTTTTATTGCATTTTAACATATTGATTGCTTTGTTTGTCTTCTTTGTCAGGCAACACATTTGTGAACAATCTGCTTGCAAGGTTGTGATTTTGTATAAGTGAATAATTGTAATTGATGAATGCAATTTGCATTGTTTTTAAATGAGTGTTTCAAAAACTTTACATTTAATTGGCTGAATTGCTGCAGCTTGTTATTGCATGGAAATTAAGGATGATGTGAGACATCAGTAATTGCATGTATTAATATTTGTTGAACAGTTGCGTTAGTTGTAAATTACATATACCTAATATAAATGTGATATCTGTTCTTTATGTTTCATACACAGGAACAGAATGTTGACTGCAAGTCCTTTGATTTGCCTAATGCATAAATACATTCCCACAACAACAAAGTTTCTCATGTGCCTGCTATTGCTATACCAGAAAATACCTTCTGTGATGAATGATGAATGTATCTTCCCAACTGGACGTGGGCAAAAGAGCATGGTATCCAAAGGTGACATAATACTGGGTGGACTTTTTCCTGTTCACTTTGGTATGATGCATGCACAAGAATTCTTCCAGAGAACTCCAAGCTTTCCTGGCTGCACTGAGTAAGAGTTCATGTTGTTTCCATATTGTTGTCATTCCAGAAGTGATACTTATGTGATTGTGTGTTACGGATCTCAACGTCGGCCCCTTTTCCCCTTAAGAAGGGGGGATTAATCCCCTTGTTTGTGACTGACTGATGTGAATCCTGAAGCTGCCCAGCTCCCTCCAGGGAGGCAAGTGAGCAACCTCGTCCGAGACCGCGGACAAGATGTTAATTGCCGAGCGGATTAGCAGCCGCGGCTCGAACCATTAGCATTCACTAGACTCGATTCTGAACGTTGGCCAAATCGTGCCACAGGTATTCAATGGGGAAATCAATAAAACGAAACGGATGTAAAGGAAAGAAGGCAAGGTAGGAAGAACTGGGATTTATTAACCAATTACTATGTACAAGTCAAAAGAAACCAAGGAGGAGGAAAAATACGAAAATAATTTACAGAAGAAGAAGACACAGTGCAATACTAGCTTATCTAAACAGGCTTAACTTATACCCAGACAACATAAAGGATGGACGACAATCAGACTTACACGGGGAATGATGATAGGAATGAATGGCAGGAGGTGGATGGCTGGATGGATGAGGAGGTGGGATCACAAGGCGGGAAGGATGCGGGTGGTTGGTATGATCGCGTGGCCCAAGGTGAGCAGCCGCCAACCCTCCTCAATCGTATCTGCACGGCGGCGTTGCTTCGCGGCCGCAACTGCCGTCAACGCTCAAAGCTGCCATGGTCAAAAGCTGTGGTGGAGTCCGCTGCGGTGGACTCCTTGCTCATTGGTTCGTGGGGGCTTCCTCGGTCATCCACTTCGTCAACCGTCTCTTTCCTCAATCGTCCCTTTCCTCAATCGTCTCCGTCATGGCGTCGCGCTGGGGGTTATATCGCCACGCCCTACCAAGCCACGGCCACACCTTACCAAGCCGTGCCCACCGAGTCCTGGTTGGGCGCAAGGGCTTCCTGGCTCCACCTCCTGATGACGAGGTGCGGGCCACGCCCGTAATGTAGCTCCTCCCCCTTCTTCTCCGAGGCTTGACCACGTGCGTACTGGAGGCAAAGGCGCTGACAATGCGAATGGCAATGGAGGTTTTGGGCAATTGACAGGGGATCTATCTTATTTCAATTCGATGCCATGCAGAGTCAACTAATGGGAAACAGAGCCTTATACTAACATAGAATAAAGAAATAACTATTTAGAAGGGTATATGGTGGCCTACGTGCTTGCGATGGATTAACTAAGAGGACGACCTTTGACCTTTACACTACGGAGGTATTTACAAGGAATCATTACACTTACACAGGGTGATATTTACAACAATTACACAGGATTCTCAAATCCGCAACACTGCACCCTCATCCTCTAGGCATGTCCCGGGCCTATAAAACTTTACTTAGTGTGGCACGTAGGTGTAGTTCCCTCTACAATTAACCTGACCCTGAGTGTGACAGTTTTAAAACACAAATAAGTATGTCTCTCTGCTGCATTGCACCCTACCTAACAGATCCACGCCCACAGGATGACCGAATTGCGGAATGGTTCTCAAACTAAACATGTACGGTGGGGAGCATTATTTACAAGTGACGTTAATTGTATTTACAAAACGCAACCCAGGACCTGCGATTGTTCTTTTGGGGGGGGGGGGGAGACAGCCTGCGCTGCATCGACGCACCAGCACCAAAGAAGAGCACCATAAAGCCCCATACAGCACCATAAACGCACCAGTCAGTGCACAGTCACCACTGTTCAAAAAAAAGAGAAAACAAACCCCTGCTGGTGGTCTTTCTCTTCGGTCCCTCTGCTGGCCATTGTTCTTCCTGATGTTGTCTTTCTTCAGGTTCTTCTTGCTGGTGGTCTATTTGGACATAAAAAAAAAAAATGCACAAAACGTGTCCGTTTTTATTTATGGCCCACAGGGGCCGACTATGGGTGGTTCACCTGTATGGCATAGGTGCCACGTTACCAAGGTTCGCAAGCAAGATCTTCCTCTGGCCAACCTGGCCGGTTCCAGCAGAGGGGCCATGCCCCAACCCATGGGGTCCATGAGTGGTGCTCAGCCACAGACATGTGGTCCATAAGTGGTGCATCGATGCAAGCAGCTGGTTGCGGGGGTCCAGGAACACAATGGCGGACTCCCGCACGCTCCCCTTAGTGCCCAGAGAGCACGATCCATGGGTCGGGGAAGGAAGACAGAGAGGGCAGGTTAGCGAGGGGTAAGGTCATAAGGGTACACATCAATAAAGGCAATGCAAGGCGAGGTGCGCCTGGAGACCGAGCGGAGAAAAGCTCGTCCCTATCGTACGTCACCCCACCCGTCACCTGTTCTACCCTTGCCCCTTACCCCCGTATGTACAAAAATCTACACCCTTACCAATCCGTCACTACGTCTTGTCCTCCCCATATTTCCCCTATACCAAATTCGTCACAATCCCACTAATCCAAAATTTGCCATCACCAATTCATCATCAATCCTCATAAGGAGGGAGAGATGGAAAAACAACACAATGCCACACCCACGTCATGATGCGTCTCACAATCCAAACATTTGCACAAAAATAATAAAAACATGGCATGGTGTGGAGTTCTGTTGTCACCTCAGGTGAGTGGATGTAGATGGTGCGAGGAGATTCCAATCCTATCTACCTTCTAAATGACATTAACACACTTTACACTACCCGGAGTCTTTCCCTGTCAATCCATTGGCCCTCTTACACTCTATGCGGTTTTAAGAACCAAATTCCCATTGACCAAACTGTGGTGCTTCCTCAATTTGGGGTCTCACTCCCCCGATTCAACTCCCTGTGCCTTTGCACAATTTCAGGACTGGGTCGTGTGGCTCTCCCAGCAGGTCTACCCACCTGCACACCTTCACCACTGCAGTTGCCTCCAAGCTTACCTGCTCCTTACCCTAACCTATCTACCTGGGGAAGGCCCTCTGGCGCTCTCCCCACTTGGTGCCATCTCTGGCACTGGGCTACCCGGGTCCGTCCTCCGGATCCTCGGGCCCCATCCACAACAACTCTACCGGCTCCCAGAGCCCACCTGCGGCCTCACCTGGCCGACATCCTCACAGTGGTGGAGTGCCCATTTAACTACACACACTAACAGGCCACACGCCCAGCCATTTACACGACACTAATGCACCCATCCAAACACCATTCTTCCACCACGCACCACAGATGCCAATATCCAACCACAATTTACCTACTCCCTCTACCTAACTCTTAACCTACCCTCCCCGGGTATATGTGATGGGGGTCCATCCTCAACAATACACACCTTCACACCATCCACTCCACTCCACAGTTTTCACCATACTCACTCCACACCATCCATTCCATACTCCATATATTCCATACTCCATGTATTCCACACAACCATTCTCCATACACCTGTATTTGCACACCTGTGCCATCACACCCGCTGCTTCCTGCACCCTCCTTCCTCCAGGACCATTCGGTCAACACAACACACAATCACCATTACTCACTCATACACTGCTCCATACACCTGTTCACTTGCACACCTGTGCAATCACACCTGGTGCCACCTGCACCCTCCTTCCTCCCAGGCCTCCTCAATCATTCAATACAATGCACAACCACAATTGTTCCTCATGCGCTGCTGCATACACTTTCACGCTCAATACAACTCACAATCACCTCACACTTTTCAGAATACACTTCCGAATACACTTTCAATTCTCAAACACACGGCATCATCTGATCTACCTGGTTTCCTGCTAACTTGGTGCTCCCCGTCTTCCCTTTAAACTAAGCACATCCCACGTCATTAACAACCATTCTAACCTCTCTATGTCCCCACTACCTGTATAATGTCGCTACTTAAATCTCCAGTTATCTATGGTCATCTCTAGGTCCCTATACATTATCCTAACCCTCCCGGGCTAGTTTTCACTGCCAAACCCCATAAAACTATAGCTCATATCTATAGTTTGCCATCCCACCACATCGGGCATCTCTCACTACCAATTTTGCCATCAAATTCCAACCAATCAAAATTTGCCAATCTCTGCCAATCATTCTACCAATCATTTGCCAATCATCAAATTCCCTATCCCTACCAAATGTCCTTTAACTTGAGCCTCGGTGCGTCTTTACATTTTCAAAGCCCGGCTTCGCGGAGCCGAGCAATGAATGCGGGTGGTTTGTTGCCGGCGGTTGGATCCGTCCGGCATTCGGTTCAGGGAAGGAGGTTTGCTCAGGCCGAGATCCCAAGGTCCACCTCGGCGCGGAGCCGTCCAGTCTCCCACCCGATGGCCCAATCTCGCCCTGCCGGAACGCCTCAACCACAAGGGGTCGCCGTGCCGACCCTTCCTATCGGGCCGCCCGCTCAGCTTAGCGGAGCACGGACGCGACCGTGCAGAGCGAGGCCCGGCGTGGATCCCGCACGGCGGTTCTTTCGAAACCGCCGTGGTTACGATCCCCGCTGGTTCCAGCTGTACACAAAGCCCGGCACGAACCGAGGGCTCGCTTCGGCTAAAAGTCGATCTAACCGCTATCCCGTTTAGCGTCGATGCTTCACTTGCATGCTCACACCACGCGTTCCGTTCCTTATTCACACATCCAGGTGTCTCCATACACTCCGTCATTGCACCTTCTCTTACACACCCCCCAGGTACACTCATTACGCTCACAGACTTCGTCACACACCTGACCAATGCACACCTTGACACACACTCATCGTTCGCACACCTCATCGCGCCCACTCCTCGGTCACATCCTCTGTGACAACCACGGGTGTGCACTCATCGGCACACCCAATCACGTGCTTCACTAATACTCAAGTGTGCATTCCCACACGTGCTCGACCATTCCAGGTGTGCATCCTTCCATTCCAGGTGTGCATCCTCTCTCACCTGTTACAACCAACTCGTGCTCTGTGTCACTCTCACTACTCTCACCACCACACTCGGTCGCGCATTTACCTTACTCTCGACAGCGCACTCTGTTATCATGCCCCCTTCCTTTACACACCTTTCTCGCGCATCCTCTTGTGCACACTCTCCCGTTACATGCTCCGTAACCCTCACCACAGGTGTGCACTCTTCCGTTACATCCCCTGTAACACTCCCCATCACACGCTTCAAGGTGCCCCCCCCCGCACCCGCGCCACGACCAACTCACTCTCGACAGCACACTCACTCCTCGGCGTGCACTTTTTCCTCACACACCCCATAGTCGGACATCCTCGCACTCCTCCTCTTTCCATACACTCCGGACCAGTCATACACCTCACCATTGGTCCCTCACGAGCATCCGGGTCTAAACCAACACCCAAGCTGACTGAATCTCCCCTCACACCATATACATTTCCGAGTATATCGCCACTCACCTCGGCACCTCGTCTTCGCTCCTCCTCCGCCACCTGCAAACTCTTTATTTGGTCAGTAAGCATATCATCACGATTTGAGCACAGACCTTGTACATATTCCATCACCTCCTCCTTTATCTCCCTCTTAGTTTCCCTCCGTCTCTTCTTAATTTCACTCACCCCCTCTTCCACTTTCTCTAATTTTTGCTTTCCCTCTTTCATTTCCTAGTGCGCCCCCTCAATTTCTTCCTCTAATGCCACCTTGGTCGTTTCTATGTGCGTCCTTACTTCCCGTTCTTTCGTCTCCATTGCCTCTGTCACCTCGTCCAATCTCTTTGTCAACCCCTCATGTACCATCTGGCATTCCCTCTTCGTCGCTATGAGTTCTTTTTTTTTTCACTTTCTGTGTCGCCTTCAACCCCACGATTACCGCAGTGTTCTTCTCAACTTGCTCCCCTAATTCCTTTTGTCGCACCTTCAGCTGCTCTACTCCCCTCGTCAGATCTTCTATGCCCCCCTGTAACCTAGCCGTACTATTTCTCACCTCTTTCTCCATACGCTCCTCACCTCGCTTTACCTCTTCGCGTACCCCCGAGGCCTCTTCGCCTACACCTCGCCTTATCTCTTCCCCCATCTCTCCCATCTCTTTGGTAGATGCTCCCCTCATCTGTTCCAAATCATTCCTCTGGGCATCCAATTTAGTTTCCAACCCGATTTTCACCTCCTCTATCTGATCTCCCATTTGTTTAATTTCCCGGGCGGATTGCTCCCCTATTTCTGGCAATTTGCCTTCCATGGTGTTTTCTAACCCCGTTAACCCATTCTTCACCTCTTTCATCCCGTTGTCTAACATCTGGAAGAAAGTAAATAGCCAGCAGAGGGAGCCGAAGAGCAAGAGACCACCTGCAGGGTTAGGGGTTGTTGGTTTATTTTTATGATTGAACATTGACGAACTATGATGACTGGGCACCGATTGGTGCCTGAGGGTGTATTGGTGCGTTTTGGGTGCTTTCATGGTGCATTGATGCAGAGCAGACTGTCTCCCCCCCCAGAAAGAACAATCACAGGTCCTGGGTTAGTCTTGTAAATAAAGTAGCGTCAATTGTAAATAATGCTCCCTACCGGCTGTATGTTTAGTTTGAGGATGCTTTCTGCGATTCGGTTATCCTGTGGGTGTGTTTCTGTTAGGAGAAGGGTGCAATGTCGCAGGGGGACATACTTACTCATTTGTGAACATCTGTAAAACTGTCGCACTCAGGGTTGAGTTAATAGTTGGGGGGAACTACATCTGAGTGCCACACTAAAGTAGGTAAAAATTTATCGGGTCGGGTCGCCCCGAGGTAGAGAAGGGTGCAATGTTGCGGATATGGGATTTGCATCCATCCATATCCGCTTGTAAATATTCCCCTATTTCCTCAATACTTCCCAACTATCCCCAATCCCCCATTCCCTAGTCCCATTTTCTGTAAACAACACTCTGTAGACCCGACCTCCCCCTATTTCCCCTATTAAATGTCATGCCCAGGTTCACCGCATCTCATGTAAGACAACTATAGGACATCTTGCTAGTTATTCTTAGTTTATGTCAGTTAAGGACTCGTTTCCATTAATTCTGACCCTTTGTTGCACCAGAATGTGATTGTATGGCACCGTTAGGAAGTTCAGGACCTCCAGATACCTCCCCACAGCTCTTCCTCACGGTTCAGCAACAACAACAACAACAACAGCAACGGCAGCGGCGGGCGCGGGAAGTGCGCGTCCTCACTCCGGCTTGGTTGGTAGGGGGTGTTGGGAGGGCACCAGGCCTTCCCAACGAGCCGCCATCGAACATGTGCTCGACGGGGTTACCAAATAGGGGCTCCCTGTCAGCTCCTCGTCAAGGGCGGAGCCCAGTAACCCCCGCACCCAATGGAAGCGGCGGACCGGCCCCAGTGGGGCGAAGCCAACCAGCCGAGGGCGTGTCACTCCCCGGCTGAGCATGCGCGGTGAGAGGGGGGTGACGTCAGATGCGCGCAGAGCTGAAGGAGAAAGGACGCACCCTCCGAGCACCGAGACACCTCTGCCATTAAGAAAGACCTCCCAAAGACTGAGCTGTATCCTGTCCCCGAGCCAAGGTGCACCTTGTGCCATCGGTCTACCTGCCATCAATCCCTGTGTGAGTCAGCCTTGTCCGTTTGTCCGTGGTCTGTCTGGGCCTAAGTAAGCCAGTTAGATAAGCTAATCTTTGCACTGTGTCACCTGCTGTAAATAACCTTGACTGCTCCTTTTCGTTTGTGTGGTATAAATAATAAATCCTGTTCCTCTTCTGTACGTCTTCATCCTCTTCTTCCTCTTTCCATTCGATCGCTTTAGAGTTTTCCCCAATTGAATATCTGTGACGCGATTTGGCCAACGTTCGGGGTAATCGGGTTAACTGTACGAACACGGCGGCCATTCTGCTCGGTCAAGCAACATCTTTAGCCGTGTCCGTAACAATATATATATAATGGTATCTGTAATCTGGTTCTCCAACCTAATGAGCGGACAACATGACGTCATCGCCATGCACGTCCGCCTTGCGGACCAGATTACAGGTTGGAGAACCAGATTACAGATACCATTATTAGTAACTCCCAACCGCAACCAGGTCGACTCCATATGATGAGTGGATACCAGAGATAACGTCACCGCGTGGCAGGCGGTGCGTATCGCTCCCAGCAAGGTGCAGCAGCAGCTGTATGGGACACCTTGCTGGCGGTTCTCCACTGATGATATGAAGGTCGCATCGTGACTGATATATATATATATATATATATATATATATATATATATATATATATATATATATATATATATATATATATATACACAGATTTGGCATTTAATATGGATGTTTTTTTTTTCTTGATGGGTTTACTTTCTGAACTCGGTATATCAATCTGGTGAGTTTCTTTTACGCTTCGGTCTTTGTTAAAAGAACCATGTCACTGATTGTCTGTCGCAGCAAGAAGTCAATAACAGGATTATATCAAAGGTGGCGTGACAAAATGTACAGACAGGTACATTTGACGATTGGCTTCACAATCGGGTATATAAGGGTTGTTGCGTTCTGTATTAGTGGAAAACAACTGCTACACGTCTACAAAAGTTATTGCCACTTCCCCTGGAGATGGTCCTTCAACTCGACAATGCAGTTTGTCATTTAGTGGTGGCTTTACGAAATTCCGGCATGAAACAGCGTGCTATTGCTCGGCAGTATGGCATCACTCAAGGTCAGGTGTCAAAGATCCTGAAACGAAATGCTCAGAGGGGTGTCACTACTGCAATACCGAGGTCAGGACGTCCCCGCAGAACCACGAGGAGGGATGATCGCCAGCTGCACCGGTTAGTCCGCAATGGCCGTACCAAGTCAGCTAATCGGCTTAGGGCTGAGTGGCAGCAACTGACAAATGTGCCTGTATCCAGAAGGCTAGTCAACCAACGACTGGTTCAAGCAGGCTAACGTGCCAGGCGTCCCCTGAGAAAGCCACGTCTGACCAGACAACACAGCCTGCACCGATTGCAGTGGGGCAGAGAGCACCGTCATTGACAGCCAGGACCCTGGAATCATGTGATCTTCAGTGACAAGTCTAGATTTCTGGTCTATCGTCAATATGGCCGCGTCCGAGTGCGCAGACAAGTGCATGAAGCCTACAACGAAGATTGTATAGTGCCAAGAGTCCAAGCTGGAGGTGGTGGGGTGTCCGTTTGGGCTGCTTTTCATGCAGGGGGCAAAACTGACCTGGTTGATCTGAATGGAAACCTGAACCAGTTCAAGCACAGGGCCATTCTGGAAGAAACATTGCTTCCATTTGTTCATGCAGCCTTTCGAGGAAACTTTGTCTTCCAAGATGACAATGCACAGCCTCATCGTGCTCGCATGATCCAACACTTTCTTGCTGACCGTGGTGTAGAGCATATGGAGTGGCCTGCCATGTCCCCGGATATGAATCCGATAGAGAACTTGTGGGCAGAATTAACGCGTCAAATAGACAACTTGGACCAGCAGCCTGCCTCTGTGCGTGAATTGCAGCAGGCTATTGTACCTGCATGGCAAGCGATTCCTGTCCAAACCTTGGCACATCTCGTGAACAGCATGCCTCGACATGTACGTGCTCTCCTGAATGCTCGTGGGGGTTACAGGAAGTACTGAACTGTAATTTTACTGTTCGTAATCCCAGTCGTAATTTAACTTTTGTTTTTGTTTAAAAAAAAAATTGGGCTCGTGTGCAAAATAAAGAGATACTTCTGGAAAACGCACCGAAGTTTAACACAGTACTGTCCGTGAATTGAGTTCGATATCAGTTTACATCACTTTCAAGGATCAATTTATTTGCTTCGAAATGTCAAATGTGGTTTTTCTTTCTTTTAAAGGTCACATTAACAAAATCTAGAATAATTTCAACATAATTCCAATGAACCTTTGGTTCTAAATCATCTTGAAAAGTAAGTTCAACCCCACAAAAAAAAATATTCCATATTAAATGCCAAGTCTGTACATATATATAAACACACACACACATATATATATATATATATATATATATATATATATATATATATATATATATATATATATATATATATAAACACACACACACATATATATATATATATATATATATATATATATATATATATATATATATGTTTATATATATATATATACATACATACATACATATATAGAACGAACAAAATTGACTCGGAATTAACAGCTCAAAGGCAAGTGTGCTTCATTTTGAAACATTCTGCCAAAATTCGTACTTTTTTATTTTATCACAAATATTGCCTTTTTCATTTTCCTGTTGCCCTTTATTGCATTTTAACATATTGATTGCTTTGCTTGTCTTCTTTGTCAGGCAACACATTTGTGAACAATCTGCTTGCAAGGTTGTGATTTTGTATCAGTGAATAATTGTAATTGCTGAATGCAATTTGCATTGTTTTTAAATGAGTGTTTCAAAAACTTTACATTTAATTGGCTGAATTGCTGCATCTTGTTATTGCATGGAAATTAAGGATGATGTGAGACATCAGTAATTGCATGTATTAATATTTGTTGAACAGTTGCATTATTTGTAAATTACATATACCTAATATAAATGTGATATCTGTTCTTGATGTTTCATACACAGGAACAGAATGTTGACTGCAAGTGCTTTGATTTGCCTAATGTGTAAAAACATTCCCACAACAACAAGGTTTCTCATGTGCCTGCTATTGCTATACCAGAAAATACCTTCTGTGATGAATGATGAATGTATCTTCCCAACTGGACGTGGGCTAAAGAGCATGATATCCAAAGGTGACATAATACTGGGTGGACTTTTTCCTGTTCACTTTGGTATGATGCATGCACAAGAATTCTTCCAGAGAACTCCAAGCTTTCCTGGCTGCACTGAGTAAGAGTTCATGTTGTTTCCATCTTGTTGTCATTCCAGAAGTGATACTTATGTGATTGTATACATGCCAACCTTTGTTATTGATAATTCAGAATTAAATCTTTTAAATATTGGGCTTCAGATAAATGTTCGTAAAAATTGTAAAACTAAAATAACCTACGATAGATTACTTTCAATTAATTCAACTTAAATCTAAACACAGCAGTTTGTCTGATATTTAAAATGCACATTTGTCACCAAAAAGAGAAGCTTTTATTTTGAAAATTTTATCTTGAAAAATTGAATTTGAAATATTGGTACATTAATTCATCATGTTTTGCATGGAAAGCTTTATCACAAAACTAATCCCTGCAAATTGTCGTTATACGAGTATATTCACGAGTTGCAAATTAGGAAGCTTGTGAGGAGAGAGACAGAGGTTGAAGAAGTTTAGACAGACACAGAATGAAGAAAGGGAACAAGTGGACATTTGACAGACATAAGAGCATGAACTGGAAGAAATCTGTTTCAATGTAAATACAAAAATGGAGGATGATTGTTTGAAGTCATGTAAACCTGAGTAATGTGTCCAACATTACAAACACGTTTTTTGTGACTGCATCGAAACGGAAGCATAAATAAATTTCCGCTTTTCTCTGTGGCCTTAGCTGATCGGAACATTTAATATGTTTAACCATCGTGGCTCATTTTTGACAACCTCAAGTTACATTCCCATTGCAAAATATCACAAATTCTCTTTAGATATTAATTGATTCAAGGAAAACTGTGAGATTATTGAATGCATTTGCAATAATGGAGTTTTTTTGTGTGCCTACTATACCTTTCATTCCATTATACCTTTCATATACCTTTCATTGTAACATACAAACATAAATAATGGCCAACCAGTATATTGTCATGTCGCCCAGCAATTAAGACCACTGGGTGACGAATGTCCGATCGTTTTTACTCCTGAGGCAAACTCCAAATTATTTGGCGGTTATTTTTATGGCGTGCGCAGGACCGAAAGCAGCGAGGTGCTTACCTGAACAGAAGCCACATGGGTTTATTCCCGAATGCATGAACAAAGAAACACAACACTCAATTGAAAAATGCGACAATAATGTTTTAATAAAAATAAATTAAAGAGGTGAAAATGAAAGGTGAGGTAAAACTAAATCCTAATTTGAGATGAATCCACTCAGTCACAAAAACAGACAAGGGGAAAGATAAAATAAAAAGGAAATCCCTTGAGCCGGCCAGCACTCAGGTTTGGTCCAAGATGCTTTTTGGGGCTTGGTGGTTGTTGGAGCAGGTGTAGCCACTTGCGCGGGAAGCGCTCCAACAATGGCGCCAAAACCACGCGTCGAAAACGCCCAGGCGTGAGCAAGCAGCCTTTCGCTCTCCACTGTCAAGTGCCACACGGACCCAAGATCCTTGATCAGCCCAAATGTTGCCCGCCTCTGTCAAGATGTTTCTGGCACAGCAAAAGCTCCACGCTCCTTGAAAAGTGCACACAAGGACCGAGCACACCAAACGGACAAACAATGGTGAGCTTCTTGTTCGTGCCAAGAGACAAAGTGATCACACAGAGAGCGACACTTCTTCTTCCCTCCCTCTCCTCCAAAGTGCACAAACTCCACGACTCAGCCAAACAAACAAGGGCCGTGCCTGCTGCATGGCTCGGTGTGCACTTGACCAGCACCATTGTGGACGCGTCAACGCTCGGTCATTTCGCCGACGGACCGGACCCGTTCAACAAATACCAAGCTCCTCGTTGAGACAGAGCTAAGTGCCGGCCGGCAGAAACATTATTTATTTTTACTTTCGTTTTCCCCTTGTTTGTTTATGAGTCCAAATGGAGACGTCTCCAATTAGGAAATACTTTTTACCTCAACTCTCATTTTTATTGCTTCACATTAATTTTTATGAATTCCTTATTTGTTGCATCTTACTTTTGTGCGTCTTGTCTGTTTACTCGTTTGTGGGTTTGAGGAATACACCCCGTGGCGGCCGTCTGATCAGATAAGGCTTTGGTCCTTTCCCACGCTCGCTATAAGATAGTCCCACTAAGTTCGGGTATAGGCTTCGGAGTTAAATCAACGTTCCGCTGTTCGTCTGAGGCCGGTCTTCATCGGCCACGGACCTGACAATATTTAGCGGTTTATAAGTTTGTACATTATTTAGAGGATTGTGTTATATTAAACCTATGGGGTGTCCATGCAATTCTTACATAGGAAGTTTAGCGACTTCCTGATTACATTTTTGTAGTTGTAGATCCAATGGAAGGCTGAAAATAATTCCTTGTCCTTTCCACAGAGCTAACTATATCCAATGGAATACATTGATGACAATATGTTTTGACATTCTACACCTTAGAAATAAGCCTTGTGGAAATGTCTGATTGTATTTTCAGTTTTAACCCAAGAGTGCTTCGGTGGACAATGGGAATGGTGTTTGCAATCATGGAAATTAACAAAGATCCCGACCTGCTCCAAAATGTTACACTTGGATATGTGATTTATGATTCCTGCTTTGCTATCCCAAACACCTTAAACTCAGCTGTAAGCTTCTTGGAACATGAAACTGGAATGGATAATGCATGCATTATTGGAGCTGCAATAGCAACATCCGGTTCTACACTTTCCATGACAATGTCTCGAATGTTGAGCCTCTACTTCATTCCACAAGTGTGTTTCCTGTGTTATATTTGGGAAAGCACTGAAGTAATCCTCAAAAAATAATAATAATAATAATAATTCATTTATTTTGTATAGCGCTTTTCCAGAAGCCCAAAGGCGCTTTGACAGAGTGGAAAACATAATGCATAACAATACATGAAAACAACAATTGCAAAAAGACAAGAATCAATAGGGAAATATTTAAAGCAAAAGGAGGGAGAAGGAGAAGAGATAGTCAGGGGTTAAATGCTGTGGGTTGAATGTTGAATGCAGTGTTGAACAGGTGGGTCTTTAGTGATGTGTTGAATGTGGTGAGTGAGGAGGAGTCTCTGATGGTGTGAGGTAGTGAGTTCCAGAGGGTGGGAGCAGCGATGGAGAAGGCCCTGTCCCCCCAGGATCTGAATTTGGTCCGGATGGAGGGGGTCAGGAGGTTGGTACCAGCAGAGCGGAGGTTGCGGGTGGGAGTGTGTCTGGAGAGGAGGTCAGCCAGGTAGGATGGGGCCAGGTTATGGAGGGCTTTGTATGTCAAGAGGAGGATTTTGTACTGGATTCTCTGGGGGATGGGGAGCCAGTGAAGCTTGTAAAGGACGGGGGTGATGTGGTCACGGGTCCGGGAATGGGTGAGTAGACGGGCAGCGGAGTTCTGAATGTATTGGAGTTTATTGGTGATTTTTGAGGGTGAACCATAGAGGAGGCTATTGCAGTATTCCAGACGGGAGGTGATGAAGGCGTGGATGAGGGTTTCTGCAGCCGTGGAGGAGAGGGATGAGCGGAGACGGGCAATGTTTTTCAGGTGAAAGAAGGCTGACTTTGTGATCTGTTTAGTGTATTTGTCGAAGGAAAGGGTTTGGTCAAAGATGACGCCAAGATTCCGGATGTGAGGGGAGGTGGATACTGGGATACCGTCGATGTTGAGGGCAAGGTTATGGGTTGATTTTGTGAGCGTTTTTGGGCCAATGATGATTATTTCAGATTTATCACAGTTAAGCTTGAGGAAGTTGATTTGAAGCCAGGATTTTATTTCAGTGATGCAGTTTGTCAGGATAGAGTGGGTGTCGGTGGAGACGGACTTGGTGGAGATGAAAAGCTGGATGTCATCGGCGAAGCAGTGGAATTGGAGACCATGACGGCGGATTAAGTGACCGAGGGGGGACAGGTAAAGGATGAAGAGGAGGGGGCCAAGAACTGAACCTTGGGGGACACCTTTGGGGAGGGGAGCAGTGGGGGATTTGCAGTTATTGATGGAGACTAGGGCATGCCCGTACTATATATATATCTAAAATTATATCCCCCCCCTCTATTTACATGAAATGGTTTGGTTCATTCGCAAAGCCAAAGCGAACGGCTTGCGAGTACGGTGACAATCCCCCCCCTCTATTTACATGAAATGGTTTGGTCCATTCGCAACGACCACAGAACCCCCCCCCCCCCCTCTATTTACATGAAATGGTTTGGTCCATTCGCAACGCCAAAGCGAACGGCGAACGGCTAAATCGCCATAGCTCGGTAACTACTTGTCCGATTAATTTCAAACCTTGAAAAGGCACATCCTCGGGTCCCCAGCAATATACCTGGCAAGTTTCAAGTATATCGGACCCGTGGTTGTCGAGAAACAGCGGTCACAGACAAACACACAGACACACACACACACACACACACACACACACACACACACACACACACACACACACAGAGATTACTGGAATTATAGATAGACTAGGGCATGCCCGTACTATATATATATCTAAAATTATATCCCCCCCCCTCTATTTACATGAAATGGTTTGGTCCATTCGCAAAGCCAAAGCGAACGGCTTGCGAGTACGGTGACAATCCCCCCCCTCTATTTACATGAAATGGTTTGGTCCATTCGCAAAGCCAAAGCGAACGGCAGTTACGAATCGCAGTTACGATGAATCGCAAAGTAGTTTTAATTAGTTTTAAAACATAGTTTAACGGCAACATAGCGCCAACATAGTTTGCCAACGTGAAATAAATGAATACGCTCTCAAATGTGCCGTCCGAGGCAGAGTCTGTTCGCCACGTTCGGCACACGTGATAGCTCGCTGCTCTCTGATTGGTTGAATCGTTTTTTGGACATAGCTCGGTAACTACTTGTCCGATTAATTTCAAACCTTGAAAAGGCACATCCTCGGGTCCCCAGCAATATACCTGGCAAGTTGCAAGTATATCGGACCCGTGGTTGTCGAGAAACAGTGGTCACAGACACACACACACACAGACGACACACACACATCACACAGAGATTAGTGGAATTATAGATAGACTAGGGCATGCCCGTACTATATATATATCTAAAATTATATCCCCCCCCCTCTATTTACATGAAATGGTTTGGTCCATTCGCAAAGCCAAAGCGAACGGCTTGCGAGTACGGTGACAATCCCCCCCCTCTATTTACATGAAATGGTTTGGTCCATTCGCAACGACCACAGAACCCCCCCCCCCCCCCCTCTATTTACATGAAATGGTTTGGTCCAAAGCGAACGGCTTGCGAGTACGGTGACAATCCCCCCCCCCTCTATTTACATGAAATGGTTTGGTCCAAAGCGAACGGCTTGCGGAGTTTGGTAAAGAAATCGCCATAGCTCGGTAACTACTTGTCCGATTAATATGAAACCTTGAAAAGGCACATCCTCGGGTCCCCAGCAATATACCTGGCAAGTTGCAAGTATATCGGACCCGTGGTTGTCGAGAAACAGCGGTCACAGACACACACACACACAGACGACACACACACATCACACAGAGATTAGTGGAATTATAGATAGATGAACTGGCGTCTGTCAGAGAGGTATGATTTAATCCAAGAGAGGGCAGTGCCGGTAACGTTAAAGGTGGATTCAAGTCGGGTGAGGAGGATGGTGTGATCGATGGTGTCAAAGGCAGCACTGAGGTCGAGGAGGACGAGAATGTTGAGGTTGCCAGCGTCAGAGGAGAGGAGAAGGTCATTGGTGATTTTGAGGAGAGCAGTTTCAGTACTGTGGTTGGAGCGGAATCCGGATTGGAATGTTTCATACAGGTTATTGGCAGAGAGGTGATGTTTGAGTTGAGTGGCTACAGCGCGTTCCAAAACTTTTGACAGAAAGGGTAGGTTGGAGATAGGTCTGAAGTTGTTTAGGGTGTCAGGGTTTAGACCAGGTTTTTTTAGAATGGGGGTAACAGCAGCAATTTTGAGGGAAGGTGGGACGATGCCTGTAGACAGGGAGGAGTTTATTGTTGCAATGATAAGTGGAGAGAGAGCAGGGAGGGAGGCCTTGACAAAGCTGGAGGGGATGGGGTCAAGAGTGCAGGTGGCAGTTTTCATTCCTATGAGGAGTTCAGAGAGGTCAGTAGGGGAGATTGGGGAGAACCGAGACAGGGGATGGCAGGACAAGGGGGGGCAGGTGGTTGGAGGGGGAGCGGGTGCGGCGGTGGTCAAGCTGTTGTAGATGTTGTCAATTTTGCGTTGGAAGAAAGAGAGGAAGGAGATGCAGTTGTCTACTGTGAATGACTGGGTGGTGGTGTTCAGGGGGCGGAGGAGTTTGTTTATTGTCGAGAAGAGTGCTTTTGGGTTTCCGGAGCCAGAGCGGATAATTTGAGAGTAGTAGGCGGAGCGGGCACGGGAGAGGGCATCTTTGTAGTGTTGTAGGTGGTCCTTGTAGGCTTGGGAGTGAACTGTGAGACCCGTTTTATTGCGGAGTCTTTCAAGTTGGCGAGCACGAGTTTTCATCAGGCAGAGTTCAGGGGTAAACCAGGGAGCAGAATGGGTGAAAGAAACTGTTTTGGTTTTTACAGGCGCAAGCTGGTCAAGGCAGGAGGAGAGAGTGTGGTTGTAGTAGTCAGTGAGGTCGGAAGGGGTATGGAGGTCAATGAAGGGAGAAGTGGACATTTTTTCAGAGAGGGTGGATGAGAATGAGGTAGGTGAGAGCGTTTAGCTTACGGAAGTTGATAGTGCGATAATGCCTTGGTGTTGGGGCGGGGATGTTGATGTTCAGAGTGATGGCTAAGTGGTCAGAGAGGGTGAGGTCGGAGCCAGAGAGATGGTGCAAATTTAATCCAGTGGAGCAGACAAGGTCCAAAATGTGACCACGGATATGGGTAGGAAAGTCGACATGTTGAGTGAGGTTAAAGCAGGTGAGTAAATCAATGAAGTCAGTGGTTATTGTGGAGTCAGTGGAGTCAATGTGGATATTGAAATCACCAAGGAGGAGGATTGAGGGGGAGAGGGAACATAGCTGGGTCAGAAAGTAGGAGAAGTCAGACAGGAATGATGGGTGTTGTTTGGGAGGGCGGTAGACGACAGCCATGACTGACTGCGTGCGACCAGAGAGTTTAAAAGCCAGGTGTTCAAATGATGGAGCAGATGAGATGGAGATGAGGTTGGTCTTGATGTCTTGACGGTGGATAACGGCAATTCCACCACCTCGGCCCTCCGAGCGTGGTTTATTGACGTAGGAATATCCATTGGGTGTGGTGAGGTTGAGTGTGTAGTAGTCCAGAGGTTGTTGCCAGGTTTCGGTGAGACAGAGAAAGTCCAGTTTGTTATCCAGGATGTATTCGTTCAGGATGAGGCATTTGTTGTTGAGGGACCGGGTGTTGAACAGAGTGAGCTTGATGTTGTTTTGAACAGCAGGGATGAATTCAGGTGATTTAGCCAGGGTTCGTATGCAGGAGGTGCGATCGTGTGCGTTGCTGTGACCAGGTGCGCTGGGACGAAGAGTGAGAGTGCGCTGAGCCGACCAGAGGACGGGGATGGAGTGACCTGATTGCAAATAAACAAACTTTAACGACCGGAGCCACGGTGAATATACCTGGGTCGTCGGAGGAGTCCATTTGATTTGATGGCAGAGATGCATGATGGGGTGGAGCGGGTATTGAGCAGAAGGAGCCTTGCGGCGGAGTACCGCAGAGCCATGCCAGGCAGGAGCGGAGAGACGAGACGAGGCCAAGGTTGAGGAGGTGAAACAATGGTCCCAACCCACGAGAGCGGGCCCAAGGAAACGAAGGAGCCAGGTAGGTGAAGCCAGGAGCAGAGCCGGGACCAAGCAGTGGGCAGGCAGGAGCAAAGAGACGATCACGAGGCCAAGGTTGATCACGGCAAAGCGGCAAATGCAGCGGCAATCGACCGCCGCCGCTCCAAATCTAGATCACGGCGGGAAACCGCCACCAAACCGCTGCGATGGTCACAACCCACGAGAGCGCGCCCGAGGAAACAGCGAGCAGGCGAAGGAGCCGGGCAGGCGAAGCAGGGAGCAGAGCCGGGGCTATGCAGAGGGCAGACTCAATGGCCAAAAAATCCACACGACCACCAAAAAAGAAAGCAACTGACAGTGGCCCAGTCGAAGAAGCGGCGAGCATGTGACGCCTGCGTCCTCTTCATACCGGACCGGAAGCGGAGGATCGATCTTGTATCTTGTTAAGTATTGAATTGTTCTATTTCTATTGGAAAAAATATCTTGTTAAGTCCCATTCTCACGAAAGATGTATTGAATTGTTCTATTTTAAAAATCCTGGGATGTCCCCACAGAGTAGCGAGCCACCATAGCACCATGGAAGCCAAGTAGTTTCAGCACTCAACGATGGTGCTTTCCATGTATATTTTTATACATATATTAATATAACTGTATTAATATAATGAAAACAGATCGCACAAAAAGGAGGACAAGAAAATATTTTTAGTAGGTGAGGAACAACACGAGGCACCACACGTTGCACAACACCACGGACCCCAGCAGAGGCATGTGGGGTGATTTTGAAGAAGAAGAAGAAGAAACGGAAGAAGAACAATTAGAAGCAGATTGTTTCTCCATAATGTTTTCCAAGTTTGAATAAATAGTTTCTCGTGAGTTTGAAGAAGATCTGGGTGTTGTATTTTGCCAAAAACGTAGGGAATAACGTTTGTTGTTTTTTATGTTGATGTTTTGGCAATCTCATGAGATCTGAGTTTCTCCATCATGTTTTGAAGAAGAAGGGCTAATGCTTTATTCACGCTGTTTCTCCAGAAGAAGAAGAATTATCATGGCTGAGTTTTTCTGCAATGCTTTTAGTGTCCAAAAGAAGAAGAATTATCAGATGCAGGTCGTATCTCCGTAATGTTTACCGAGTTTGAATAAAAAGTCTCTCGTTGAGTTTGAAATTCACAACTCAAACCAACATGCTAGAACCCCAACACGAGGTCAATGGACATTATTTTTTATATATGTTTATTTATGTGGAAGTGATGGGTTGTATAATGAAAGCATATCATGTAAAAGGGGAGAAAATAAAATAGCACAGCAAAGGCAAGGCATCACTCGAGGCACTAGGAAGCAGGGTGGGTGGGGGAGAGGGAGGACTGCCTTAGTTCGTCGATATATGTACTTTTTACTTTTTAAAGGAAGGAAATAAATAAAATACTCAATCTGAGGAGGGGGCATTGGGTGGTCCATCTAGCGAGGTGTTCCATTACCAAGCAGCAAAAGCACTCGTGCAAGCACTCCAACAATATTGTTGAGATGCCTGGAGTGTCCCACAATGTCCAAATTTGACAAATGAACACTTTTTTCGAGTCGGGACTGCTGCTGAGGTCAACTACACAGTTAAAATTTTGAAATTCAGTTCAAGGGAAGAGATTCTGAAGCTTTTCAGGAATTAAATAAAGGCACTATCATTGGCGTTTATAAGCATTGTGATGTATATACAGAAATACATTGATTCAATGGTATGAAGATCAGCGATATTACCATTCGTAAATATGAAGCTTTATTGTACAGAAACTGACCTGTTCTCAGGCAAGGCATGCTTGAGTTGAGCGGACAAAATGGCGGAATTAAGACCCCAAGCTTAGCGACCTGAATGCAGGCTGACCAAAGGTAAGCCTGTCAGCATAAATTATCTTCAAAAAACACACCAAAACACCCAGTTTTCATTCATGCACTCTCTTGGAGGTTGAGAAGTATACATGCATAGTTTGGCGCCGCTAGGCTTTTTGGTTTTGGTGTTATGGAGGACACACACACACACTGCCTTTTATTATTATAGATTTTATATCATCATGACCAATCAAATTTGCTGCTTGCTTCTCCTGCCCCTTCTCAGTTTTTACCATGCCCCCCATCGTTCCGGCAGTTCTCCTGGCCTGCCCCTTCTCAGTCCCACTGAGCTCGCCTGCCCCTCCTTACACCGGGAGTGCTCTCGTTACGCCCTGTAAAGTTTTGACTTTTTCAACATATTTCAACATACAGCTATTTGATCTTCATTTCAACAATATTAATAGATAAAGGTGATATAATATAACAAATATCATGAAATATTTACATTTTGTAGCCCATTGTATAATTTAAATAAACATAAATGCAAATTTCGCATGTGGAAAAAGTAAGTACACCCCTACATTTATCACTACTTCAAATACCTAAAATTAGAATCAGGTGCACCAGCTCAGGTGCAAATGATTAGAACATCGTTAGAGAGGATCTTGGAGGAACCTGTCTTATTTAAAGCTCAGACATTTAGTTTGGTTTGCTCTTTGTTGTGGAAGTGTGCGGCGTCACCATGCCTAGATCAAAAGAGCTCTCTGAGGCCTTCAGAAAGAAGGTTATAGATACCTACCGGTCTGGGAAGGGATTCCAAAAGATCTCCAAACAATTTGAAATCAATCATTCGACTGTCGGGAAGATCATCTACAAGTGGAGAAGATTCCAAACAACTGCCAACTTGTTCAGGCCGCCCCAGCAAGTTCAGCCCGAGAGCAGACCGCAAGATGCTGAAAGAAGTCTCTAAGAACCCCAGAATGTCATCACAGGACCTACAGGTAGCTCTTGCCACTGTTGATGTCAAAGTGCATGAGTCGACCATTAGAAAAAGGCTGCACAAATTTGATCTACATGGGAGGTGTGCCAGGAGGAAACCTTTGCTGTCCAGAAAGAACATCAGGGCAAGACGAAAGTTTTCCAATGAACACCAAGGCAAAGACCAGCACTTCTTGAACAATGTGCTCTGGACAGATGAGTCAAAGGTAGAGCTATTTGGCCACAGTACCAGAAGACATGTTTGGCGAAAACCAAAGACAGCATTTGACCAAAAGAACCTGATACCAACTCTAAAGCATGGTGGTGGAAATATTATGGTTTGGGGCAGCTTTGCTGCATCAGGGCCTGGGCAGCTCACCATCATAAAATCCACGATGAATTCTTCATTGTACGAGAGGGTGCTTGAGGATAATGTGAGGCAATCTGTCGGAAAGTTGAAGCTCAACCGAAGGTGGACCTTGCAACATGACAATGACCCAAAAGATACTAGTAAATCCACCATGGAATGGCTGAAAAGAAAGAAATGGAGTGTTCTGGAATGGCCAAGTCTAAGCCCGGATCTAAATCCCATCGAAATGTTGTGGGGGGATTTGAAACGAGCTGTGCAACAACTTTTGTTGAATAAATTATTGCTAAGTCAATTTCTCATTGTTTTTTATTCAATTAGATCACCTTTATCGATAGATACTGTTTAAATGAAGATCAAATATTGATATGTCCACATATGTTAACAAGATATTTTTTAAACATTTCATGGGGTGTACTTACTTTTTCCACATGCGAAATTTGCATTTATGTTTATTTAAATTATGCAATGGACTACAAAATTTAAATGTTTCATGATATTTGTTATATTATATCACCTTTATCTATCAATATTGTTGAAATGAAGATCAAATAGCTGTATGTTGAAATATGTTGAAAAAGTCAAAACTTTACATGGGGTGTACTTACTTTTTCACATGACTGTAGGTGTAGGATTTTTGACAATTGTGGACATATACATTCTAAATAAAAGTATTAGTGAATCATATTTTTTGAGCAAATACTCCTCCATGAGCCTCAACGTTTTCGAGAAAAAAAAGTTGAAAAAGAAAGAACAAAAAAAAAATTGGTCAAAAAAAAAAAGGATTCATTTAATACTTGTATGAGATTCTTCCAACTAATGGGATCAATGATTCACATTTTCTGAGCAAATACACATCCATGAGCATCGACTTGGATTGTAAAAGGATTTGTTTTTCTGGTCTTCATCAATGATCTCTCTGACTCTCTTGAAAATCCTCTCGATCTCTTTGCTGATGACTCCACTCTCTGCCGCTCCATTCCTCATCCCTCAGATCGGCAGTCTGCAGCCTCATCACTCTCTGGAGACCTGGACAAAATCACAGACTGGGCAAACAAGTGGAACATGTCTTTCAATCCTGACAAATCTCACACTCTTACGATGCCTCTCCGAAAAGACCGACTGGACAACCCTCCCATCTACTTTCTGAATAATCCTCTCCAAGAAGTTCTGTCACTCAAGCTTTTGGGTCTCACTATCTGCCATGATCTTTCATGGGAAAACCACATTTCCATGCTGGCCTCCAAAGCCAGTCGCCGACTGGGCATCCTCCGTCGTGCGAAGTCCTTCCTTGGCACACCTGAGCTCCTCACCACATACAAGGCTTTCATCCGCAGCTCAATGGAGTACTGCTCTCCCCTCTGGGCTGGTGCTCCTGCCTCACACCTAGCTCGTCTTCACGCTGTTGAAACCAAAGCGTTCAGAATCATTGGAATCTCCCGCGATGACGCTATCTCCGAGGGCCTTTCACTTAATCACCGCAGGCAGGTTGGTGGTCTTTCCGTCTTCTACCGACTCCTCTCCAGCCTTGCTCCCCCAGCTCTCTCTGGGCTCTGTCCCCCAAATATTCCTGCAGGTCGCACAAGATCTGCCTGCAACCCTCTTATGGTTAAACTGCCAAAATCAAGACTCTCTGCTCACCTTCACTCCTTCATTCCTCTTTTCTCCCGCCTCTGGAACAAACTCCCTCACTCTCTTCAATCCCACTCCTCCCTCCAGGTCTTTAAAACGGCTGTTCACCACCATCTCTTATCTTCCCCAATCCAAAACCTTGATCTTTTCTACCCCCGCTAATTTCACCCCAAATCCACTTTTTTGAGGTGACTTTTGACTTCTTTCCTGGAAGTCCTTGGTGTCCTTGCGTTTTATACCTATCCTGCCTCCCCCCAGGCCCTCTCCCTCCAAAAACATCTCCCGATGTCCCTGCTCTCAAATGTTGTGTTTGTGTGCTTCCTCCCCTTCTCTCCCCATCTTGTCGACCGCTCCCCTTTTTATATACTTTGTTTGCTTGTTTGTTTGATTTGTTTGTTTGATAAATGTTAGCTCTTTCACGAGCCTCGACTCTGTATACGAAAAAAAAAAAAATCTATAAAAAAAAAAAATACATTACACGAATACATCCGTTGGGCCTCTGAGGCCCAATAGCTGCATTTATGTAGGATTTTTGACGCCTGCATCTAAGAGTTAAAGAGGCCTTTGTTCGTCCATCGGTGTACTTTCTACTTTTTAAAGGAAGGAAATAAATTAACTAGACCATACGCAAAGCAGGAAGGGGGACACATTATTTTAATTATCTTACTATAACTCACCAAATGTCCGTCCGTCCGTTCGAAGGTACCGCAAAAACGGCTCAACCAATCACAACGATATTTTGGGAGGGTATTCCTGGGACCCCTGGGAGTAAAAGAGGCCATATTGTTGTACCAATTTTTCCAAGTTTTCCAATTTTTCCAAACACGATGGAATAATATTTACCGACATGAACAGTGATGTGGCTTTTATTGAAATTCTTCAAATACTGTTCCGATTTTGATGACAATTATGAACCTGCCGCGAATGCTGTGACGGTTTCTACTTTCTAAATGTGAATTTGCGGATCACCATATGCAGATTCGCCATTGACTGGGTATGGAACAAACGTACCCGTTTGTTTGACAACGGGTACGTTTTTCATGGAAGTCCTTCACGAACTTGCTGTCCATGTCTGACGTGCGACTGAAGGTGCTACAGGAATGTGGAATTTATTGGTTTCATGCTTTAGCATTTGCCATTTCTGCATTGTCTGTTTGCTTCTGGCCTCCCACCCGTGCATAGCACGGGTACCTCACCAGTATCTTTAATTCGATTTATCTTCCCTTCCTTACTTGGAGATTTCCCCACAGAGGACACAGGCATGACTGCGGAGGCCCTTGCCGTCGATCTTGCTGGTTAATTATATTTGTTGTTCTCAATTTCCGCTGGTTAATTATTTTAATTTTACACAATAAAGTTACACTTTGGGCGCATTCCTTCATATTTTCCTCACTCAATATTATCGTTGGAACAGTAGAAAAAGTTAAGTTTAATGCTTTGCCAATGTGGAAGTGGAAGGATATCCTTGCTGAAAGCTGAATAAAAAATATATACTTAGTTATAGAAATCGCTGATGTCTTTAATTTTGTCAATATTTCACTCCAGATTTTGATACTTATTTCGTGAACAGGATCCGATCCTCAAATCTAAATCCAGATTTTGATTATATACTTTAATTATTTCGTGAGAGTATATCGTGTTTCCAAGGCAAAGCACGTTTGAATAGGCTGAAACAAAATGGCGGCTTAAGAACCCAGCGATGTGCCAGTGGGCTCACCAAGATGGCGGACTGCCATTTTGGTTAGGCTTTTTGGGTTTTTTTGGTTATGAGCATTTTTGGGGTTTTGTGGGGTGGTGAGAGGGGGAGTCAACACCCAAACAACCAGTTTTCATTCATACAATCCCTTGGAGTTCCCTTCATATGCTTGTGAAGTTTGGCACTGATAGGTTTCATGGTATTGGAGTTATGGAGGAGACTAATGCAGAAACACACACACTGCCTTTTAGTATTATGGATGCTCCTCCCCCCCCCCCCCCCTCAGCCCCTCAGCCCCCCAACACTTGTCATGGCCCTATTGATCTTATTGGAGGAGTCACAGGGGTCAAGGGTGTGCTCACCTCACACGAATGGTGCGCCAGATTACTCATGGCTGGTGTCACCTCCCCATTCGTCTCATGGATTTGGGCGTATGTCATTTTAGATCTGACATTTGGTGCCAATGTGACAAGTTAATGACGATTTATGGGTCATGTGCTATTCGTAAGCTGACAGGATGTAGGTTGGCCGATTTGAGCTGGTTTCAAGGGCTAATGAGGGAACTAACAGAAGACGTGAAGGTGTTTCTGCACTGAAATGCATGTGAAAGATAGTTATCAAAAATAAACGATCAATGCATTTGTTTTACATCTTACACAGTCAATGATAGAGCTTATTATATTTTCAGATTAGTTTTTCTTCAGCTTGTAAATGTCTCAGTGACAAAAAAAGGTTTCCATCCTTCCTACGCACAATTCCGAGCGAAATGTACCACGTTGCTGGCCTTGCTCATCTTGTGCATTACTTTGACTGGATCTATGTTGGAGCTCTTGCAGTCGATGATGATTTTGGCCGCAGTGGTGTGGCTCAGTTTAATTCCGAGTTTATAAAATTTGGGTATTGCCTTGCATTTGAAGATCTAATCCCAAAAGTGAAAGATGCAAATCACATTAAACAGCTTGGTAAGTTGTTGTTCTCAACAGACCAGTAATCCTCATGTTAAGTGCAATTTTGAGGATGAAGCATGCTTTGACATCCATCAAACACTTTGATATCTTCAAAGCCTCAAAATAATGAAATATCTTCTCTCATATTAGAGGATATCTCCTCTAATACAACCTCCTGCCCCCCCCCCCACCCCAAACGTTACGTAATTTTTGAATGGCCCCAATGTGTATGCAAATTATGGGCGGATGTTGTGACTTTGCGCTAACGCTTTTAATTTACTGTACCGGTACATTTATTTTATGTAGAACAAACAAAAGTGTACACAAAAGTTGATGGGGAAAAGAACACGTAAATTGAGCAGATGACTCGCCAAGTGATGGTACAGACCTAATCATGAGTGAAGCGCATTTTACTCAGTTGTGGAAGAGGTAACAAAAGACACAAGCGGTTTGCATCGTGAGTAACAAAGCCGTTTAGACCACAATACGTCCGTATCTAACTCTCTGTTTCGTGCAACATTACTGGGGGCAACTTTATTCTTGATCAATAATTCCAAAAATATTTTAAGCATTCAGAAAATGTGTGTCCCCAATCCTCAAAATTGCTCATAAAAGCGTAAAAATCGCATAATTTCGGTAAATAATGTCACATCAAATTTTGCTGACCCGTCGATGCACGTGATGTAATAGGACAATCAGCGTTACCGTATTTGACGCTGAGTGAAATTGATGACATAGTTTCCCAGAATAATCCTATCACGGTCGCCGTGCCTTTGCACTGCGAACCAAAGATGGCGGCGCCCACGGGATGCAGTTCTACGGCGAATCGTACATTTTCTTCAGAATTTTGCGTCATGCACGTATATTCTACAACAAAAAGTAACTTCATCGTGTTCAATAATGAATCGTGTAAACGATTTGTCGATTTCGCTAGCAAATGGGTGAATTACGACTGCAAAGAGAGTGATATAGTTACCGAGATTGCAACAAAGCTAGGTATTGATTTTCACGATACTGCCACATGCATTGCGGCTCAGCCCTCGCCGTCGAGTAACATTGGCTACCACTACAATTGCTACAAGCGCTTCCGTGACATCAGTAAAATCAGAAGAAAAGAGAAGTCATTTGCAAAGAAATCTACTTCTCATGGACAAGGTATGTGTAAACTCATGCACCATGCATTGAGAATGACTAAAATTAACTTATGTAACGTTAGATTGGACATGTGAATGATGATGATGATTTGGTGGAAGACTAAGTTCGTGACTTTGTATCATGTTCAACTTGCTGTAGTAGTACAATTTTACTGTAATTTTGGAATCATGGTTATTCAGGGAATTATAAATGTCAATGATTTGATATTAAACTTAAAGCCATTATTGGAGAGGGCGGTCATGGACTACAGGAACTTTTGCAAATCTGTTAACTGGGGATCAGCGAAGCAGGTGCACACAACAGCCTTCCATGTGTGATTCCTTCAAATTCACCTCATATCTCTTTGTAGCCTCTATAGTGAGGCTATATATACGTTTATGATATGGTAAGTATAAATTTCACGGAAAAAAAGTGAGGAAATATTCGCTTGGTTACAAAGAAATCCTACGTAAACAAACATGGAAATACTATTGTTTTAACCGGCATCGCTGGTCCCTCTCTCACAAATGCGCAAAAATTACTTATGTCCGCCCCTCCTATAGCATGCTGGCCTGTATTGTAAGCAAAGGAGATAATGAAAAGATTTGTTGGGAGATATTACACAACACAAAGTCCAGTTCATCTAATTTCATCCAGTTTTCCAGAAATTTATGGAAAATGTTGACTTTCTAAATGCCTGTCTAATAAAAGGCATTTATACTATATTCTGGCTACAAAAGAGGTGTTTGGAGATAAAATTTTACAACACAATATCTATGATGTAATATTGTAATGTTACATTTTAAATAAATAAGTAATCTAATTGCATTCTCTTTGGTTGTCTTTGCATCTTCTATCATTTCATCAATGCAAATACAAGAACAGACATGAACGTACTGGATAACCAACCAAGTGACTTACACGGAGGACAGCCAAGCCAAAAGCGTGTGCTTCCTTCAGATGGCAAGGGCAGCCAACGAGAGTGGAGAAAACGTCGCAGGTTTCCAGAGGAGTGCATAATTTGCCACTCAAACAAGTACAAACGTAATACTATAACTGGTAAAAGTTATATCGTAAGGTTAGTCAAATGTGAGCTTATTTGTGGTGGGCAGCTCCTGGAAGCTGCAAAGCAAAAGGAAGACACTGCACTTCTACACCAGATACAGGGTGAAGATTTTGTAGCCCGTGAGTTGCAGTACCATCGTGACTGTCACAGAGCCGACACAAGGTTCCTGAGTAAGCCGAGTAAGCCTTTGACACCCATTCAGAGTGGCTACATAAATGCTTTCATTGTATTCAGTGAAGAAACGGTGAAAAAAAGATTAATTCAAAGTAAAGAAATCTTGACTTTAAGATTAAACCGTATATTTATCCACGCGATCAAAGAGGTTGAAAATGTAGATGCTCCTTATAGGACCTGGAATTTAAAGACACGTCTGCAAAGAGCATTCCCGCAACTTGTGTTTGTCACGCCCGCCAATAGAAGCATGAGTGACATCGTCTTCAGTGAAGGACTTTGTGCAGAAGACCTAGCCCAGGAACTTATTGATGACACTGACACTACTTCTAAAGAAAGTTCAACAGATGATGCCGAACCAATTGAAAGAGGTAGCAATAGATCCCAGCCAAATAGTCTGCGAATGTTATTCAATTCTCGGATGTTGTGTGTGTGTGCTTCCCCTTTTCTCCCCATCTTGTCTTCCGCTCCCTCTTTTTGTGTATTTTGTTTGTCTGGTCGATTTGTTTGTGAAGTTAATGTTAACTCTTTCACGAGCCTCGATTCAGTATACAAAAAATAATAATAATAAATAAATAAAAATGCTGCCTTAACATTGAAGTTATCAATTGACAACAAGAACCTCACAGTCCCATGGCACATTAGTTTGTGGTTTATGTTTCAGTTTGTGTGGGTGCTTATGGCTCAAACGAGATTAAACGCATAAATGTTAATAATAATAATAATCTATCTATAATTCCACTAATCTCTGTGTGTATGTGTGTGTGTATGTGTGTATGTATGTGTGTATACGACAACGATTTCTCGACAACTACCGGTCCGATATACTTGAAACTTGCCAGGTATATTGCTGGGGACCCGAGGATGTGCCTTTTCAAGGTTTGAAATTAATCGGACAAGTACTTACCGAGCTATGGCGATTTAGCCGTTCGCCGTTCGCTTTGGCGTTGCGAATGGACCAAACCATTTCATGTAAATAGAGGGGGGGGGGGGTTCTGTGGTCGTTGCGAATGGACCAAACCATTTCATGTAAATAGAGGGGGGGGATTGTCACTGTACTCGCAAGCCGTTCGCCGTTCGCTTTGGCGTTGCGAATGGACCAAACCATTTCATGTAAATAGAGGGGGGGGATATAATTTTAGATATATATATAGTACGGGCATATATATAGTACGGGCATGCCCTAGTAATAATAATAACAATAATATATTCTTACCATTAATACTCTTAGTATTATCATTATAAATGCACGTTATTAATTCATGAAGCCCAACAGATAATAACATGTTCACTGAACAAACTGATTAAAAAGCCAGGAAGCCATCACACACTTCATGTACCATTTGTAAATATGCATTTTCATCAACTGCTCGTTATAAATTTCTGAGCACCCCCTTATGCATGGGGACGTGGATATTCTTAATCAGTGACACATTTCCTACAAACCCATTAAAGTTTTAAGTTGCCCCCATCGTTGTTGCACGAAAATTGAAAATGAAGCGCATATATACTGCATGCCCTCCAGCTTAGTTGGAAGTCGGATGAGGTTTAACAAATAATTACCGATGGAACGGCTTTAGAGACGCACGTAATGTGCGTGCTGACGGCCTAATTAAACCTTCCGAATAATTATTATTCGACAAAGGATAAGATATATGTATATATATATTTTTTTATTACAAGATCGAGACTCGTGTAAGAGCTAACATGAATCACAAAAAACGGACACACAAAACATACAATAAAGGGAATGGGGGACAAGATGGGGAGAGAGAGGGAAGCACACAAGTACAACAACAGAGAACAGGGACATCGGGAGATCTTTGGGAGAGAGAGGGCTTGGGGGGACGAGGCATGGGAAAGGCGGGGGTGGGGGGGGAGGGTGGGAGAGGGATAAAAAAATGCTATAACTTCCAGGAAAGAAGTTCCTTTTTCAAAAAAGTGGATCTGGGGTGAATTAACGGGGGTAGAAAAGATCAAGTTTTTGGATGGGGGAAGATAAGAGATGGTGGTGAACAGCTGTTTTAAAGACCTGGAGGGATTAGTGGGATTTAAGAGAGTGAGGGAGTTTGTTCCAGAGGCGGGAGTAAAGAGGAATGAAAGAGTGAAGGTGAGCAGAGAGTCTTGATTTTGGAAGTTTCACCAGAAGAGGGTTGCTGGCAGATCTTGTGCGACCTGTAGGAATATTTGGAGGACAGAGTACAGATAGAACTGGGGGACCTAGGCCGGATAGGAGTCGGTAGAAGACAAAAAGACCACCTACCTGCATGTGGTGAGTGAGTGAAAGGCCCTCGAAGTTAGCTTCATCACGGTAGATTCCATTGATTCTGAAAGTTTTGGTTTCAACAGCGTGAAGCCGAGCTAGGTGTGAGGCAGGAGCATCAGCACAGAGGGGAGAGCAGTATTCCACTGAGCTGCGAATGAAAGCTTTGTATGTGGAGAGGAGCTCAGGTGTGCCAAGGAAGGACTACGCATGACGGAGGATGCCTAGTCGGTGACTGGCTTTGGAAGCCAGCTTGGAAATGTGGTTTTCCCAGGAAAGATCATGGCAGATAGTGAGACCAAAAGCTTGAGTGACACAACTTCCTGGAGAGGATTGTTGAGAAAGTACATGGGAGGGTTGTCCAGTCGGTCTTTTTGGAGAGACATCATAAGAGTGTGAGATTTGTCAGGATTGAAAGACATGTTCCACTTGTTTGACAAGTCTGTGATTTTGTCCAGGTCTGCAGAGAGTGAAGAGGCTGCAGACTGCCGATCTGAGGGATGAGGAATGGAGCGGAAGAGAGTGGAGTCATCAGCAAAGAGATAGAGAGGATTTTCCAGAGAGTAGGAGAGATTATTAATGAAGACCAGAAAAAGCACAGGGCCCAGAACACTGCCTTGGGGAACTCCAGCTTGAACAGGAAGTGGAGATGAGAGAAATCCATTCAGGGCCACACATTGACTACAACCAGAGAGGAAGTCCACAAGCCATGCGTGGAGATTTCCATGGATACCATAGGAGGAGAGTTTAGTGAGCAGAGTGGGGTGCCAGACCACATCGAAGGCACGTGATATGTCAAGGGAGAGAGCTCTAATTTCCTGTTTGACATTGAGGACCTCCATCCATTGTTGAGACACCAGAATCAGCATGTCCAGAGTAGAGTGACCTGGTCTGAAACCAAATTGATGATCAGAGATCAAGACATTGGAGAAGAGTAAGGATTTTATATCTGAAGCAATGATGGATTCCGAAGCATTGATGGAAGCATATACGACTTTGCTGATAATTGGGAGCAGGCGGATTGGTCTGGAGTTGCAAGGATCTGTTTTTGCACATTTTTTGTGTAAAGCGGTAATGTTGGCTGATTTCCAAACTGATATTTCCAAGCAGATAACCTTGAACAAAAGAGAGGGTGAAGAGAATTGAGAGGGTGCGAAAGAGCGGCAGAGCAGGATTTTAGGACCCGTGGGCTTATGCCGTCTGCTCCATTTGCAGAATCAGAGTCGAGGTTTGGCAGCAACGTCTCCACCTTGTCAGGAGAGAAGGACACACATTCCAGGAGCAGCTGGGTTTGACTGGGTAAGGTGTGTACAGAGACAGATGGGTTTGGGACACAAGATTTTGAGGCAAACACAGAGTTGAGGCACTCAGCTTTGTCACGTGCGGAGTCAACTGTGTAGCCATTTGTGGTAAGGGAGGGGATGGAGGGGGAACAAACACCAGAAACAGATTTGAGCAGACGCCACCAGGATTTGGAGGAAGGAGACAGGTTTGAGAGTTCAATCTTGGGAGTAGAGAAATAGTGCTTCTTGGCTCTCTTGAGGGTAGACACACACTTGTTCCGAGCTTGGTGGAAGGAACTGAGATTGCCTTCAGTTGGATTAGCCTTCCAAGAGGCAAAGGCAAGTTATTTCAGGGCAACTGCCTCACCACAAGATTCAGTGTACTATGGACGGGAGGAAGGGTATGACAACTGAAGACGAGATGGGATAAATCTGTGCATGAGAGAGAGCAGTTTGCTTTGGAAGAATTCTCAGGAAGAGTTGATGTCAGAGGCAGTAGAGATGGGAGACAGTCCAGATGATTTATGGCTGCTTGAAGACCATGCCAGTCGGCCCGAGTGAAATGCCAGCCTTGTCGACGCTGAGGAGGCTCTCTTAGAATGGCAAGATAGATGTCCACTTTGACAAGCACATGATCAGAAGAACCGATTGGAGCAGAAGAAGAGCAGCAGACATTTGCAGGGAAGTTTGTCATAAAGTCTAGAAGAGAAAATGCTCCGTTGACTGAGATCCGGTTCGGGAAATTGACAGATTGTGTCAGTCCCAATGAGTCACAGAAGTCCTTTGCTGAGATGCCATGGCTGGTGAGAGAGCATCCCACACCCAGCTAGCTGGCATGATGACAGTTGAAGTCGTCACATATGAGGAAGAGAGAGTTGGGATGAGTGGATAGAAGTTGGTCCATGTTGTCAGACAGCGAAATGTAAATGGAGTCATCACTGTTTGGAGGATGGTGCAGATCACATATGAACAAAAGGTGGGAGCGGAGTGGAAGCCGTAGCCAGAGGTACCCCTGGGGGTGCGTTGGAGAGAGGGCAGTGCAAGGAGAATGAGGAAGAGAGTTTTTGATAAAGATAGCAACCCCACCACCAGGACGAGGCTCAGATCTATCATACCGGAGGAGGGA
Source organism: Myxine glutinosa (assembly GCF_964187855.1). Classification (NCBI taxonomy): domain Eukaryota; kingdom Metazoa; phylum Chordata; class Myxini; order Myxiniformes; family Myxinidae; genus Myxine; species Myxine glutinosa. Next base: position 131,831,544 of record NC_136263.1, read on the forward strand.
GTAACCAGGAAGAGATATTAAGGAATCAGAGACGTCTTGAAGGAGGAAAGTTTCTGTTAAGCAGATTACATCTGGTTTGACAGATACAACCTGTATGGAGAGATCAATCAGGTTTGAGCGAAGGCCCCAGATGTTTGAGGTCCATACCGTTAAGGAAGAGGAGGAGGGAGGGGGAGCAATGGGTGCAGGACAGCAGAGGGGTAGGGTAAGATAAAGAAGGGGAGGAGGTAGGGAGAGCTGTTGATAGTGTGTCAGACATTGCAGAAGAGTTAGGGGAAAGGGAAGGATGAGGAGGACAAAATGTTTGATGGTGATGGGATGAGGCACAGTGAGGGGTTGTTTGAGGGGTGGGAGGAGTAGAAGTGTGGAGGAGGTGGAAAAGTGAGATAGAAGGGAGACGAAGTGGGGAGGAGGCAGCTTTGAGGAGGAGGGAAAATTGGAGAAAGATGATAGGGGATGAGATTTTAAAGGAAGGGGTTGGGGGGAGTTTTTAAGGGGAGTTGGGAGATTTGGAGGGGAGAATTGAAAGGGAGGAGTGAGGGGGAGATTTGGAGGGGAGAGGTGATGGGGGAGATTTAAAGGGGAGGGATGGGGGGGGAGTTTTGAAGGGGAGGGGTGAGGGGGGAGATTTGAAGGGGAGAGGTGAGGGGGAGATTTAGAAGGGAGGGGCGAGGGGGAAGTTTAGGAGGGGAGGGGGAGCTTAGGTGGGGAGGTGTGAGGGGAACTTTAGAAAGTGGATGATTGATGAAAAACGAACATTTATTACAAACTGGGTTTATTGTGATTTTCAAGTCAGAGATCCGTTTGAAAATGATAGAGGAGGGGTGGAATTATGGTGAGTTTAGAGAATGTAGAAAGGAAGGATTGTAAGAGATTGATTTTTTTTTAAAGTGGAATGAATTGAAGAGGAAATTGAAAAAAGCCTTTTAAATAGGATTAAATACAGCGTGTTGTAATAAAGCACTGAATACAACACTGCAGGGGAAAGTTTAAACATATTTAACTAATATTTAAACAAAACTGTGAAAAACAATCTGGTAAAAGTCCCTAAGTGAGGACGTGGATTTGAGAAGGAATGAGAAAGGGTTGAGTGAGTATGGAGGAAACTAGAGTTGGAAAGGCTGGAGAGGTGGAAGAAAAACGAGATAAAGGGGGCGGGGCACACGGTGAGACAAGGGGGGGCACAAGGCAAGACAAGGGGGCAAGATAACAGACTTTTTTTTTTGTATTTAAAATGTTAGACGAAGGGTAAGATGTTCATTGGAGGTAGGAGGATAAAAGAAAATCAAAGAAACAAGCATATACAGCGAAGGAAAGAACTTATATTCACAAATATATATATTTTTGGGGTCCCTCATCATGAGTAACACTCAACCCAAACAAAGCCAAAGGAAATTTGATGCAACAAACCCGGGCAGTTATAATCATGTCCTGATGTCTGAGGCCCACCAGAAAAGCAAGATGGCGACCATATTATTTTTTACTGGGTGCCATGTGATGCCAAGATGGCTTGTGAAGACCTGAGACACATCACAGGTAAAAACATTACGCAAAACATGCATGCATGAAGAGTAGGAAAAAAACTGGAAAATTAGGAGGAGGGATTGACAATTTGACACCCAAGTGGTATGTGGGTGTTCGGGTTAGGGCCTTTAGGTGCAATAGTCCAAATTCCCAGATCATGACCCCTTCATTGAGACTGAAGGCCAGAAAGAGAAAGCAAGTTGATTCAAGGCAACTGCCGTGCCATAGGATTCAGAGTACCAAGGGTGGGAGGATGGGTAGAAGATAAATTCAGACGAGATGGGATTAATCTGTGTTCAATTGAGAGCAGCTTTCTGTGGAAGAATTCCCAGACTGCATTAACATCAGGTGCGGTGGATGTAGGAGACCAGTCCTGAAGTGGGATGGCTTATTGTAGTCCCTGCAAATTTGCCTGAGTGAACTGTCAGACTCTCCAGTGTTGAGGCTGTTCTCTGAGAATGAGCTGAGAGAAGTTGACCTGCACAAGCACATTATCAGATGAGCCAATTAGGAGAGAGGATGAGCAAGATACATTGGCAGGGAAGTTGGTCATCATCAATCATCAAGTGTTACCTTATGTTACATAATCAATCATTAGGTTAAGCAAATTACTTAAAACCAATGGCTTTGTTTGGGTCGAATGTTAATCACAATGAACGACCCCCAAAATAATCGAATCATACATCGAATAATAGTAAGGTTAAACATGCCTGTCAGAAAGCATGGCACATCAGAACGCATGGTACGTCAGAATTCACGGTAATCAAGCATTACATAACGTTACATAATCAAGTGTTGCATTATGCAAATTACAAAATAAACCGTTATGCAATTTTAGAAAGGCCTCATTTTGGGGTAAAGCAATGTGTGACCGTTAGACTAGTCTGCTTGTTCTGATATAACTGTGGAGAGGGTGACATGGATAAAAGGTGTCAAAATTAATTTTTTAATGACGCATTAAATGTGCGTTTCCCAATCGTGCTACTCATATTTTAAGAGTGTTTTAAATGTGCATTTCCCAATCGGCCCGTCACCGGATTTGTAGCAGGTCTTGACCACAGTGCAGTCATTCTTGTTACCCTCGCCAGAGGAGAGGGTATTGCATTTGAGTCCGTTTGTCTGTTTGTTACCCTCGCCAGAGGAGAAGGTATTGCATTTGAGTCTGTTAGTCTGTTTGTTTGTTTGTCCGCACAGAATAAATATGCTTTTCTCTGCAACCGTTGGTCCGATTGAGAGTAAATTTTCACCATAGGTGCAACTCCACCTGTAGAATCTTATAATGATAATTATGACGTCCTACATCACGTGGTTCGGCCGCCATCTTGAAGAAAACAAACAAATTTGCATCTCTATATCTCCGAAAGCGCTGAATAGAAAAAATTGAGACATAGCTCATTGTAAAGAACTCTCCATGGGGAATAAAATATGTTAATAATGATGTCATAGGTGCCTCCATTATGACGTCATAATTAGACAAATACAAAACTTCATCCGATCATGATGAAATTTCCTGAGCGTCATGTAGGCATAAATTGGTGGAGAAAAAAAATAATGATGACCTCATCGGTAATGTGGTTCGGCCGCCATATTTGTTTTAACACAAAAGCCTTAAAAACCACTGAAAATACATCCTGGTGAGGGTCTGCAATCTCTGATTTCTCTTTCTTGTTATAGATGTGGAACAAGACTGGGCCCAATATACTGTCAAAGGGGATCATGAGCCTTCATTGGAAGTGGAAAGGAGAGGATTCAATTGGCAGCAACACCTTGACTGTGTGAATTTAGAAAGTCAAAAATATACGAATGAATGCAGCCTTGTATACCACTGGCAGAGAGCTTGTCAAACAAAGCTAGTTGCCAAACTGTGTCTAATACCTGAGATATTTCCAGGGAGATGGTCCTGACTTCTTGATTGAGACGGAAGGCCTGAAACCATTGCTGAGAGAGGAGCAGGAGCCTGTCCAGAGTTGATTGATCAGCACCAAATGCAAACTCATGGTCAGTTATCAGTCTGTTTTAAACCGTGAAAGATAACATCAGCAACGAGGGATTCTATGACTTGACTTGAAATTGAAATTAAGCTCACTTGTCTATATTTTTTCACATCTGTGCTTTCACCAATTCTGTGCATGGGAGTTATAGTTTCTGACTTCCAGTCCAATGGAATATGGCCAAAGGAGGACAAATTGGATAGGATAGAAAAAGTTGAAGTAAGAATAGCAGAGCAGGCTTTCATAACATGAGCACTGATGCCATCTGTACCATTGCCAAACCAAAAATAATAAAATGTCAAAGCTGGACAGAACATTATCCAAATTCTCCGGTGAAAAGGAAAGAAAGCCCAGTAGACACTGTGTAGGAAATGGGCAGAATGTGGGATGGGTTTCTTTTCTCCTCCTTTCCTCTGCAGAATGGGGCTGTAGGTTGCATCATATACTGGGGGTGAATCCGCGCTGTTGAAGCAGTGCCCCCTGTATGTTAGATCCGGAAACTGTGCTTGCCTACTCAGCTGCTTTTCATGAAGCACACCATGGTATATTTACCATACACCAAATTATGCTGGCAGATGTGACGCCCAGTTTAACATCTGTCGGAAGAATGGCACACATTGCCATTCCCTGTCTGTGAAATACCAGGCTCACAGCTTAGAGCTTCACTGAGATTCAAACCCAGGCTAGACAACTAAAATGGAAGTGTGGATAGCTGGAGTGGGTCAAGGCTATCCTCTCAGGAAGGTGGTATGTATGGGTTGGGTACATGATATTTGGAGTCAAACACAAAGTTTATACATTCAGCCTAATCTTGTGCAGAGTCTGCAGTGATGCCTTTCGAGGTAGGGTAGAGGATGGAGGAGGGTGACCAATAATACTGACCATACATCAGACATTGACTTGAAAAGATGCCACGATGACTTGGAGAAAGGGGACTGTTTGGAGAGTTCAGCCTTGAGAATTCCAAGATGGTATGCCCCAGGATGGACATACAGTCACGTGAAAAAGTAAATACACCCCATGTAAAGTTATGACTTTTTCAACATATTTCAACATACAGCTATTTGATCTTCATTTCAACAATATTGATCGATAAAGGTGATATAATATAACAAATATCATGGAACATTTACATTTTGTAGTCCATTGTATAATTTAAATAAACATAAATGCAAATTTCACATGTGGAAAAAGTAAGTACACCCTTGGCTCTAATAGGTGGTATTGCCCCCTTTGGCAGAAACAACCTCAAGTAGGTGTTTCTTATAACTGTCTACAAGTCTCTGACATCGACTGGGAGAAATTTTTGCCCACTACTCCATGCAGAATTATTTCAGCTGCGCGATGTTTGAGGGGTTTCTTGCATGCACAGCTCGTTTCAAATCCCCCCACAACATCACGATGGGCTTTAGATCCGGGCATTGACTTGGCCATTCGAAAACCCTCCATTTATTTCTTTTCAGCCATTCCTTGGTGGATTTACTGGTATGTTTTGGGTCATTGTCATGTTGCAAGGTCCACCTTCGGTTGAGCTTCAACTTTCTGACAGATGGCCTCACATTATCCTCAAGCACCCTCTGGTACAATGAAGAATTCATAGTGGATTATATGATGGTGAGCTGCCCAGGCCCTGATGCAGCAAAGCTGCCCCAAACCATAATATTTCCACCACCATGCTTTACAGTTGGTATCAGGTTCATGTGGTCAAATGCTGTCTTTGGTTTTCGCCAAACATGTCTTCTGGTAAGTGGCCAAATAGCTCTACCTTTGACTCATCTGTCCAGAGCATATTGTTCCAGAAGTGCTGGTCTTTGCCTAGGTATTCATTGGCAAACTTTAGTCTTGCCCTGATGTTCTTTCTGGACAGCAAAGGTTTCCTCCTGGCACACCTCCCATGTAGATCAAATTTGTGCAGCCTCTTTCTAATGGTAGACCCGTGCACTTTGACATCAACAGTGGCAAGAGCTACCTGTACGGCCTGGAAGATGACATTCTGGGGTTCTTCGAGACTTCTTTCAGCATCTTGCGGTCTGCCCTTGGGCTGAACTTGCTGCGGTGGCCTGGCCTGAACAAGTTGGCAGTTGTTTGGAATCTTCTCCACTTGTAGATGATCTTCCGGACAATCGAATGATTGATTTCAAATTGTTTGGAGATCTTTTTAAATCCCTTCCCAGACTCGCAAGCATCTATAACCTTCTTTCTGAAGGCCTCAGAGAGCTCCTTTGATCTAGGCATGGTGACGCCGCACACTTCAACAACAAAGAGCAAACCAAACTAAAGGTCTGAGGTGTAAATAAGACCGGTTCCCCCAAGATCCTCTCTAACGATGTTCTAATCATTTGCACCTGAGCTGGTGCACCTGATTCTAATTTTAGGTATTTGAAGTTGTGATAAACGTAGGGGTGTACTTACTTTTTCCACATGCGAAATTTGCATTCATGTTTATTTAAATTATACAATGGACTACAAAATGTAAATGTTTCATGATATTTGTTATATTATATCACTATCTTTCAATATTGTTGAAATGAAGATCAAATAGCTGTATGTTGAAATATGTTGAAAAATTCAAAACTTTACGTGGGGTGTACTTACTTTTTCACGTGACTGTATATATATATATATATATATATATATATATATATATATATATATATATTGTTGCGGATCTTAGAGTATGGCACTCCCCTTACCGAGGGGGGTTTAATCCCCTCGTCTTTTCAGCTGGCCATCCGAGTCCTAGAAGATATCGCGCTCCTTTGCGGGGTTGAGGTTGACCAGGGTGACTGGTCAATGGAGTCCCAGATACCTTCGCCAACCTCTCCGCAAAGCAGGACGATACTTCTGCTCGAGCCACGGACAAGATGGAAGATTGCCCAGCGGTTTAGCAATCCGAGGCTCGAGCCTTTAGCAATAAAACTAACCCGATTCTGAGCGGTTCTAATCGTGCCACCGATATTCAATGGGGAAAAGACAAGGACGATCGGACGAGAGGAAGCCAAAGAATCAGAAGGGTAAAGGAAGAACAAATATGGTTTATAACTATGTAAAAGAGGAAACAAAAGAAGGGAATATACAGAAGAGGAAACAAAAGGACATAGGGCAACCTTAGACACTCTTATATAACACGCCAATGACAATACAAACAGACTCACACAGAATGGTAGCTCAGTAGGGGAGGAAGGTCCAGGCAGATGGTTTCAGGCTCCGGGTCTGCCGTGAAGAATGGCTGGCAGCTTGACGTCGTTGGCGCTCGACCGGACCTTACAAATGCGAGGGGCTGGAATGCGCGTACGTATCGCGTGCCGAACGCGCTCAAAACCAACGGCGGTTCGTGTCAAAACCGATCGTCCCAAACGATCCTCTGCCCAATGTTCTTATGTTTGCCGCCTCTGCGCTGTTCTCTCGCCTCTGCCGATCTCGTTCATCTCACGAATCCTCTCCGTGAAAAGGCTTTGCGCTCCCGCTTTTATTGGAAGCCTCGCGTATCAAGCCGTGTCCGCTTTGCTCCGCCTACCCGTGAACACGCCTCGGCCCGGATTGGTCACAAGGGTTCGTTTGTACCTCCCCTCATGACGCGTCGATGGGGCCATGCCTATGCTCTGGGCCGCTCCTCCCTTCTGCTCCCACTTGACCACGTGCGTAATGGCGGCTTGGGGCCAGCGAACAAACCAAAAAGGCAGCGAACGCTGCAATACGGCTACTGGCACTTTGGAGAGAGCGAGAGATTGGGGGTAATTGAAGGGGCCTATCTTATTTGATTAATACAACGCAGTCAAACTATTGGAAACAGATCCTTAACTGAAACATAGACTAATGAAATAACTAAAGAAGAAGCCTATGGTTTGCCACGTGTTGTACATGGCCTAACTAGGGTGCAACCTTTACAAAGGGGGATATTTACACGAATTATTATTATACAAAGTGAAGGTTCTAAAAACCGTAACAATATATATATATATATATATATATATATATATATATATATATATATATATATATATATATATATATATATATATATATATATATATATATATTTATACAGTCACGTGAAAACCAAGTACACCCCATGTAAAGTTTTGACTTTTTCAACATATTTCAACATACAGCTATTTGATCTTCATTTCAACAATATTGATAGATAAAGGTTATATAATATAACAAATATCATGCAACATTTACATTTTGTAGTCCATTGTATAATTTAAATAAACATAAATGCAAATTTTGCATGTGGAAAAAGTAAGTACACCCCTAAATTTATCACTACTTCAAATACCGAAAATTAAAATCAGGTGCACCAGCTCATGTGCAAATGATTAGAACATCGTTAGAGAGGATCTTGAAGGAACCAGTCTTATTTAAACCTCAGACATTTAGTTTGGTTTGCTCTTTGTTGTTGAAGTGTGTGGCATCACCATGCCGAGATCAAAAGAGCTCTCTGAGGCCTTCAGAAAGAAGGTTATAGATGCCTGCGAGTCTGGGAAGGGATTTAAAAAGATCTCCAAACAATTTGAAATCAATCATTCGACTGTCCGGAAGATCATCTACAAGTGGAGAAGATTCCAAACAACTTCCAACTTGTTCAGGCCAGGCCACCCCAACAAGTTCAGCCCAGGAGCAGACTGCAAGATGCTGAAAGAAGTCTCTAAGAACCCCATAATGTCATCACGGGACCTACAGGTAGCTCTTGCCACTGTTGATGTCAAAGTGCACGAGTCTACCATTAGAAAGAGGGTGCACAAATTTGATGTACATGGGAGGTGTGCCAGGAGGAAACCTTTTCTGTCCAGAAAGAACTTCATGGCAAGACTAAAGTTTGCCAATGAACACCAAGGCAAAGACCAGCACTTCTGGAACAATGTGCTCTGGACAGATGAGTCAAAGGTAGAGCTATTTGGCCACAGTACCAGAAGACATGTTTGGCGAAAACGAAAGACAGCATTTGACCACAAGAACCTGATACCAACTGTAAAGCATGGTGGTGGAAATATTATGGTTTGGGGCAGCTTTGCTGCATCAGGGCCTGGGCAGCTCACCATCATATAATCCACTATGAATTCTTCATTGTACCAGAGGGTGCTTGAGGATAATGTGAGGCCATCTGTCGGAAATTTGAAGCTCAACCGAAGGTGGACCTTGCAACATGACAATGACCCTAAACATACCAGTAAATCCACCAAGGAATGGCTGAAAAGAAAGAAATGGAGGGTTCTGGAATGTCCAAGTCAAAGCCCGGATCTAAATCCCATCGACATGTTGTGGGGGGATTTGAAACGAGCTGTGCAATGCAGAAACCCCTCAAACATCGCACAGCTGAAATAATTCTGCATGGAGCAGTGTGCAAAAATTTCTCCCAGTCGATGTCAGAGACTGGTAGACAGTTATAAGAAACATCTACATGAGATTGTTTCTGCCAAAGGTGGCAATACCAGCTATTAGAGCCAAGGGTGGACTTACTTTTTCCACATGCGAAACTTGCATTTATGTTTATTTAAATTATACAATGGACTACAAAATGTAAATGTTTCATGATATTTGTTATGTTATATCACCTTTATCTATCAATATTGTTAAACTGAAGATCAAATATTTGTATGTTGAAATATGTTGAAAAAGTCAAGATATATAGTCGCGCGAATCCTTCAGTTAATACCAGGGCTCGCGGATGACCAAACAGGCTTTAACTCCGAGGCGACGATCAACTCAGATCCGGCTATAAAAGCACGGGAGGCAATAATGAAGAGGAAGAAGTGGCAAGCGCGTACCTGTAATGTGGAATGAACTCAAACGGGAATCCGGGGTAAAATGTACAAAAATAAACAAACTTCATTCCGCCTCGCTTGCGCGCTGCTACAGGCCCCGAGCGACCTGCTCAGCGGCACGGCCCGCTCCAAGCTCCTCGTCGGTCGCACACGAGGTCCATTCGCTCACCGAACTGAGCCTCGCTCCCAGCACCAAAAGCACTGTGAACATCGAGCACTGCTCTAAGCACCACGACGAACCAAAAGCACCCAGAAGACTCAGGAAAGATGCCAACGACCACGCAGGGAAGAAGAACCAACAGATCTCCAAGAGCGAAGCACGAAGGGTCCAACACAGAGCCCGGATTGGTCACAAGGGTTCGTTTGTACCTCCCCTCATGACGCGTCGATGGGGCCATGCCATTTGAGAGCTTCAAGCACGAAGGGTCCAGCGCAGAGAGAGCTTCAAGCACGAAGGGTCCAGCACAGAGAGAGCTTCAAGCATGAAGGGCCCAGTGCAGAGAGAGCTTCAAGCACTAAGAGTCCAGCATAGAGAGAGCTTCAAGCATGAAGGGTCCAGCGCAGAGGGAGCTTCAAGCACGAAGGGTCCAGCGCAGAGGGAGCTTCAAGCATGAAGGGTCCAGTGCAGAGGGAGCTTCAGGCACGAAGGATCCAGCGCAGTGGGACAAAATGTAGTCGAGCCAGTCCTTTTGTCACCTGGCGTGTGACGTCAATTCTTTCTCGACCCCAACCAGAGCCTCGTATCTTCTTGGTCTCTCGATCCTTCTCCCGCCACCGCCGCTTGTCCTCCAATCAGCAACCCGCTGTTGAGGAGCGGCTTGGCGCCCTTTCCACCGATTGGCCGAATCTTCGCACCTTCCGCCTCAACCAATCACACGTTCCCTAGGCGTGGCTCCAGCCTGCCACGGTGGTTGTCGCTAGGCCAGCTGGTGGTGTGGCTGGCTGCGGCCCCATACGGCAGTGCCCCGATCTGGCTTCCTGCCTGTTTTCTTCCAAAGTCATTGTGGTCGAGGGGAATTATGTAATGTGTGCTAAGGACCTGTCTAAGTGTTTATGTCAGTGTGCAATGCCATAAGGGACACAGGTTTGATCACCAGGTCTGACACACAGGGGTCTTATCTTAGTCCCTATAACTATTTAACACACGAACATCCTTGTATGTTCACAGGTATACACTTACCCCGACAGACTGCCAAACACACAGAATTCATTACAGGTCGATTCGCTATCGCGACAGACGAAGCATGATACCTATTCAGATCTACCTGGCTCTAGATATCCCTCTACCCAGGTTCATAACACAGCAACCCTCCCCCCGCCCCCCCCCCCTGCCCTGGAACCAGAGCTCCTGCTCGGTTCACTGCAGGCGCTACCATTCCAGTCTTACCACTTACTGGCTCACAATTAATTAGCCTACGAAATAAAGCAGGAGGGCTGTGGGAAGTGAGCCGGAGCTTCCTACCTGCTCTCCTTCACATGCTAATCCCCTTACCAATCATGCAAATATGCACAATCATATTGATTCGTTGCTCCTGTGGTGGGAGGGAAGAAACAACATTCAAAACCTACCTTAACTGCAAACCTTAACCTTAACCAAAACTTCAAAAATTCAAAACTCTATTAAAACATTTGTACCGACCCCATTACTAAAGACCGCATCCCCCGGTGGATGCCACAAGGCGCAACCTTACCTGTGGGGCCATCCCAATGCACCCATAAAATTTCCGCGGGCCCTGTCTAGGTTTTACAGGTGAGTGACATGGCTCGGTGGATTTCGCCCACATTCATTCAACACAAACCCTTAACCACTCATACACATTCAATAAGTCATCACAACACTTAAATCATTACCAAGCACATATTTCATCCCCCTGCAGGACCATGGCATAGATGTCATATTCATGTGTGCGTTCATTTCTCTCAACTAGGCAGCGGGGAGGTACCGCACAAGTGAGATGGTGGGGGTGCTACAGGCTGTGGTGCCCGCAGTCCCAAAAACAAGTCACTTGACTTACAACTTCATTGCCCCCCCCCCCCCTTTACTGCTTGGCCCCATGGCAGCCAAACAGCCCTTTCCACCGTTATCCCGCCGGTGGGGATCTCTACACACCAGGCTTTGTGGCCTCCTGCTTCAGCGCAGCTACACGGGTCGCCGGGAGTCTCCCTTACCCCAAGGCGCCCAAGCAGACCGTCCACCGACGAGCTCCAATTTCCAGATACCCCTGGCTGCCAGGGGTAATTGCCACAGAGGGGGGGGGGGGCACAGGCATCGCTCCTCAGTGCTTGATCTGTACCTGCGGACACACACACACCTTCCCCACCCACAAAATCTCCAAAACAAATTTCCTCCCCCGCTGCCATTCAATTCTCAACACATTTCCAGAGATGATGTTACAAAAAGTTGCCATGGCCTGCCATTATGTGAAATCCCCAATTCACATTTAACCAACACATTTTCAAAACACAATAATCACTCATACTCAATGTCCAACTTCACGACCACATAGAAGCACATCACCTCTACACATGAACAAACGCCACCCACAAGACTCTGTGGCACACATTCCATCCCCCTCACTGACCATGTCATCACTCTCACCCGCCCCCTATTCCAAATTACTTGTCCCTAATTTACATGTCAAGTCCTGAAGCCTGGGACAGTAAACATCAAGGCCTTACCTCTACCTTGATGAGCAGGTAATTTCAGTTGGTCAGGTCTAAAGGTGCCATCCACCCACAAAATCCCTAAATTTATCATTGGACCAATCAAATTCTTCCAAATTTCACTTTTCTCCCCACTATACTGGCAGGCATGTGGATCCGCATCCAACGGTGAACCGTTCTAAACAACTACCTGTGCCTATAACAGCTCTGTACCTCTACCATTCAAGGGCCATCAGGACAAGGTGAGCAGTCAAAACGCCAACATGGCCAATGAGTGTCCATAAGGGTGTGACCCACCATCCATCCTTCGGTCCCCCTGCGAGGAACACAGATGCACAAGACCAAGCTGACCAATGTGGTGAGCACCTGCTGCCAACGATACACACTCACACAACCTCGGCCCTAGGGGAGACAGTCGCAGGGCGTGGCATTCCCCTCACGTCACCTACGCCACCCTCATCCCCCAGTCCACACAACTGCAGCCCCCAGTGCCCACCCACACTTGACCACCCCAAGGTCCAGTCAACAGCCATGCTCTACCAGGAGACACAACCAGAAGACATGGTCCACACACCTCGGACACCCATAGCACCACATTGACCTTCAGACCCCCAACTCCATCCCCATGACCCCGGGTCCCAAATATTGGCGCAGTCGCCCCCACAGCCAGTTGAAGGCTGTGTCCTGCTACGCTATGAATTTTTATTCTAGCCTCCAACACTTTGGTCTACACACCTGGATCAATAATGGTAACACTGCTGTAGGTATCCACCATTTCTCTTCACCAAAATTCACCCTTAAATTTGCATCTAATCCTCAGATTACCCATGCCAAACATTTTTCACAATTCACTAATTTCACCAAAGAAAGATGCTTTGCCATACACATGCCAGCCGAGCATGGCCAATATGCTCGGCACGTTACACATTCCCGATTCAACAATCCCGTGGCTCTCTTCCCAAACTGAGAGTCCACAAATCATAACAGAACATCTGTGGGAGGTCACTCTCACACCATCACGTTCCACAGATGCCCCAATGGTTGTCCGGTGGGCTATCTCATTCCTGTCCATGTGGTTCGACCCGCGTCCATAGACCAGCACAGCATGGCAGGTCACCACATGCTGGCTGTCCCAGAGTCTCAGGGAGAGGGTGTCAGGCCGCATGCCCAGGCGGTCACCACATCAGGCCCATGTTGGCCACCCGCGATGCCACCACCAAAGCATGACACACAACACCTCCCCCTCGTGGTCCTCAATATACGCCATCCCAGGCCTGTGAGGAACCACCTCGGACCCCCTGGAGGTCTTAACCACCACCAGGGTCCGGTGACCCTGCCGGCCCGAGCCACACGCTCGGGCGGCGCCCCGACGGACAAGGGACGCCACACTCCACCAGACCCCCCGTGGGGCCAAGGTCGTGCCATGACACCCATGGCTGGACCACATGTCCAAATGTCGCCAACACAGCCCCCAGCTGGCTGGCATACCCAAATTTCTAAAGGGGCAACTTTTGCCCGAAGCCATCCCCAATGACCTCTCCTGGTCCAAATTCCACAGCCCGGGGGATCAACTCCCTCCATGGCTGCTCCAAATCCAACTCCCATTTCAATGTAATCTTCCTTTTTCTTTTAAAAAATTTCACCACTTGTGCCAAACCGCAGCTGCAGGTAACAACTCCTACCAAAGGTTGTTCTGCCCCTCCCTGCAGCTGTTCCACATTCCCTACGGGGACCAAATTTCCTGAGGCTCGAAGTCCCGACTCTCCAAGGTCCAAATCCAGCTCAGAGCCAAAACACTTCCCCAACTGGGTATTCAATTTCGGAGCCTCCTGCACCTAATCATTGTGCATGGTGAGGGTCGCCTCGGTCACTTCAACCTCCTCCTCGTACCGACTCACCTCTTCTCTTAAATTCCTTTGGGACTGGTCATCCCTTACCTCCATGGGACTGCCCCAGGTCTCCAGACGAAGCATGATCCCTATTCAGATCTACCTGGCTCTAGATATTCCTCAACCCAGGTTCATAACAATATATATATAGTTAATTTTTTTATTCAATAAATATAATTCATATATCATTATCATTTTGTGGTTTGCCTTTTGCTGTTGTATTTCCTATTATTTAAGTTTTTTTTAACTGCCTTCTCATTAGTTCAGTGCTCTCATTTGTTATAAATGTAATGTATTCCAGGTTCGCTGGTGTCAAACTCTCATGCTCACGTTATTTTGCTTTATTGCAATGAGCCAGACCTTGTTCCTTTTGCTGAGGAGATTAGGATAAAAAACATAACAGGAAAAACATGGCTCGCAAGCACCTCTTGGGTCACCTCACCGTTACTTGCCACACAAGGTTATGCTCATGTTTTTGAGGGCACTCTTGGATTTTCACCACGAAGGGGTCACATTCCTGGACTCATCGATTTTCTTTTAGACTTGAGACCGAGCATTGTCAAGCAAAATGTAAATAAAGCACAATAAAAAAAAACACAATTGACTCAAAATACGAGCAATTTATGTATTACATTTTATTTACAGGATGTGAATATCACCATGACACAAAAACCCCTCCATAATTTGTCTGAAAGTTTGTTGAATGATTTCCTTTTGGAACTATGGGAAAGGACATTTGGATGCACTTGGCAGAAAGAAAGTGGAGTGGAAAACTGCACAGGACAAGAACAGCTTGATCAAGCATACTCCCCATTTACAGACATATCCCAACTTCGAATTACTTACAATACATACATGGCTGTCTATAGCATAGCACATGCACTTAGAGGTGTTCAAAAATGTGAACATGGGAAGGGTCCATTTCAAAATGATTCATGTGCATTGTTTGAGAATTTCCAACCATGGCAGGTTTGTTTATTATAAATTAATGTTCAAGTGATTTCATTTTGCTTATTTTGGAAGATCGGTTTTATAAAAATATAAATGTTTATAACAGCAGTAAAATACCATCTATGAGAAATGTAAAGCTATTTGACATTATTTATGACCTCTTTATAATGTTGACGATCAGGCAATTTCACGTGACCAGTGTTTGATTGGCAAGCTGAACCCGATGACATATCTTTCCAAGCTCAGCTGGCCAAATATTTGTTAATTTTAACCCACCGTGCACTGATATTCATTTGCTGCTAATAATTTGTTTATGTCACTGCTAAAGCTTACCGGAAATTAAGTCACATGGGTTGAAATAATGAATAAAAAGGAGAGATGTGGTGTGAGGCACGATACTTGGGAAATCCAAATAAACACTAGTTTCCATGGAAACATTAATTTGGCAATTTGGAACATTTGACCTATCAAGTGTTTTACATGATTGATTGTGATTTTCTGGAAACTAAGCCGACTCCCCTCACTGTCTTTGCTAGTGGGGAGGGTGACTGTGACACCCTGCCAGGACTAAAAACAACACCTGACAAAGGGTGGATGAGCTCCTGATGGGAGCCAACGTCCATCCATTAAGGAAATGGTATCTCCCAAAAACACCCATCCAGATTGGACAGGTTAGAGTCAAACTAAAGACTTTAAATATGGTACATGCCGCTTGACATTCAGTATTCAAAGGAGAGAGCACGGACAATCCCCATCGGTTGGCATCCATGGGAAGGAGGAAATTCCTCTTGAGGAAATGCCCTGCTGAGTGTGGTGAGAAAGGCGGTGCCATTGTTATGAAGTTGCTGGTACCCAGATTATCCTGGGGAAGTGACAGCAATGACGGCACTTCCCCGAAACTCAATGGCTGTGTTAAATGTCTCGTTGGTTCTTATCTCCATTTGCGGGTTTCAGAAGGTGGAACGGAGTCCTCCCAGGTCTGAAAGTATACACCTCCATGTTTGTCGTTGGTTGTTATTTCCATTTGCGGGTTTCAGGAGGTGGAACGGCGTCCTCCCGGGACCCAAAGTATCGATCTCCGCTTCGATAAGGGATCACGGTTCATGGACCAAGCTGTTCAACTTTTTCAGCGTTTTGTTCCAAGGGCTCTTTTCAGGATCGTCACCGAATCCAAATTGCCTGAAGTTGTAGTTAGTTTGTGGTAATATTACCGGGAATGGTTTTTTAAATCTCAGTGAGGTTCTTCTTTATTATTCCTGTTGCTCCAATTACCACTGGTGCAATTTCGATGCTCTTGAGCTTCCAAGATCGTGACCTCATTTTTGAGGTCCTAGTATTTGGGCATTTTCTTGATTTATGCGTTGTTTAGGCCCAAATCACTGGTTACTGATATCTCAATCAGCAATGCTGTCTTTTCCTTCTTGTTCCTGAGTACAATGTTGGACACAATATTTTTTTTTCTATGTTCACGCTCGATGGAATCATCAGGTCGTATGTGAGCATGACGTCCTCATTTTCAATGATTGCCCTTGATTTGTGTTTCCACAAGTTTTCTGGAACTAGGATGTTAAATTTTTTGCAGATATGCCAATGAATCACTTTGCATACTTTGTTGTGTCATTGTGTGTAAAGTTGTTTTGATAATAGTGTTTTGCATCCCGAGAGCAGGTGACTGGTACTTTCTGTTTCTGACTTGCAGAATCTATACGTATCCATCTGGCTCAGTCCAGCCATTTTTTGAATCCATTGGTGTCGTGTCCTTGATCTTGAGCATTTATTATGATTAGTTTGCCGTCGTAGTTGAGCTGACCTCTTCTTAGCCATTCCCCAAGGAGCCTTCTTTGTCTATCCCCACTCTGTCCAATTCTTTTTTGTATTTTCCTGCTCTTTTGTCATTCTCCCAGTTGTTGGTGTATATTTCTTGATATTTGTTTTTATATATTTCTTTTGTCTTTTTTGCAATTGTTGGAGCTGTATTTGTTGTTGTTTCATTTTCCTGTGCAGCATATTCTATTCACACCTGTTTTTTGGAAATTCTTTGAAAGGTGAGTTAGGGATACTTTTTCAGGTTTATTGTGTTCATGTTTGTTTACAAATTGCATCTGATAGTTTGTTGAGCACTTCACAAGCTCAGCTCGTCCAACACTCGTCGCTCTGTGCACCTGATTTAGTTCCATCAGGCCGCTCCCTCCCTCTCGTCTAGGCAGGTACATTCTCGAGATGCACTGGTTTTTGTAAAACATTTTGTGGATTGGAAGGAGTTTTCTTATTTTGATGTCTAACTTGTTGATTTATAATTGGGGCCATTTTATTATTCCGCAGATATATTGGAACACTGGTACTGCGAGCTGGTTTATGGCTTTGATTTTGTTTCTTTGGGAATGGTATGTTTTCAGGATCAGCTTCATTCTACACAGGTATTCTTTGGCGATTGTTTAGCGCATTTATTTGTGACATATTTGGTGGCCCTCTTCTACTCTGAGGTATTTGTGTGATGCTTTTTTTTCTAACTGCTGTATTGGTGTTTCAAGGTCAATTTTTATGTTGTCTGTTTATGTTGGTTTACCTTGTACAAATGTGCACTTGGCGCACTTTTCTAGTTCAAATTCCATTTTAATGCCCTCAGAAAACCGTTTTACTAGTTTTAGTTGTTCTGTCAATTTTTTATCATTTGGCAAGGAGAGCTTTAAATCATCCATGTATAGTAGATGTGTCACCTTTCCTATTTCTTTGGGTGTTCGTCTATTGGTTGTTAGGGTGTATCCATCTCCTTGTTCATTGATGAGGTTACTTAGTGGGTCCAGAGCCAGATAAAACAGAAAGGGGGAAAGTCTGTCTCCCTGGAAAATTCCACGCCATGTCTTCACAACTGGTGTTTCGATGTTTCCTTTTGAGTGCTGCAATATCAATGTGGTATTCCAGAGCTCCATTACTTTCTCAATCAGTTTGATTATTTGGGGATGGATTTTGTATATTTGCATGCATTTTATCATCCACGAATGTGGGACACTGTCAAAAGCCTTCTTAAGGTCTATTGAGATGGTGGACAATTTGGTTCTTTGCATTTTTCAATTTTCAAGTATGGTCTTGTTTTTTTTGTTTTTTTTTTGTTTTTTTTGTACACTGAATCGAGGCTCGTGAAAGAGTTTAGTAATAGGTGGTCAATTGTTCCATAACAACCTATCTTAAATCCCTTTTGTTCTGCCTCTAAACCTCCTTGCTGTGTTAGATGACGATCCATCATTTCTGTGATGATTGCTGTCAGCAGTTTGTTTGTGGTTGGTCAGCATGTTATCAGCCGGTATTTGTGGGGAAGTTGGGTTTCCTCCGATTTGGGGATGAGAAAGGTGTTCACTTCTACGAGCCACTCATTCACTGCCTTTTGCCCTTGGAGCAGTTTGTTATATGCCCTGGTGTCGTGATTGTGAAGAGCATCAAGTTGTTTTAGCCAGAAATTTGGAATTCCATCTGGGCCTGGGCTAAGTTTGGCATTTTTGAAGTTTTATAATTTGTCTTTATCAATTAATCAATGGGTGCATTTCCTCGAGATGTTGCTTCTTCTTTTCCAAGTTTCAGATTCATTTTGCTTCCATGCTATGTTGTTTTCGATCTTCAAAAACTCCGTTCCAGAATTTTTCCAGTTTTTCTTTTTCAGGGGGAGTTGACACATTCTGCTTTTGTTTCCCCAATTCATGGTAAAATCTCTTTGGGTTACTTTCAAACATGTTTTTTTTCTCCTGTTGTTTCCTTCTTCATAGTTTTTTTTATCTTTCTTGCTTGCTGTCATTTATATTTTGAGTTTATTTTCAGCACCCAACCACTCGAGCTTGTTTTTTATTCTTTGGATTTTCTTTTTTAGTTTTGGGTGTCTGTTTTCTTTCCTGAACTGTTGTATTTGTCCGACTTCCTTCTGCAGTTGCTCTCTTTGTGTCTCTAATCTCTGTCTCCAACGTTGAATTTTGTTTCTATTTGTAGGGCCTGTTTTTTTCTTATTTTGGTGTTGTTTGCCCATTAATTTTTCTTGAATAAATAGTGCCACTGTGAAACACATGACATTGATTTCCTTCAATGCAGATGATTTTAAAATCATTTTTCTAATTGAATGGTTGGTTCGCCTCACTAAGATTTTTGTCCGTTTATTGTTTCCTATGCGATAAAGTTTTGGTCTTTCTCTGAGTTTTATCAATGTCATCTCTTTTATTTTGTTGGCTAACTCTTCTTCCAGTCTATGCTGCTCTTCATCATCTTCACCATCCTCATCTCCCTCATTATGCTGCTCTATCAAAGGGGGCTGTCTCCACCCTAGTGGCCAGTTTCGTTTTTTTCAGCTGGTTCCTGAACCGCTCACCCTTACCTTTACTCCCCCATGCCTCATGTATGGAATACATATTGCATTGGAGGATTATCTCCTTCTCCTCAACACTCCAGGTTTCCGTTTGTAGTTTTCTCCTCTGGAGTATTGTCTTTGATGGTGGTGAGACAGTTAACACCTTATGTGTGTGTGTATATAGGTGTGTGTGTGTGTGTGTGTGTTTGTGTGTGTGTGTGTGTGTGTGTGTGTGTGTGTGTGTGAGTGTGATATTTGTGCATGTAATATGTAAAAATTAAAAAATGAATACGAACCCCATTCCCTCCTTTAAGGCTAATGTTATCCCCCTTTCTAAACTAGTGCTTCACCCTGTGGCTAATGCTCCTGTGCCCCACTGATTATCACTTTCAGTGTGTGTGTGTGTGTGTGTGTGTGTGTGTGTGTGTGTGTGTGTGTGTGTGTGTGTGTGTGTGTGTGTCATCTCCATTAAGAGCCTTAGACCATGTATGTAAAAACTCATTTGTCTGAAACATTTTCTAATTGCCGCACTCATAGGTGTTTCAGATGGACTTGACCTTCACCTTTGAAAATTTTTGAACAAACGTTAATCGCATGTACTACACACATGCACAAATATGCTGTGTACCTTTCAATTTAACATATTGAAAAAATATTGAGTTGTGGTAATAAAAAATTTCAAAAAGTCCCATTTGATTAGAGTGGGGTGAAATTGTTGTCAAGGAAACCTTCAACATGTTAAAACAGCGAAATTGATCATTCTGATTTTTGGTGAACCTATATGGGACTTTCAAAATGATATAATCTGTCCCAGAATGTACAGAAGCCCAAATAAATAGAGCTCTTTAAGACATGTGAACTTCTATCATGCATGTGGGAAAAGGATTGTTACCTAAAATGGTTCATTAAACTTCTGAAATAAAATGTAAAAGCTGAAAATACTTGTAAAAGTGCGGTACTTGAGAGAAAGCGGGTGGTGCCTCTACACATGGAAAGAGTGGGAGGCAGACAGTATCTGGTTTGGGTGCATTTAAACACTGATGTCAATATTACTATGAATTATGTTGGGGCAAGGCTGAGAGGCGACGGGGGAGGGGTGGGTGGTGGTCGATGTTTGGGCTGTTATGAATATATTCTTTGTTTGGTTCCGGGGCCATAAGAGAAATTGTAAGAGCGTCTCATCGATTGCTAAAATATGAACCGTGTGTGTGTGTGTGTGTGTGTGTGTGTGTGTATGTGTGTGTGTGTGTGTGTGTGTGTGTGTGTGTGTGTGTGTGTGTGTGTGTCGTTTCAGTAGGGGATCACAATTCATGGACCAAGCAGCTAAGTTTTCTTGGTAGAAGCCGATTGCCCGAGGCCAAAGTGAAAAGTGAAAAGTTTTTATGGCGTAGCCCATCGGGCACAGCCGTCTAGAACGGAGTTTGTCTGTCCGTATGTATGTCCCCTCAAACATATACTAATCAGAGCTGAGAATCTGGTCACATGACAGGGTGATGTGATTATGTCTGATGGTCTGATGTCATCACGGCGGTGCGGCGACTGACTCTCCACACACAGCCATTTTGATTTATCTGCCGTTCATGCAGAACATATCGTCAAACCTGCCATATATCACAATCGCCATGCTCTACCCTTACGCATTTCATTCAGTATGAAACACAAACAAACAGATTGTTAAAATGATCATCAAATATCGAAAGCATCGGCGTTATATATTATATTACGTCTCTTCAAACAAAACAATACGTACTCAACCCTGCGAGGTATAATCCAGATAACAGTAGATCTTCCCTCAGTTCTGTTAGTAAAACTTACCTCACGGATGTCGGGATTGCTCCAAATTTCTTTATTTAATGTTATAAGCAGCATTAGCGACTGTTTAAAAAGCTAATCATGTGTGTTTGTGGTTTATAATATTTTACAAGCCCGGCTACGCCGCTGTTAGACTTTTTGTCTTGTTTTGTATACATAGTCAAGGGTCGTGGAAGAGCTATAACACAGAATGGAACACAACATAAAATGAAGAGCATAAGAAAAGGAAATGCCAACAGCGGGGTGGGGGAGAAAATATATGGAAACGTACAAATAGGTAACTGGTGGTGATGAGGGGTAGGGAAGAACACAAGGGGTGGACAAGGTGGATGGAAGAGCAAAATTTTGACAGGGGTGAGGGTGCCTTAACGGATGTAGAAAAGATAATGGCTTTGGATGGGGTATGATTGTAGATGGGGTGAACAGCTGTCCTGAGGACCTGGAGGGAAGAATGAGATTGAATAGAGCGTGGAAGTTGGTTCCACAGGCAGGAAAAAGAGGAGCAAAGGAGTGGAGGTAAACAGTGTTTATGGATTTTAGCAGTTTCATCAGAGGGGTTTGCTGGTGGACCGTAGGTGTCCTGCAGATACCTGGGGTTCAAAGCACGGAGAAGGAAGAGGGTGCAAAACCAGAAAGGAGGCGGAAGGAGACAGACCAAAGACTGGTCGGCAATGGCGAAGTGATAGGCCTGTAGATTCAGCTTCATCGCGAGAAATTACAATGAAATAGAAGGTCTTATGGTGACAGCCAATTAGCATGGTGACAATTGAAATGACACATGTGAGGGAGAGATGGAATTGGTGGGTAAAAGTTGGTCCATGTCATCTGAAAGAGAGCAAGGGCAGGTTTAAAGTGCCTGCAGTTGCAGAAGTGAGTCGCTGAAAATGCAGACAGTGCACATCATCACTGATGTGTCGTAAGCATTCATAAGTCATTTTAAAAGTCTCACATACTGTGACGTAATGTGCAAATCTTGTTCAATTTTCAAGTTAATAGGATGAAAATGTGTTGGTATATCTATATGTATATATGTTTTACTATTGTGGAACAATATAACTTTTTATGTTCAGTCCCCCATTTTAGGTAAGCAAAAGTATTGTAAGAGATTAACTTAAAGTTACTTAAAGTAGGGTAATAGTTAGTATTTGATTGCATATCCCTTTCATGCAATAACTGCATCAAGTCTTGCCCTTGACCGATTGACATCACCAAACTCTTGGGATCTTCCAATGAGATGCTTTTCCAAGCCCTTACTGCAGCCATTTTCAGTTGTTTTATTTTGGGGTGTTTTGATTGTATTCTCCTCTTCAGCAAGCGAAATGCATGGTCCATTGGATTTTAAACAGTAGATTGACTTTTTCCCCATGATGAACTCCTTGGTTGCATTGGCACGGTGTTTTGGGTCATTGTCTTTCTGCATGGTGAAGCACCCCCCAATGAGTTTGGATGTACATTCTTGTACATAGGCAGACAAAATGTTTATGTGCACTTCCAAATCCATTCTTCTGCTGTCATAATTAGTTACATCATCAACAAAAATGAGTGATCCAGTTCCAGAGGCAGCCATGCAAGCCCAAACCATTACACGACATCCATCATGCTTCACAAATGATCTAGTATCCTTTGGATCATATGCATTTCTTTCCTTTCTCCACACTTTCGCCTTTCAGTCGCTTTGGTAAAGGATTACCTTAGTTTCATCGGTAACTTTGTTCCAGATATGTTAGATTGTGTTACTTTCACCGCTACACTCTGGAGGTTGGTGTTGATGTCACTGACTGTGTTTTAGGATTTCTCTTCACAGCTCTGATTATATTTCTGTCATCAACTGCAGTTGTTTTCCTTGGCCGACCTGGTCATTGTCTATTGCGAAGTACACTAGTGGTTTCTTTGTTTTTTAACATATTCCAAATTGTTGTATTTGCTATTGTTACGGATTTGTCACTTCCACCTTTGTTGTTATTATATACTTGTAGGATTTGAGTTTCAGGTAATATTGTTGTTAAGATTTTTGTATGAAATGAAGATGACTTCGGTAAAAGGTAAAAATAAATGTTTGTGGAGGAAAAAGGAAAATGCGGCAAAGAACCGGAAGGAGGAGGAAAATGGCCATGATCGGGATACAGTCATGAAACTCGCCAAGGCTGCGAGCGGACTTTTTTTATATTGGTCGCGAATGAGTTGAGGCTTCCCAGGGGAGGGATTGCCCACAACATGGTCCTATATTACGAGTGCAATTAAGCCTGCGTCTCAGGATTTATCACCAAGTGTGAGTCATCATTGGAGAAATCAAGCGCCTCCATTACGGGCCTACACGTCATTTTGTCCTCGAAGAAGAAGAGGCTGTCCACTTGGTGCCTTCTTGTTTTGCCGTTGGGATTTCCATATCGACCTCATCGTGTTGATTGCCGTTGGTTTACCTATCGGCTCAATTCCCATATCAACCTCTCACTTCGTAACTCCTCATCCACAGTTGCGCCAATACCTGCCTATTGATTTGCCGTTCTGCATGACCTCGATGATCAACCAGCGTGGAGATCCGTCCACGGACTTTGGGGAATGTTACATCCCACTCATGTTTGACGTATTGTGAGTTCATTGCTTTGAGAGCATTAGGGAATGATGGTACCATCAAATGTATTGTTCATTTGATGCAAATGCAAGTGATATTTTCATCGTACTTTCTTTAATAGTGTTATTATTGTGTATGTGAGAGTTCTTAATACAATTACTTCTTTTGTTCTGCAATTGCATTGGTGTGGTTTTACCATGGTTTATTAGAAAACGCAAAATAACAACCTTTCTGCCGTGTTCCCACTCCAGACTCTGAGGTGCACCATAACCGGTGTTTGGGGAGGTAATACATAATACTATGCCCAATTGTTGTGCTGTGGTTCTGTGCTTCTAATTTAATTACTCTGTTATTTCACCTTCCAAATTGCTTGCTTTTCTTTCGTAGGCAGTTCTCTGGTCTCCAAGTTGGTTTATGCCAACCGACTTCAAAGTCAAAAGCAAAGGCTAAAACCAAGACGAGGACATTCACAGCTATTTTATGTGTGAATAATCAATGCAACAAAAACAACTGAGCAACAGAAAACACCTGCCAGTCATTTGTTCCAATGCTTATGCTTACCTAAAATGGGGGAGGGGGTGCAAAGGGAGGGGGGTGGAAGGAGAGGGGTGGTAGGAAGGGGGGATCATAGCTATCATAGGATCATAGCTATTATCATAAATTATCCATCAATACACCCTTACAAAATGCAAGTTATGACTAAATAGTACATACCACAACACTTTGGACATAGATGGACTTTATTGTTTGAAAATTCTTCCTGCCGTTTTTTGCATGATACTTTTATTTTTAAGCTACAATGGTGCGTTCAGTTTTATTCGTTTTTCATTGTTTTTATTCAAATTGTTTTTATTTTTATTATTCCTAGCTTTTATACTACGTGAAGAATGTGCAATTTGTGAACAATCTTGGTGAGCTGATGAGCTTCGATGAGTATGGAGAACCCTCTGCTTTTTATGAACTCATTAATTGGCATAAAGACAATGATGATAACATACTCTTCAAATTGGTAGGAAGTTTCAAATCAATGGTTTCACCAGAACAACGGTTGCAAGTTGAGAAAGACAAAATTATCTGGAATGGAGGAGAAAGGAAGTTAAGTATTCTTCTTTCAACCTTCGACTGCTGTTCTTATTTGTGCTGCTATTTCCATTCTTCTTGCTTTTTCTTTTATTCCAACTGTGTAGGAAAACATGTCAACGCATTCAACTGTTTGGCACCCAATACATTGGTTAGCTTTTAGCAGGGAAATTCCACTAATCTGCCAAGATGCCTTTGAAAACCCTGGCCCACAGGTAGAAGGTTATTGTGCAATGTTGAAACCCCATTGACTTGTAAACCTGAAGGTACTTCCCAACAGCTGGTAAATGATTTTAAAAAACACCGACTGAAGATGTTAAAATGTAGAACAAACAACAATTTAACACAGAGCGAGTGTCAGTCAGATAAAAAACCAAAACACAAAGCAAATTTTCCTTGTGAAGTTTGTTAAGAATTGAAATATAACCTCAACTGATCCCATCCCCACAATGGTGAAAAATAGATCATCATGAAAGAAAAAAACAAACAATGGTTTATGTTTGCGCTGAAGTATTTCAGCAGATAATTAATTCACAACCCCTGATGGTAATAGATTCTTTGTCTTCTTTTGTTATACAGTCGACAATTCATAGATTGATTTGTGGAATCTTATAGAATTGGATAAGATGCTGATTATTAAAATTTATTTGTTTGCTTCTTTAATTATTTTTCTTCTGGTTTGGCAGAGTAAATAGAGAGTAGAGTTATCATCATCATGTACCATGCTCAATGCAGAGCGATGGTGCTGCCGAAGTAGTTATGAGGCTCAAACCTCGTCTGATCACCACTCCGACTCAGGAAGAGTCAGACTCAGCACTCCGACTACAAACCTATAGCTGTACTACTCTTCTTGCATCTTCTACTCAAAACGTGTGTGTGTGTACCAGTCAGTACCCAGCTGATGATCCATGCAGTCGGGAAACGAGTCAATTGCTTACAGGTTAAGGTTCTTGCTTTAGGTGGAGAAACTATGTTTGAGGTTTACAATTTAAATAAAGTTGAATATGGGATGTTGTAAAATTAACATCATTTACAACAATCCTTTAAATTATTTATATTTAAGTTTAGGAACAACCGATACTGTACAATTAATTAAGTGTGTGTGTGTGTGTGTGTGTGTGTGTGTGTGTGTGTTTGTGTGTGTGTTTGTGTGTGTGTGTGTATGTGTGTGTGTGTGTATGAATAAAAGAGAGAGATAGAATTTTGAGGAATAGAAATGAAAAAATGAGATGTGTGTGTGTGTATATACATATATATATATATATATATATATATATATATATATATATATATATATATATATATATATATATATATAATCAACGAACATAACAGCGTGACGAGCGCTGTCCCGATTTCCTGTGGACCGAAGTCCTAGACCAAAGCGTCACCTCCGACCCAAAGGGTCTTCTGGAGGCTTCAGCCCGGCCACTCTTTCAACAGACAGAGATTTATTCTTTGGTCCCATTGGCTAAACATCAAGCAGAGCCGCCAATCCAGATTTCGGGCTTATTAACCCTCGTCAGGACGGCATACTGCAAAAAATCTGGATTGGCGGCTCTGCTTGATGTTTAGCCATTGGGGACCAATGAATAAATCTCTGTCTGTTGACAGAGTGGCCGGGCTGAAGCCTCCAGAAGACCCTTTGGGTCGGAGGTGACGCTTTGGTCTCGGACTTCGGTCCACAGGAGATCGGGACAGCGCTCGTCACGCTGTTATGTTCGTTGATTATTATCCCCGCCGATCGCACCACACCCCCTGGTTTTGGTTTGCACTGGTGGGAACGATGGTCTGTGTGGCAGACAGGCTGTTGGTTCCTTGCGGGTTATGGGGTATTTACCGTGTGAGACATAATTCGTGGCTGGTGCTCACCATTAAAGCTAGGAGGTGCCTTGATCATCTTAATAGACGATTTTGGTCCTCATTGGTTAGATTTTTCGCAGTGTTCCGCCCTGTGGCTGTGAACAAGTACTGCATGGAAATCTGACCTGGCAGGAGTAATGCCCTGCCGGTGGATTAAGGGGTCTCACTCCTATTAAGAGGAGTGGTCCCAACTGTATGACCATGCATTGTGGCCCTTTGGGGGGCATGATGCATGCGTTTGAATGACCATGCGTTTCCCCCTCGTGGTTGAGGCGCATGTGTATTGTTATGGGGACAGCCTTGTTGACGATGTGCCTTGACCATGGGGTCAAGGTGCACGTCCAAGGCTGTTCAAATGTTTGACTTTTTACCTTTTTTCTTGTAAAAAAGGCAGGGCTTCCCTGTGGCCCCCAATACAGGTAAATAAAACTGCATGCAAATCGGACCTGGCAGGAGTAATGCCCTGCCGGTGGATTAAGGGGTCTCACTCCTATTAAGAGGAGTGGTCCCAACTGTATGACCATGCATTGTGGCCCTTTGGGGGGCATGATGCATGCGTTTGAATGACCATGCGTTTCCCCCTCGGGGTTGAGGCGCATGTGTATTGTTATGGGGACAGCCTTGTTGACGATGTGCCTTGACCATGGGGTCAAGGTGCACGTCCAAGGCTGTTCAAATGTTTGACTTTTTACCTTTTTTCTTGTAAAAAAGGCAGGGCTTCCCTGTGGCCCCCAATACAGGCAAAAACTGCATGCAAATCGGACCTGGCAGGAGTAATGCCCTGCCGGTGGATTAAGGGGTCTCACTCCTATTAAGAGGAGTGGTCCCACCTGTATGACCATGCATTGTGGCCCTTCGGGGGCATGATGCATGCGTTTGAATGACCATGTGCTTCCCCCTCGGGGTTGAGGCGCATGTGTATTGTTATGGGGACAGCCTTGTTGACGTTGTGGCTTGGCCATGGGGTCAAGGTGCACGTCCGAGGCTGTTCAAATGTTTGGACTTTTTACCTTTTTTCACACGTAAAAAAGGCAGGCCCTGACTGCGGCCCTAAACCAGTTGGCAAAAACTGCATGCAAATCGGACCTGGCAGGAGTAATGCCCTGCCGGTGGATTAAGGGGTCTCACTCCTATTAAGAGGAGTGGTCCCACCTGTATGACCATGCATTGTGGCCCTTCGGGGGCATGATGCATGCGTTTGAATGACCATGTGCTTCCCCCTCGGGGTTGAGGCGCATGTGTATTGTTTTGGGGACAGCCTTGTTGACGATGTGCCTTGACCATGGGGTCAAGGTGCACGTCCAAGGCTGTTCAAATGTTTGAGTTTTTACCTTTTTTCACTGCAAAAAAGGCAGGCCTTCGCGCGGGCCCTAAATGTGCGCAAGTACTGCATGGAAATCGGACCTGGCAGGAGTAATTCCCTGCCAGTGGATTAAGGGGTCTCACTCCTATTAAGAGGAGTGGTCCCACCTGTATGACCATGCATTGTGGCCCTTCGGGGGCATGATGCATGCGTTTGAATGACCATGTGCTTCCCCCTCGGGGTTGAGGCGCATGTGTATTGTTTTGGGGACAGCCTTGTTGACGATGTGCCTTGACCATGGGGTCAAGGTGCACGTCCAAGGCTGTTCAAATGTTTGAGTTTTTACCTTTTTTCACTGCAAAAAAGGCAGGCCTTCTGTTCGGGCCCTAAACGAGCAAAAAAACTGCATGCAAATCTGACCTGGCAGGAGTAATTCCCTGCCGGTGGATTAAGGGGTCTCACTCCTATTAAGAGGAGTGGTCCCACCTGTATGACCATGCATTGTGGCCCTTCGGGGGCATGATGCATGCGTTTGAATGACCATGTGCTTCCCCCTCGGGGTTGAGGCGCATGTGTATTGTTTTGGGGACAGCCTTGTTGACGATGTGCCTTGACCATGGGGTCAAGGTGCACGTCCAAGGCTGTTCAAATGTTTGAGTTTTTACCTTTTTTCACTGCAAAAAAGGCAGGCCTTCGCGCGGGCCCTAAATGCGCAAAAAAACTGCATGCAAATCTGACCTGGCAGGAGTAATTCCCTGCCGGTGGATTAAGGGGTCTCACCCCTATTAAGAGGAGTGGTCCCACCTGTATGACCATGCATTGTGGCCCTTTGGGGGGCATGATGCATGCGTTTGAATGACCATGCGCTTCCCCCTCGGGGTTGAGGCGCATGTGTATTGTTTTGGGGACAGCCTTGTTGACGATGTGCCTTGACCATGGGGTCAAGGTGCACGTCCAAGGCTGTTCAAATGTTTGACTTTTTACCTTTTTTCAGTGTAAAAAAGGCTGGCCTTTTTTGAGCGGGCCCTAAACGCTTAAAGAACTGCATGCAAATCGGACCTGGCAGGAGTAATGCCCTGCCGGTGGATTACGGGGTCTCACTCCTATTAAGAGGAGTGGTCCCAATTGTATGACCATGTATTGTGGCCCTTCGGGGGGCATGATGCATGCGTTTGAATGACCATGCGCTTCCCCCTCGGGGTTGAGGCGCATGTGTATTGTTATGGGGACAGCCTTGTTGACGATGTGCCTTGACCATGGGGTCAAGGTGCACGTCCAAGGCTGTTCGAATGTTTGACTTTTTACCTTTTTTCAGTGTAAAAAAGGCAGGCCTTTTTGAGCGGGCCCTAAACGCTTAAAGACCTGCATGCAAATCGGACCTGGCAGGAGTAATGCCCTGCCGGTGGATTACGGGGTCTCACTCCTATTAAGAGGAGTGGTCCCAATTGTATGACCATGTATTGTGGCCCTTCGGGGGGCATGATGCATGCGTTTGAATGACCATGCGCTTCCCCCTCGGGGTTGAGGCGCATGTGTATTGTTATGGGGACAGCCTTGTTGACGATGTGCCTTGACCATGGGGTCAAGGTGCACGTCCAAGGCTGTTCGAATGTTTGACTTTTTACCTTTTTTCAGTGTAAAAAAGGCAGGCCTTTTTGAGCGGGCCCTAAACGCTTAAAGAACTGCATGCAAATCGGACCTGGCAGGAGTAATGCCCTGCCGGTGGATTACGGGGTCTCACTCCTATTAAGAGGAGTGGTCCCAATTGTATGACCATGTATTGTGGCCCTTCGGGGGGCATGATGCATGCGTTTGAATGACCATGCGCTTCCCCCTCGGGGTTGAGGCGCATGTGTATTGTTATGGGGACAGCCTTGTTGACGATGTGCCTTGACCATGGGGTCAAGGTGCACGTCCAAGGCTGTTCGAATGTTTGACTTTTTACCTTTTTTCAGTGTAAAAAAGGCAGGCCTTTTTGAGCGGGCCCTAAACGCTTAAAGAACTGCATGCAAATCGGACCTGGCAGGAGTAATTCCCTGCCGGTGGATTAAGGGGTCTCACTCCTATTAAGAGGAGTGGTCCCAACTGTATGACCATGCATTGTGGCCCTTCGGGGGGCATGATGCATGCGTTTGAATGACCATGCGCTTCCCCCTCGGGGTTGAGGCGCATGTGTATTGTTATGGGGACAGCCTTGTTGACGATGTGCCTTGACCATGGGGTCAAGGTGCACGTCCAAGGCTGTTCAAATGTTTGACTTTTTACCTTTTTCAGTGTAAAAAAGGCTGGCCTTTTTTGAGCGGGCCCTAAACGCTTAAAGAACTGCATGCAAATCGGACCTGGCAGGAGTAATGCCCTGCCGGTGGATTACGGGGTCTCACTCCTATTAAGAGGAGTGGTCCCAATTGTATGACCATGTATTGTGGCCCTTCGGGGGGCATGATGCATGCGTTTGAATGACCATGCGCTTCCCCCTCGGGGTTGAGGCGCATGTGTATTGTTATGGGGACAGCCTTGTTGACGATGTGCCTTGACCATGGGGTCAAGGTGCACGTCCAAGGCTGTTCGAATGTTTGACTTTTTACCTTTTTTCAGTGTAAAAAAGGCAGGCCTTTTTGAGCGGGCCCTAAACGCTGAACAAGTACTGCATGGAAATCTGACCTGGCAGGAGTAATTCCCTGCCAGTGGATTAAGGGGTCTCACTCCTATTAAGAGGAGTGGTCCCACCTGTATGACCATGCATTGTGGCCCTTCGGGGGCATGATGCATGCGTTTGAATGACCATGTGCTTCCCCCTCGGGGTTGAGGCGCATGTGTATTGTTTTGGGGACAGCCTTGTTGACTATGTGCCTTGACCATGGGGTCAAGGTGCACGTCCAAGGCTGTTCAAATGTTTGAGTTTTTACCTTTTTTCACTGCAAAAAAGGCAGGCCTTCTGTGCGGGCCCTAAATGCGCAAGTACTGCATGGAAATCGGACCTGGCAGGAGTAATTCCCTGCCAGTGGATTAAGGGGTCTCACTCCTATTAAGAGGAGTGGTCCCACCAGTATGACCATGCATTGTGGCCCTCTGGGGGCATGATGCATGTGTTTTGAATGACCATGCGTTTCCCCCTCGGGGTTGAGGCACATGTGTATTGTAATGGGGACAGCCTTGTTGACGATGTGCCTTGACCATGGGGTCAAGGTGCACGTCCAAGGCTGTTCAAATGTTTGAATTTTTACCTTTTTTCTTGTAAAAAAGGCAGGGCTTCCCTGTGGCCCCCAATACAGGTAAATAAAACTGCATGCAAATCGGACCTGGCAGGAGTAATTCCCTGCCGGTGGATTAAGGGGTCTCACTCCTATTAAGAGGAGTGGTCCCAACTGTATGACCATGCATTGTGGCCCTTTGGGGGGCATGATGCATGCGTTTGAATGACCATGCGTTTCCCCCTCGGGGTTGAGGCGCATGTGTATTGTTATGGGGACAGCCTTGTTGACGATGTGCCTTGACCATGGGGTCAAGGTGCACGTCCAAGGCTGTTCAAATGTTTGACTTTTTACCTTTTTTCTTGTAAAAAAGGCAGGGCTTCCCTGTGGCCCCCAATACAGGTTAATAAGCCCGAAATCTGGATTGGCGGCTCTGCTTGATGTTTAGCCAATGGGGACCAATGAATAAATCTCTGTCTGTTGACAGAGTGGCTGGGCTGAAGCCTCCAGAAGACCCTTTGGGTCGGAGGTGACGCTTTGGTCTAGGACTTCGGTCCACAGGAGATCGGGACAGCGCTCGTCACGCTGTTATGTTCGTTGATTATTATCCCCGCCGATCACACCGCACCCCCTGGTTTTGGTTTGCACTGGTGGGAACGATGGTCTGTGTGGCAGACAGGCTGTTGGTTCCTTGCGGGTTATGCGGTATTTACCGTGTGAGACATAATTCGTGGCTGGTGCTCACCATTAAAGCTAGGAGGTGCCTTGATCATATATATATATATATATATATATATATATACCTTTACTTATCGCTCCCATTAAGGTACAGCAAACAACAACACAACAACATGCATTTTAAGGCCATGTTCCCTGCTAGAGCGGGGGTTAGCCTCGCGGTCCCCATGACAATCTTCTCCATTTTGCCCTATTTTCTGCATCTCTCCTTGTTAACCCCCTTGCCCGCATTTCTTCTTCCACCATCTTTAGCCAAGTCTTTCTCGGTCTTCCCCGTCCTCTACTTCCTTCTACATTAACTTCCATCACTCTTCTCAACCAGTCACTTTCATCCTTCCTGAATACATGACCAAACCATCTCAACCTGTTCCTCTTCACAGCATCAACCACAGGCAATATTCCCATCATCTTTCGCAATTCATCATTTGTCTTCCTCTCTCTCAACGATACTCCGCACATCCATCGAACCATTCGCATTTCCACCCTTTCCAGCCTTCGTTGCTGCTCTACGTTCATTACCCATGTCTCGCTCCCATAAATCATAACACTTCTCACACATGTAGCATACACCTTTCCCTTCAGCTTCAGCGACACTCTCCTCCTCATCAGCACGCCACTCAGTTCCCGAAACTTCTTCCATGCACATCTCACTCGAGCAACCGTTGCCGAGTCTGATCCACCTTCTCCATTCAGCATGTCTCCGAGGTAGCAAAATGTTTTCACACCTTCCAGCTTCACGCCGTCTCCAAGATCCAACTCAACATTTCCTCCATCTGCAGCTCCCTCTGTGCACACCTTACATTTGAATGTAGCTGCCACACTGGTTAATGACCCTCTCAGACCACTACATTTTTGATGAACCCACTCAGCACACATTGTACATTGAATGGAGTTCACTCCGACACCCTTCCTGCACACAGCACACGGCCACTTCCCAGTTCTTTCCACCTCACCACATGCTTTACCACTTGCCATCACCTTTGTCTTTCCGATATTCACCTTCAGACCTTTTGTCTCCATACATTCCTTCCACTTGTTCATCTTTTCCTTCAGTCCATCCATACTTTCCGCAATCAACATCAGATCATCTGCATACAACAACTCCCACGGTAAACCCTCCTTTACGGTCTGAGCCAGCACCTCCATCACAGCTACAAATAGAAGTGGACTTAGTACCGACCCCTAATGCACTCCCACCTTCACCTCAAACTCACCACTGTTCCCGTCCTTCGTCCTTACAGCTGTGCGTGCTCTTTTGTACATTGCCATCACTACTCTGATCAACCATTCCTCCACTCCTAACTTCCTCAATGCCCATGTCAATACTTTGCGTGGAACCCTATTGAATGCTTTCTCCAGATCAACAAACCCAAAAAACAACTTCTTCCTCTTATCCATGTACTTCTCCTGCAACTGCCTCACAATGAAAAGCGCATCTGTCGTTCCTCTTCCTGGCATAAATCCAAACTGCATTTCGTCGATCTTCACTTTCTTCCTTATCCTCCTCTCCAACACCCTTTCCAATACCTTCATTCCATGCTCCAATAACTTTATCGCTCGGTACGAGCCACACTCCAGAGGGTCACCTTTCCCCTTGTATAGAGGGAAGAGGGTACTCAGTTCCCAATCCACTGGAATGCGGCGTTCTTTCACCACCAGATTACAGATCTCTGTCATTCTCTTCACACCCCAACTTCCTGCTGCCTTCAACATATCTCCCACAACTCCCGTCGGCCCTCCCGCTTTTCCACTCTTCATTGCTTTTATCGCTTCCTCAACTTCCTTCTCAGTTATCTTCTCTGCCGGTCCTAAAACACGGTTACTCTCTATGTTGCCATCCCATTCATTCTCTGTATTCAACAGCATTTCCATATATCTTTTCCATCTTCCTTTAATTCCATCTGGGTCGACAACGATTTGTCCCACTTCATCCTTCAAGCAACTCACCCCCATCACATCACACCTCTCTTTCGCTATCTGCTTTGCAATCCTGAATACTGCTTTCTGACCCTCTTCCGAATCCAAGCGTTCTCCGAACATTTTCCTACATGCCTCCTGCGCCTTTGCTACCTCTTTCTTTGCAGCCTTCCTGGCTGCCTTATAACTTTCATGCTCTGCTGTTTCTGCTCCCGTACCCTTCGCCTTCTGCCACTCTTTGAACTTCTTCCTCTTCTCGTCAATCCTCTTTCCAACCTCAACATCCCACCACCATGTTTCCGAGTGCCTCGGTGGTCCTTTTAAGGTACAGCAAAGCTGGATGGGATACCTTCATGGCAGTTCACCACTGATGGTATGAAATCGCATAGTAACTGATATATATATATTTATATATATATATATATATATATATATATATATATATATATATATATATATATATTGCTACGGTTTTGAGATTTGTACGTGTGACTTCAATAAAGGTTAAAGGGTTGCCCCCCCCCCCCCCCATAGTTAGTCACATGAGCAACACGTAGGCCCACTTGTAGTATTAGTCTTTACAGTGCAAAGACTCAAGTCTTTACACACACTCATAGTATGTGTAAGTATAGGCCATTTCCCCTATTAATATCTGCGTTGTGTAAAGACTTGAGTTTAGGTCCCAGTCATTTTGCGTTCACCCTCCAATTCCACCTCTATGGGCGTAATTGATCCCGCGCCCCATTTGGCTGTCTGCTCAGTTGTTACGCTTTGGCTGCCTGCAGCATTTGCTGCCCTTTGCTCACTCACTAGTCGAGTAACACGAGGTAGGCCTGAGAAGGAGGAGCGCAGGGTTGGGGTGGGGGCGGCGTCAAGGCGGAGCGTCAGAGGCGATGACGGTAAGAGCCACTAGCCAACCAGGGCTCGAGCGGCATGGCATGAGAGGGCGTGGAGAGGCGCGTCTGGTGAGTTCTAGAAATTTCGCAGGGTGTGCCTATATAAGTCGCTGCACAAAGCCCTTGAACAGGACTGACTCGCAAGTGGAGAGAGATTAAGGACTTGGTCAGGACTTGAGGGGGCGAGCGCATTGTGAGCACTTGGGAGAATTTACGAGCAGCTCTTTGAAGGAGAACTTGACTCACATCACTCACTTTGAGGCATTGAACTGTAACTCGCCATCGTATAACGTATGCGCCAGAGGAGAGGAAGAAGAGGCGTTGAGTACACGGTTGCAGCCAGACGCGCCGGTGGCGAATAGTGCCTACTTCAGCCGCGCGAGTAAACGCGGTAATAGCCTGCCAGTGATTAACCACCAGAG
Organism: Myxine glutinosa; assembly: GCF_964187855.1. Classification (NCBI taxonomy): domain Eukaryota; kingdom Metazoa; phylum Chordata; class Myxini; order Myxiniformes; family Myxinidae; genus Myxine; species Myxine glutinosa. Next base: position 131,866,452 of record NC_136263.1, read on the forward strand.
CCCACACCCTACCATCCGCCTCGTAATAACCCTGTGCATACAAGACGGCATGCGGAGAGCTCCTGCCTTCTCGACTTACCATCTGCACGGGACGAGCCGGAGACCGGAGGGAGCTGCACGAGCGCCATCCTTGGACGCAGACTATCACCCTGCAGCTGCAAGCCCCGTGTGAGTCTGTGTGTGATGGGCCTGTAGTGAAATTATACTGAAGGTGAACCCAGGGAGTGCTCGCTTAAAAGGGGCGTCTATAAGACCCGGGACAACTGGGGCGCACAAACACTCCAGCGGCACTTACTGTGACATAGTCCTGTAGTTTGAATGGTATGTACGCCACTATATGCTGTGCTGATTTGTTTTTACCTATTGATATCGGACATTGCCCATACAATACTCTGATTCTAATGTCTGTTGCATGAATGTATTTTTACAGGATGTTACTTCAGATCTAAATGATATTAAACCTACGCAAGGGTCAAGTCGTGTCTGAGCTTGATTTTCACGACATTTAATATCATTTAGATTGCCGAAATGACTGAACACAAGATGATCATGGTACCGATTCTCGGAGCCGACGCTCAAGCTGAGGGATCGGGATCGGAGTTCACCCACTGGCTCAAAACGCTGGACAATTACTTTGCTGCTCAGGAAACAGAGCCCACCGCTGCGGTGAAGCTGTCTGTGTTACAGTCGAAGGTCCATCACACCGTTTACCGGAGCATTGCTCGATTTGTGACGTACGCTACGGCTCTGGCCGAGCTGAAGCGACTATACGTAAAAACACGGAGCGCTGTGCACGGCCGGCATCAACTCTCCCAGCGGCGACAACAACCCTCGGAATCGATCGATCGCTACGCGCAGGAGCTGCGTTACCTCTTGGCGGACTGCGTGCAGGAGGTACGGACCCACGAGCAAGTGCAGGACGACCTGCTCCGAGATTCATTCGTCTCCGGAATTAATTCTGGAGTCTTGAGGCTCTGACTCCTGGAGGTCGCGGAGCTGACATTTACGGAGGCACTACGGCTGGCACGCGTCTATACAGATGCCCGTGAACAATCCACCGCTTATGATCACCCACGAGTCATGGCGGGGACTTCTCAACTCGCGCGACCGGAGAGGGTTACCGCCGAGGATATGGGGGAGGACCCGACCACCACGGCCAAGTCTCTGGGTGCTCCTGAAGCGGCCTCCGCTTCCAGCCGAACTGCTGCCGCCGCGGCCCGGCCACGGCCTGACCGGTACGCAAAATGTTATTTTTGTGGGAATCGGCAGGACCCTCGATCTGACTGCCCAGCTCGGGAAGCCATATGCCACCTGTGCTCCACCAAGGGCAATTTTGCAAAGGTCTGCAGGAAGGCCGCTCGGGGCACGCGTCCACGCGTGACCTTGAATGGGCTCAATGCTGAGCCAACGGATCGAGCACCGGACGGGGCGCCTCACTCGGCTTTGATGAGCCGACCACCTTCTCGCGGGCCTCTGGCTGCACGCACGACCTTGGTGAGATACACCGGGCCGCCGAAACAAATGGCGCGAACGCGACCGGCTGCAGCGCGACCGACCTTGACTGGCGTTCGAACGCCTACTTCAAACAAGCGACATGCTCCTGCTTTGGAAACTCCTCGTGATGTGCGGCAAACGCAGCACGTGACTCGAGCCCCATCTGACGGTGACTCTTACGAATTACATGCACCCACTCTGGCATATGAATCTGCAGACGGCAGTGATCCTTCTCACGTGACTCGAGCGCCATCTGGCGGCGGCTCTTACGACCTACACACACTCACTCCGGCAAATGAAACTGCTGATGAGCCAACTATGCGCTTGTCACGAGGATCCTCCCCGGGCTGCCCGAATGACCGGCAAACTGCAGCCGGCGTGGGAACGTCCTCTGAAAGTGGGTATTACGATTTTTATGCTCCTGCTGAGGCCCAACCTGCCGATGATGCCCGGAAGATTGCAGCCGGAGTGGGATCCACCCGCGAGGCATGATCTTCTCGCCCGGCCGGTACAATACCTGCCGGGTCTGCCGGCCTTGCGCAGGCCATCATTCCGCTCAAGGTCGCGGGCGTTTTTGCGCAAGCTTTGATTGACACGGGGTCTACGGATAGTTTTATCGATCAACGACTTGTGCATCAACATGGGTGGCCGGTTCTCGGGACAACACGCCGGATCTTCATGGCCTCCCAAGGACTTCAGTTGAGCACAAAAGGGGTGTGTCGATTGAAACTTGTGATAAAGGGACGCACGTTCCAGGATGTGTATCTCATGGTATTACCTGCTTTATGTGCCGACGTTCTGTTCGGACTTGATTTCCTTAAGTGGCATGGATGTTTGGAAATAGACTTCGGTGGGCCGGACATGCTTGCTGTGTGCGCCCTTGCTCAAATGGACGTGGAGCCTCTCTCGCTGTTCCCCAACCTGACCACTGACTGTACCCCTGTAGCCATCAAATTGCGGCGCTACTCTCGCGCAGACGCGCAATTAATTGCGGAAGAAACGGCCCAGATCTTAAAGGACGGTATTATAGAACCCAGTAGGTCACCGTGGCGGGCCCAAATCTTAGTGGTGCGAAGTGAGGCCCACCGCCGGCGCATGGTAATCGACTACACACAGACGACTAATCGTTTTACACAGCTGGATGCCTACCCCTTACCGGGGATGGACGCCCTGGTATGCCAGGTGGCCCTGTATTCCGTTTATAGCACTCTCAATCTGCGTAGTGCGTATCATCAGGTCCCCATCTCTAGGGCTGATCGCGTCTTTACAGCCTTTGAATTGGGTCAGCGGTTGTACCAGTTCACTCGACTCCCCTTTGGGGTAACTAATGGAGTCACTTGTTTTCAGAGGGCTATGGATGACCTCTTTGCGAAGGAGAACTTGACCGATGTCTTTGTCTATCTGGACAATCTTACTGTTTGTGGGTATGACCAGGAGCATCACGACGCTAATCTGAAGCGCTTCCTCGAGGTCGCGCGGAAATATCGCCTAACCATGAATGCGGCTAAGTGTCGTTACTCTCTACGCACGGTAGATCTTTTGGTGTACACCGTGACCCATGGCTCTGTCTCTCCGGATAAGGAGCGTCTGCGAACTTTGCTCGATATGGCTCCGCCTAGCGATCGGGCTTTGCTGAAACGCGCTCTTGGGCTGTTCACCCACTATTCAAAGTGGGTAGAAAATTTCTCCATGAAGCTCCGCCCCCTCGTGGCCTGCGACACGTTCCCCATGGGCCCGGCCGCCATGGCGGCCTTCGAGGGCCTTAAAGCCGACATCGCTGGTGCCGCTGTCACGACGATTGACGAGAGTGCCTCTTTCGTTTTGGAGAGTGATGCCTCAGATCATGCAATAGCGGCGACTCTCTCCCAAGGGGGACGCCCTGTGGCTTTCTTTTCACGGACTCTCACCTCCGCCGAGCGGAGGCATTCGTCTGTCGAAAAGGAAGCGTACGCGATCGTCGAATCAATTCGGCGATGGCGGCCGTACCTGCTTGGGCGGTGTTTCCAAATCGTCACGGACCAACAAAGCGTTGCATTTATGTACGACACATTACATGCTCAGCGCATTAAGAATGAGAAAATCACCCGTTGGCGTATCGAACTCGCCGACTTCTGCTACACCATCAAATACCGCCCGGGGAAGGATAACCTGGTCGCCGACGCCTTATCGAGGCCGGCCACTTGCGCGGGGGTTGTCACTTAGGAGGGGCTGCGCACTTTGCACGGCACTATGTGTCATCCCGGGGTAGCGCGTTTTGCGCATTTCGTGTGCGAGGGGAATCTGCCATACTCGATTGAGGACATCCGCCGCATCTGCCGTGATTGCACGATCTGTGCGAAGCTCAAACCGCGTTTTTACAACCCTCGTATGGGGACGCTCGTTAGGGCTACTGGACCGTGGGAGCACTTGGCGATGGACTTCAAAGGGCTGCTGCCGTTGTCGAGTAACTCTCGTTATCTGCTCACTATCGTCGATGAGTATTCACGATTCCCCTTTGCTTATACGTGCGGGGATATGTCGGCTGCCACGGTTATTCGGTGCCTGCAGAATTTGTTTTCTATGTTCGGGTATCCGGCCTACATGCATACCGATCGGGGTGCAGTGTTCCTGTCTCAGGAGGTGAGGGGCTACTTGCTCCAGCATAATGTCGCTTCGAGCTACACCACCCCATACCGGCCCCAAGCGAATGGGCAGATCGAACGCTTTAATGGGATTATATGGAGGGCCGTCATGCTAAGCCTCCGGACCCTCGGCCGAGGCCTCGATAAATGGGCGTGGTCGCTACCTGCCGCTCTAAACTCGATCCGGGCTCTCCTATGTACTGCCACCACCCAGACTCCTCACGCGAGACTGTTCCACCACCCTAGAAGCTCGGGTAGAATCCAATCTTTGCCCAGCTGGCTCGCTGAGCCGGGGCCCGCCTATCTCAAACGAGCAGTTCGTGCTAGCAAGTACGACCCCCTTGTTGATAAGGTGCGGGTCCTCCAGGCTAATCCCGAGCATGCTCGCGTGTTAACGGCAGACGGCCGTGAGTCTACTGTCTCCGTACGCCATCTCACCCCATGTGGGGACGACGACCGGGATATCGACGAACCCATCTACGAGTCTATGGACTCTACCGAAGCTTCCTCTATGGAACTACTACCGTCACTTCCGTCGTCACCCACTCCCTTGCCCGAAGGCGCTGGGGCGCCCCCTCCGACACCCACCTCCGGCAGCTATTCCGACGCGGGGGACTCCGGGCTTGGGGACGCCGTACCCGGTAGTTTCCGAACACGAACTGGCAGGGTAGTTCGCCGCCCCGACCGCTACGGGTTGACCGACTGACGTGGATTGACGTGACCCATTCGATTATTGCTGACGCTTGCTTGCAACCTGCCGAGCGGCAGTATAGTTCTAACGGCGGGGAGAATGTAGAGAAATTATACCGAAGGTGAACCCAGGGAGTGCTCACTTAAAAGGGGCGTCTATAAGACCCGGAACAACCGGGGTGCACAAACACTCCAGCGACACTTACTGTGACATAGTCGTGTAGTTTGAATGGTATGTACGCCCCTATATGCTGCGCTGATTTGTTTTTACCTAATGATTTCGGACATTGCCCATACAATACTCTGATTCTAATGTCTGTTGCATGAATGTATTTTTACAGGATGTTACTTCAGATCTAAATGATATTAAACCTACCCAAGGGTCAAGTCGTGTCTGAGCTTGATTTTCACGACAGGGCCCATTTGTCTTGGGTATTAAGTCAAGACTGTGTAAGGCTGCACTGTGTCCCCTTTTTCTCTGAACCATTGTGAATAGTGTAAATAAATCTGTTCTTCCTTTTTTTCCAATTCGACCGCTTTTGTGATTTATCCATTGACTAAGTGTGGCACAAATAAGATCGCTAGAACCGGGTTCACCATCTAAACGGCACGGATCGCATGTACGCACTGCTCGGCATATCAACACATGTGGTTCGTGCGGGGCTTATTTCCTCGTTTCAGGGCAGCGCGAGTAATTAGGTAATAGCGAGTCTAGTCCTAATACCAGAAAGCTTTTGTTTGTTTGTTTGTTTGTCTGCGTGTGCAAATCTACTGAACGGTGAAAGATAGGAGGAAACCTCTGAAACAGAAAATGTCGGGACGGGCCCCTGGAAGGTTATAGGCGAGGTAGCGAGGCTGGTCGAGGCTGCCTCGGCCGGGCTGGGTCCATTTCGCAATTAAAAGCTGAGCTGAATTATGGTAGTCAATCTTCTACGGCCGTGAGTAAAAGCTGAATTATAGAAGTAAATGAACGAAATGTGGCCATCGTTGGAAAGTCAAACTCCGCTGCTTCGCAAGGCTGCGTTTTATTCCTTCCTTATCGTTGAGCACGAACTGATACTGGGCTCGCCTCAGACCAATGGACATAAGATTAAACTCATTCAAAAAGAACCCGGGCAACGCCGGGTGCATTCAGCAAGGATATATATATATATAGATGAATGAATGAATGAATGATCGTTTTAAGGCCATTTTCGCCACTAGAGCAGGGGTTAGCCTTGCGGGGCCCATGACAATCATGGTTCCCTGTTTGAGGCAATGTTTTTTTTTATGGCCAGATGCCCTTCCTGACGCCAACTCTTGGTCACGTTCTTACAATGCGCAGGGATACAGTGTACCTATTCTAAATCTGGGAACACACCTTGATCATTCATCCCAGCAAGCTGGTACTCAATTTGCCGACCTCGGAAGGATGGTCAGGCTGAGTCAACCCCCCTGGTGTTAATTCAGCGATCGACCGGGATTCGAACCCAGGATCCTAGGATCCCAAGCCGGCACCCTAACCGCTAAGCCAACACCAGCCTTGATATATATATATATATGTAAATATATGTATATGTATATATGAATATATAATGTATATAATACATATCATATAATGTATAATGTAATGTATAATGTATAATGTATATAATATATGCATATGTATATGTAATATATGTATATGTACATATGTATGTATATATATATATATATATATATATATATATATATATATATATATATATATATATATATATATATATATATATATATATATATACAATAGTGACCCCTAATTCCGAACGCCCCTCATCTCGAACTACTCTAATTCCAAACCGTAAATTCGAGAAAATTTTGTCCCTAATTCTGAATATTTCTATAACCGAACCACCAACATAGCGTTAGCGTCGTTCATATCCTTTGCCATTGTTGAAAAGTGGCACCATAATAAAGCAGTGGTTAACAGGAGCATTAACTTGTTCAGTGACAATGTGATTGACCACTTCAGAAAAATTAAGAAAAGTCGCCAACACCAGGCAACTTTGGAGAGGTGGTTCTCTAAAGAAAGCAAGCCTAGTGAGCCCCAACCCTCTACAAGGGGTGTTAAGAGACAAAGAGAGCAAACACCAGAAGCACAGTCATCTGATGTTAGCTTGGAAGGTGCCTCACCTTCCAAGCAATAAAACCCTCTCCCTCCTTCCTCCTCTCCAGCTTCCACATGCACCATCAGAACTCTCCACTAAGGTAAATGCAGTTATTTTCATGTTAGTACATTTATTTCTTGTTTTTATTATTATTATTATTTGATATTTAGGGCATTTACTCATCTTATTTTACCTTGAATCATGTGTTTTTGCAGTTAACAGTGTCTTGATAATGGGTTTTTGGGGTCCAGGAACGGATTATTTCACTTTCCATTATTTCTTATGAGGAAAATAGTTTCTAATTCCGAACTTTTCCCAATCCGAACTGCTGCTGGAACGCATTAAATTCGGATTTAGAGGTCCCACTGTATATATATATCATCGCGGCACATGATTGATCAATTTTTTCATTCGGGCTGTACCCGCCAACCCCACACATATACATATATATATATATATATATATATATATATATATATTGTTGCGGATATGAGGACTGTATTTTTTTATTGTGTGTTTTATTATTATTATTATTGTTTATTCTGCGCCTCCTGCCTCCGGAGTTGTGTAAAGGTAGAAAGGGCGTCTCGGTAATTAGTCCATAAAGCATCCACACCACAGCCAATCATAGAATACCCCTGTTCGATAGCTTATATCTTATTATGTGTCTTAGGGTAAGGCCTTGTCTCCCATTAACTTAAATACTCCATTGTACCAAGTGAAATAAGAATAGGTCCCCTTTCATTTCGTTTCGATGGCCAACTGCATTTTGGGCGGTTTTCTCTTCAACCGCCATTGACCACGAGGCAGGGTCAGAGAAGAAAGGCGTGTCTCCACCTCGTCATAGAGGGGAGGAGTGAGCCAGCCCCACTCGACCAACCATGAGCCAGGGGTTTGGCTAGAGAGGGCGGAGGAAGAGTGATCGGGGAGGTTCGCAAAGGTTGAGGGGCGGGGCCTATATAACCCACGGCAGGGCGTTTCCCGAGGAGATGAGCTTTTACAGAGAGACGAGAGGGAGTCCAAGCAGTTGGGTCCAAGAGATGCGCTTTGAGTTGAGTCCAAGAGAGGCGCTTTGAGTTGAGTCCGAGAGAAGTCCAGAGTTGAGCTGCAGCTCGAGCCACCGAAACTGCACTTACTGCAGCTCGAGCCACCGAAACTGCATTTACTGCAGCTCGAGCCACCGAAACTGCATTTACTGCAGCTGGAGCCACCGAAACTGCAGCCACAGCCGCGTGAGGCCTGGACGGCAGTTTGGAGCAGGGCCGCGAAGGAACGGCGGCTGCCCAACGAGTCGATCGTGCTGCAGGACCAGTTGGACCTCCCTATCCCGCCAGCCATCCACCTGCCATCACTATCATCATTCCCCGTGTGAGTCGTCTTTGTTTGTTCTGTCCTGGGTAGGTAATTAAACTTGTATAAGCTAAGGATTTCACTGTGTCACCTGCGTCTCATGTGCCTGTAAATAAACGTGACTGCTTTCTTCCTGCTTATATGTGTAAATAATAAACCCAGTTACTCTTCTGTACGTCTTCTTCCTCTTTGCATTCGGTCGCTTTAGAGTTTTCCATATTGAGCAGCTGCGGTGCGATACGGCCAACGTTTGGGGTTGAATCGGGTTCGTCGGGGAATAACTGTTCGGCCGCGGTTACACCACCGCTCGGTCAAAATAACATCTTAACCGCGTCCGTAACAATTGGTGTCGGGGAGTGAGATACGAGGCCCGAAGCGCGCTTAACGCGCTCAAAATTACAAGCTGCTGGAAATTTTTGTTGTTTTAAAGCAAAACCCGAATTTTGAAATCGCGCCATGGCTGGTCAAGGCGACGGGATGCCGGTGGAAGAGATAGACGGGGTGGAATCGACCCAGGACCTAGGGGAAATGTATGTGGATGAAAGAGAAGAGGAGAACATTGGCAAAGTGGTTGAGGGGGTATCAGACGCACAAAACGGCGCTCTCGCGCACGAGGTTACGGGCGCGCAAAATGGCGCCTCGCACATGGCTACGGCGACCGCGCCCGCGACCGTAGCAGCGCCGCTGGTGGAGTTGAACCTTTTTATGATACAAATGAAGGCCCTTATGGACAAGAATAGTGAAGAAATGGAAAACAGAATGATGGGGGCCCTTATGGGACAAATGGGAGACCAAATTGGAGGTTTGAAAAACAGTATGGGGGCAATGAGGGACGAAGCAAGGGCTGATAGTGAGCGATTAGGGGGCGAAATTGGGGGCAAAATGGGCGAAATGGGGGGCAAAATGGGAGAAATGGGGGGAAAATGGGAGAAATGGGGGAACGGCTAGAAGCTAAATTTGAGGGGTTAGACAACGGGATAAGAGAGATAAAGAATGGGTTAACGGGGGTGGAAAATAAAATGGCTGCCCAGGAGAATCAGTTAGAGGGGGTGAAAAATGGGTTAATGGGGTTAGAAAATAGGATGGAAGACAAATTGCGGGAAATAGGGGAGTAATCCGCCTGGGAAATCGAACAGATGGGGAACCAGATGGAGGAGATGAAGGAGGAGATACGACGAGGTGTGCAAGGAGGTCTGGCTATGGGGAGTGAGGGGGGTGCTGGTGAGCAAGGGTGTGTGGGTATGGAGTGGTTAGCGGGTTGTGGAAGGGCGACCCAGGCATCGACACCATGGGGGGTAGTGTTTGGAGGGACGGGGGACGCGCGGGAGCCCCCCGGGAATAGCGGACTGTGGGAGCCCGAACGGTTTGGTCCCGCGTTGATCCCGCAAGGAGTGACGCGCGGGGTCCGACCTTCGGGCGCCCACAAGGTCCCACTCGCGCCGTATGACGGCAAAAGCGATTTGAGGGCGTACCTGGCGCAGTTTGAGTACGTGTGTAAAGGCAACGGTTGGAATCCGGACGAAGGTGGAGTACACCTGGTAGGGGCACTATGCGGTGCGGCGGCGGAGGTGCTGACAGCTTTACCACCGGGTGCTCTCACCCTGTCAGCTCTCCGTGCGGCTTTAATTAACCGTTTCGGTATTGAGCAGCAAAGTGAGCTTGTTAAAGCTCAACTTGCGCAGCGTAAACGCAAGCCCCAGGAGACCATCGTGGAACTTGCTCACGATATTCGCCGCGCGGTAGGGATCGCACACGTGGACATGGCAGCGAGTTCCCAGGAAAGCCTGGCGCTGGATCACTTTATTCAGGCCCTTCCGGATCTGGAGCTCCGACAACAGCTCGCCACGTGGCGCCCACAGACCATGAGTCAGGCGGCCGACGCTGCAGCCCGTTGGGAAGCAGCGAGGCCCCTGGCCCGGGGAGGCGAGCGCCATGCAGTGGCGGTGCGTCAGGTGGGGCCCGAGATGGGGGGCGGCCCCCTAAGGGGGCCCGCCCCCGATGGGGGCCCTGACCTGGAGAGCATGGTTCGGAGGCTGGTGGATCGGCGTCTAGCGGGAACTGGACCATGGCAGGCGGCTCCAGTGGTGGCCCCCGGTAGTCCCCGACAGAGTACCCCAATTCGGACATACAGGGGGGGGAATTTGGAATACCGGAGGCAAGCACCTTACCAGGTGAGGTGCTATAATTGTGCAAGGATGGGTCACCGTGCGTGGGAGTGTCGAGCTCCGCGCCGGGACGTTCCCCGCCAACCGATGCCCTCAACTCTGCCCCGTATCGATCGGCCTAGCCGACCTCAGACACCCCCCCGCCAGGGCCCGGGAAACTAGAACGTGCCGGGCATGCAGGGCGGTGTTCAGCAGTAGGGGATGGGGAGAAGCCCTCGTTGACGCGACAGGTCATTCATTGTGGCCAAATTGGAACGGGTAGTTTGACAATTCGGTGCAAAATTGCCGGCGTGGGGGTAGACGCCGTGGTGGACACGGGAGCCAGCGCCACGATCATCAGCCCCGTGGTCCTTAATTCGAGTGCAGACTGCTGGGTAAAATCCAGCGTCTGGAAAATCATAGCTTGCAGCTGGCTACCGGGGCAACGGCCCCGATCATAGGGCGTGGTTTTGTGACCCTCAAGTTGGGATCGGTAAAGCAAGAGATAGAGGTTTGGGTGGCGGAGGTGTGCGACCCGTGCTTAATAGGGTTGGATTTGTTAACTGCCGGCGGTTGTAAAATCGACTTGGGCCGGGGGATCCTGCAATGGGGGGTGGAGGAGCTACCATTGGAGGGGGTGAGCACGGCCGAGAGGGTGGAGCTGGAGGCTCCTGAGGCCGTGACCATCCCTCCGGGGGCCGAGGCCATAGTGCCGGCCCGATGGTCAGCCCGCCCGACATGGCAGGAATCCTGCGGCCTGGTCGAACCGGTGGCAGCGCGATCCATACCTGGTTTAATCGTGGGCCGCACCCTTGTAAAAACGGACGGGCCGGTAGTGGCCGTCCGAGTAATTAATATTAGCACAGAACCACGCACTATAGTGAGGGGCACAAAGGTAGCTGGCTGCACCCCAGTGAGAGAAGTCGCGTCAGTGAGGGGCGAGAATGTCCAGCCGAGCCGGCCCCATGGGGAGCCTTCAATAAGTAATAGGAATTGGCCCGATCCCATTTGCGAGATGGTAAATCGTAGTAGTGTAGAGTTGGGAGGTACCCAGAGGGAGGCCTTACACAAACTGGTTGGGTCCCATTTGGACCTCTTCTCCTTGTCCACAGAGGATATTGGACGTACGGGCCTGGTGAAACATCAGATCCACACCGGTGAGGCCCGGCCTATTCGTCAGGCCGCCCGACGGCTCCCTTGGAGCAAGAGGGCGGAAGCTGACGAGCAGGTTGAAAAAATGCTCGACACAGGCGTGATCGAGCCCTCGGGAAGTCCTTGGATGTCACCTGTTGTGCTGGTCAAAAAGAAGGATGGGACCACGCGGTTCTGCGTGGACTATCGCCAGTTAAACAACGTGACACTCAAGGACTCATATCCCCTGCCAAGGATTGATGACACCCTCGATGCCGTTGCGGGCTCAAATTGGTTCACAACTTTGGACCTCAAGAGTGGGTATTGGCAGGTGGAGATGGATCGGACAGGGAAGGAGAAAACGGCATTTTCCACAGGTAAGGGGCTGTATCAGTTCACTGTGATGCCGTTTGGTTTGTGTAACGCCCCCGCCACCTTTAATAATAATAATAATAATTCATTTATTTTGTATAGCGCTTTTCCAGAAGCCCAAAGGCGCTTTGACAGAGTGGAAAACATAATGCATAACAATACATGAAAACAACAATTGCAAAAAGACAAGAATCAAGAAAACAAACAGCAGCGATATACGGCATATATATAAGACAAGAATCAAAAAGACAAGACAAGAATCAATAGGGAAATATTTAAAGCAAAAGGAGGGAGAAGGAGAAGAGATAGTCAGGGGTTAAATGCTGTGGGTTGAATGTTGAATGCAGCGTTGAACAGGTGGGTCTTTAGTGATGTTTTGAATGTGGTGAGTGAGGAGGAGTCTCTGATGGTGTGAGGTAGTGAGTTCCAGAGGGTGGGAGCAGCGATGGAGAAGGCCCTGTCCCCCCAGGATCTGAATTTGGTCCGGATGGAGGGGGTCAGGAGGTTGGTACCAGCAGAGCGGAGGTTGCGGGTGGGAGTGTGTCTGGAGAGGAGGTCAGCCAGGTAGGATGGGGCCAGGTTATGGAGGGCTTTGTATGTCAAGAGGAGGATTTTGTACTGGATTCTCTGGGGGATGGGGAGCCAGTGAAGCTTGTAAAGGACGGGGGTGATGTGGTCACGGGTCCGGGAATGAGTGAGTAGACGGGCAGCGGAGTTCTGAATGTATTGGAGTTTATTGGTGATTTTTGAGGGTGAACCATAGAGGAGGCTATTGCAGTAGTCCAGACGGGAGGTGATGAAGGCGTGGATGAGGGTTTCTGCAGCCGTGGAGGAGAGGGATGAGCGGAGACGGGCAATGTTTTTCAGGTGAAAGAAGGCTGACTTTGTGATCTGTTTAGTGTATTTGTCGAAGGAAAGGGTTTGGTCAAAGATGACGCCAAGATTCCGGATGTGAGGGGAGGTGGATACTGGGATACCGTCGATGTTGAGGGCAAAGTTATGGGTGGATTTTGTGAGCGTTTTTGGGCCAATGATGATTATTTCAGATTTATCACAGTTAAGCTTGAGGAAGTTGATTTGAAGCCAGGATTTTATTTCAGTGATGCAGTTTGTCAGGATAGAGTGGGTGTCGGTGGAGACGGACTTGGTGGAGATGAAAAGCTGGATGTCATCGGCGAAGCAGTGGAATTGGAGACCATGACGGCGGATTAAGTGACCGAGCGGGGACAGGTAAAGGATGAAGAGGAGGGGGCCAAGAACTGAACCTTGGGGGACACCTTGGGGGAGGGGAGCAGTGGGGGATTTGCAATTATTGATGGAGATGAACTGGCATCTGTCAGAGAGGTATGATTTAATCCAAGAGAGGGCAGTGCCGGTGACGTTAAAGGTGGATTCAAGTCGGGTGAGGAGGATAGTGTGATCGATGGTGTCAAAGGCAGCGCTGAGGTCGAGGAGGACGAGAATGTTGAGGTTGCCAGCGTCAGAGGAGAGGAGAAGGTCGTTGGTGATTTTGAGGAGAGCAGTTTCAGTACTGTGGTTGGAGCGGAATCCGGATTGGAATGTTTCATACAAGTTATTGGCAGAGAGATGATGTTTGAGTTGAGTGGCTACAGCGCGTTCCAAAACTTTTGACAGAAAGGGTAGGTTGGAGATGGGTCTGAAGTTGTTTAGGGTGTCAGGGTTTAGACCAGGTTTTTTTAGAATGGGGGTAACAGCAGCAATTTTGAGGGAAGGTGGGACGATGCCTGTAGACAGGGAGGAGTTTATTGTTGCAATGATAAGTGGAGAGAGAGCAGGGAGGGAGGCTTTGACAAAGCTGGAGGGGATGGGGTCAAGAGTGCAGGTGGCAGTTTTCATTCCTATGAGGAGTTCAGAGAGGTCAGTAGGAGAGATTGGGGAGAACCGAGACAGGGGATGGCAGGACAAGGGGGGGCAGGTGGTTGGAGGGGGAGCGGGTGCGGCGGTGGTCAAGCTGTTGTAGATGTTGTCAATTTTGCGTTGGAAGAAAGAGAGGAAGGAGATGCAGTTGTCTACTGTGAATGACTGGGTGGTGGTGTTCAGGGGGCGGAGGAGTTTGTTTATTGTCGAGAAGAGTGCTTTTGGGTTTCCGGAGCCAGAGTGGATAATTTGAGAGTAGTAGGCAGAGCGGGCGCGGGAGAGGGCATCTTTGTAGTGTTGTATGTGGTCCTTGTAGGCTTGGGAGTGAACTGTGAGACCCGTTTTATTGCGGAGTCTTTCAAGTTGGCGAGCACGAGTTTTCATCAGGTGGAGTTCAGGGGTAAACCAGGGAGCAGAATGGGTGAAAGAAACTGTTTTGGTTTTTACAGGCGCAAGCTGGTCAAGGCAGGAGGAGAGAGTGTGGTTGTAGTAGTCAGTGAGGTCGGAAGGGGTGTGGAGGTCAATGAAGGGAGAAGTGGACATTTTTTCAGAGAGGGTGGATGAGAATGAGGTAGGTGAAAGAGCGTTTAGCTTACGGAAGTTGATTGTGCGATAATGCCTTGGTGTTGGGGCGGGGATGTTGATGGTCAGAGTGATGGCTAAGTGGTCAGAGAGGGTGAGGTCGGAGCCATAGAGATGGTGCAAATTTAATCCAGTGGAGCAGACAAGGTCCAAAATGTGACCACGGATATGGGTAGGAAAGTCGACATGTTGAGTGAGGTTAAAGCAGGTGAGTAAATCAGTGAAGTCAGTGGTTATTGTGGAGTCAGTGGAGTCCATGTGGATATTGAAATCACCAAGGAGGAGGATTGAGGGGGAGAGGGAACATAGCTGGGTCAGAAAGTAGGAGAAGTCAGACAGGAATGATGGGTGTGGTTTGGGAGGGCGGTAGACGACAGCCATGACTGACTGCGTGTGACCAGAGAGTTTTAAAGCCAGGTGTTCAAATGATGGAGCAGATGAGATGGAGATGAGGTTGGTCTTGATGTCTTGACGGTGGATAACGGCAATTCCACCACCTCGGCCCTCCGAGCGTGGTTTATTGACGTAGGAATATCCATTGGGTGTGGTGAGGTTGAGTGTGTAGTAGTCCAGAGGTTGTTGCCAGGTTTCGGTGAGACAGAGAAAGTCCAGTTTGTTATCCAGGATGTATTCGTTCAGGATGAGGCATTTATTGTTGAGGGACCGGGTGTTGAACAGGGTGAGCTTGATGTTGTTTTGAACAGCAGGGATGAATTCAGGTGATTTAGCCAGGGTTCGTAGGCAAGAGGTGCGATCGTGTGGGTTGCTGTGACCAGGTGCGCTGGGACGAAGAGTGAGAGTGCGCTGAGCCGACCAGAGGACGGGGATGGAGTGACCTGATTGCAAATAAACAAACTTGCGACCGGAGCCACGGTGAATGTACCTGGGTCGTCGGAGGAGTCCATTTGATTTGATGGCAGAGATGCATGATGGGGTGGAGCGGGTATTGAGCAGAAGAAGCCTTGCGGCGGAGTACTTCAGAGCCATGCCAGGCAGGAGCGAAGAGACGAGTACGAGGCCAAGGTCGAGGAGGCAAAGCGGCAAACGCAGCGGCAAACGCAGCGGCAAACGCAGCGGCAAACGACTGCAGCCGCTAATCAAGACCACAGCGGCAAACAAGGCCACAAGGCCACCGGCAAACAAGGCCACGGCCACAATCAACGGGAGTGGGCCTTTCGAATTCCGTATTCCGTACCATCAAAAGCAGATTCCGTTATCCAGCCGGAGAACACGCGGCACGTGCGGGTGTGAAAAGGCAGGACAGGTGTGAGATGTCAGGTCAGAAAGGTAGAAGCAGACCCTGTACATCCATCCAGTCGGAGAAGCGGCGAATATGCAACGCCAGCGTCCTCTCGCAACCGAACCCGGAAACAATTTTGCCTTTGAGAGATTAATGTAGCATGTGCTAGGTGGCATGCCATGGCAATCATGCCTGGTATACCTGGATGACGTCCTGGTACATGCCAAGACCTTCCCCCAGGCGTTAGCTAATTTGGACCAGGTGTTCGGGTGCCTCAGACAGGCAGGGTTAAAGCTGAACCCGAGTAAGTGCACCTTGTTTGCAAGAGAGGTGGCCTATCTAGGTCACGTGATCGGCCGTGGGGGGGTAAAAACGGACCCAGACAAAATTAAAGCGGTAGAGGAGTGGCCCGCACCACATACCATCAAAGAGGTGCGGGGATTTTTAGGACTCTGCTCCTACTACCGGCGCTTTGTGGCAAAATTTGTGGAGTTGGCCCGTCCCCTCCACCGGCTTACGGAGAAGGGGACGTGATTTAATTGGACGCGGGAGTGCCACGAGGCCTTCCAAAAATTGAAGGGGTGTCTAACATCCGCACCCCTTCTAGCTTACCCCACTAGCAACGGGGCATTTACCCTGGACACGGATGCAAGCCAGGAAGGATTGGGCGCAGTTTTGTCTCAGACACAGGAGGGCGTGGAGAGAGTGATTGGTTACTATAGTCGGGCCTTAAGTAGGCCCGAGCGAAATTATTGTGTCACTCGCAAAGAGTTATTGGCTATGCTGGCTGCCATGAACCATTTCCACCCGTACCTGTACGGGCGGAAATTTTCGGTTCGAACTGACCATTCCTCCCTGCAATGGCTCCTTCGGTTCAAGGAACCGGAGGGCCAAATTGCAAGGTGCTTGGAAAAGTTGCAGCAGTACGATTTAAATGTGACCCATAGGGCCGGGAAGGCCCATGGTAATGCGGACGCACTCTCTCGGCGTCCTTGTCTGGGGGAAAACTGCAAATTTTGTGCGAGACACGAGGAGAGGGAACAATTGGGCGACTCTGCCCCGATTCTCGTCGTCCGGGCCACCCGGGTGAGAGGGCCAATTTTGCCACTAACCGCGGACGAGGAATTTGGAGATTTGGCTTGGAGCACGGCCCAGCAGGAGGATCCTGTCCTGGGGCCGGTGTTCAATTGGGTCAAATTGGGGCAAAGACCAAAGGGGGAAGAGGTCACCCCCCTCGGGGCGCAAACAAAGGCGTATTGGGCTCAGTGGCAGACCCTGGAGTTGAAAGGCAACATCTTATATCGCAAGTGGGTGGAGGTTCCCTCTGATAGAACTTCCTGGCTGGTGATAGTCCCAGACAAATTCAAGAACGTCATCTTACAACAGGTGCATGGTACCCGCTCCGGCGGCCATTTGGGCAGGACAAAGACAATATCTCGGGTCCGCCGGAGGTTCTATTGGGTGAATATGGGGTGCGACATACAGGACTGGTCTCGGAGATGCGACGCCTGTTCTGCCAAAAAGGGACCAGCACGGAGGATGAGGGCCCCCCTTCAATTACATCAGGTGGGGGCCCCCCTTGAGCGGGTGGCTATGGATATTCTAGGACCGCTGCCCCGCACCCGCCAAGGTAATAAGTATATCCTCGTTGTAATGGACTATTTCACCAAGTGGCCGGAGGCCTACGCCCTCCCCAACCAAGAAGCCGGGGTTGTGGCGCAGGCCTTCGTAGAAGGATTTGTATGTCGGCACGGGATTCCACAGGAGCTGCACACCGATCAGGGACGAAATTTTGAGAGTCAATTATTAAAAGATGTGTGCAGACTCCTGTCAATTCGGAAAACCAGAACCACGCCCTTGCGGCCACAATCTGACGGGATGGTGGAAAGGTTCAATCGAACATTGATCCAACAACTGGCATTGTTCACCACCACCCGTCAGGATGACTGGGACGAACATCTCCCATACCTGTTGATGGCCTACCAAACTAGCCAGCACGGGGCCACCGCATGCAGTCCAGCGTTGCTTATGTATGGGCGGGAGTTACGGGCTCCCGCCGACTTGCTATGCGGTCCCGTGCCAGACACCACGGACACACCGCCGAGGGAGGGTTACGCACGTCACCTGGAGGAAGGCATGGAGCGGGTCCATGCCTTCGCCCGCCGCCAGCTCCATCTAGCGGGGGCCAAGATGAAGCGCAGGTACGACGACCGGAGCCAGGGGAGTCACTACGCTCCGGGGATGAAGATTTGGTTCTTTAATCCCCGGAGGCGGAAGGGAAGGTGCCCAAAACCCACCTCCCCCTGGCAAGGCCCAGGAGTCGTCCTGTCGCAAATCTGTGATGTGGTCATTAAGATCAAAATGGGGCCACGGACCCCCCCTCGGATCGTCCATGCCGACCGGATAAGACCTTATGCCGGCGAGCAGGCGCCCTCATGGATCGCCTCGGCCCTAGATGCCGAGGCAGGACCCAGTAACTGTTGCGATGGGGGCTCGTAGCGTCAGAGGACTGGGGGGATGTTAATGGGAGATGCCCCATGTGAAGGGATGGCCAATCCACCATCCCTCACAAAGGGGGGCAAAGGAGCACTAGATTATGGGGTTGATGGCAGTGAAAACTAGCCCGGGTGGGTTAGGATACATCGTGTGTAGGGATCTAGCAAAGATGACATTAGGTAACGTTAAGATTAGTTAGTGACAATGACACCTGTAGTGGGGACGCAGGTAGATTAGTGTGGATGATAATGACGTGGTATGTGCTTAGTTTAAAGGGAAGACGGGGAGCACTAAGTTAGCAGGGCAACAGGTAGTTCAGATGATGCCGTGTGAGTGTTGGAGGTGTATAGAAGTGTATTGTGAAAAGTGTGTGAGGAACAGGTGTGATTGCACAGGTGTGCAACTGGACAGGTGGATGGAGCAGTGTTTGAGTGATGGTGATGGTGATGTGAGTTGTATTGACCAAATGGTCCAGGGAGAAGGAGGGTGCAGGTGGCACCAGGTGATTGCACAGGTGTGCAACAACAGGTGTATGTGGCTATGTGGAATAAATGGTAGTGTGGAATATATGGGGTATTGGAATGGATGGTCGTGGAGTGAGTATGGTGGAAACAATGGAGTGGAGTGGATGGTGCGAAGGTGTGAATGGGGGAAGAGTGGACCCCCATCACGAATACCCGGGGCGGGTAGTGTAAATGTTAGGTAGAGGGTATAGGTAAATTGTGGTTGTGTAGTGTAAATGTTAGGTAGAGGGTATAGGTAAATTGTGGTTGGATATTGGCATCTGTGGTGCGGGTGAGAGAATGGTATTTGGATGGGTGCATTAGTGTTGTGGAAATGGCTGGGCGTGTAGCCTGTTAGTGTGTGTAGTTGGTTTGGGCACTCCACCACTGTGAGGATGTCGGCGAGGTGAGGCCGCAGGTGGGCTCTGGGAGCCGGTAGTAGTTGTTGTGGATGGGGCCCGAGGATCCGGAGGACGGACCCGGGTAGCCCAGTGCCAGAGGGCACCAGGGGGTGACAGAGCCAGGAGGGGCCTTCCCCAATTAGATAGGTTAGGGTGAGGAGCTAGGTAAGCTCGGGTGGCAACTACAGTGGTGGAGGTGTGCAGGTGGGTAGACCTGCTGGGAGAGCTACACGTCACAGCCCAGAAATTGTGCAAGGGCACCGGGAGATGAATTGGGGGAGTGAGACCCCAAATTGAGCAGCACCACAGTTTGGTCAATGGGAATTGGTTTTTAGAACGCATAGTGTAAAATGGCCAATGGATTGGCAGGGAAAGACCCCGGGTAGTGTAAAGTGTGTTAAAGTCATTTAGAGGATAGTTAGGATTTGAGTCTCCTCGCACCATCTGCATCCACTCACCTGAGGTGACAGGTACTCCACACCATGCCATGTTTTGATTATTTTTTATGATGCAAATGTTTGGATTGTGAGACGCATCATGACGTGGGTGTGACATTGTGCTTTGATGTTCCATCTCTTCCTCCTTATGAGGATTGATGATGAATTGGGTGATGGGAAATTTTGAAGTGGAGGGATTGTGGAGACGAATTTGGTATAAGGGAAATATGGGGAAGACGTGACGGTAGTGACGAATTTGTAATGTGTAGATTTTGTACATATGGGGTAAGGCCAAGGGTAGTGTAGGTGACAGGGGGGTGACGTACGGTAGGGACGAGCTTTCTCACTTCGCCCTCCGTACGCATTTCGCCTTGCATTGCCTTATTGATGTGTACCCTTGTGACCTTACCCCTCGCTCATTTGTCTTCCCCCTTTTGTCTCCCACATGACCTGTGCGCCATTGGGCGCCGAGGGGAGCGTGCATGAGTCGGCCATTGTGCGCCCGGAACTCTCAGAACCAGCTGTCTGCATCGATGCACCACATTATGGACCACAAGTCTGTGGCCGAGCACCACTTATAGACCCCATGGGTTGGGGCATGGCCCCTCTGCTGGAACCGGCCATGAGGGCCCGAAATCTTGCTGGCGGACCTTGGCCACAGGGCACCGATGCCCCACAGGTGAACCACACTAGTCGGCCCTGTGGGCCATAAATAAAATAAATAGCCATGGACACATTGGGTGCATTTTTTATTACAAATAGGCCGCCAGTAAGAAAATGAAAGAAAGACAACATCTGGAAGAAGAAATAATAATAGCCAGCAGAGGGAGCCGAAGAGCAAGAGACCACCTGCAGGGTTAGGGGTTGTTGATTTTATTTTTATTGAACACTGATGAACAGTGATGACTGCACCGATTGGTGGTTGGGGGTGTATTGGTGCGTTTTTGGGTGCTTTCATGGTGCGTCGATGCAGAGCAGACTGTCTCCCCCCAGAAAGAACAATTACAGGTCCTGGGTTAGTCTTGTAAATAAAAGTAGTGTCAATTGTAAATAATGCTCCCCACCGTCAGTGTGTAGTTTGAAGACCATTCCGCAATTCGGTTAACTGTGGGCGTAAGTCTGTTAGGCAGGGTGCAATGGAGCAGCGGGACACATTTATTTATGTTTTAAAACTGTCGCACTCAGGGTCAGGTTAAAAGTAGAGGGAACTACACCTACGTGTCACACTAAATAAAAGTTGTAGGCCCGGGACGTGCCTAAGAGGAGGAGGGTGCAGTGTTGCGGATATGAGGACTGTATTTTTTTATTGTGTGTTTTATTATTATTATTATTGTTTATTCTGCGCCTCCTGCCTCCGGAGTTGTGTAAAGGTAGAAAGGGCGTCTCGGTAATTAGTCCATAAAGCATCCACACCACAGCCAATCATAGAATACCCCTGTTCGATAGCTTATATCTTATTATGTGTCTTAGGGTAAGGCCTTGTCTCCCATTAACTTAAATACTCCATTGTACCAAGTGAAATAAGAATAGGTCCCCTTTCATTTCGTTTCGATGGCCAACTGCATTTTGGGCGGTTTTCTCTTCAACCGCCATTGACCACGAGGCAGGGTCGGAGAAGAAAGGCGTGTCTCCACCTCGTCATAGAGGGGAGGAGTGAGCCAGCCCCACTCGACCAACCATGAGCCAGGGGTTTGGCTAGAGAGGGCGGAGGAAGAGCGATCGGGGAGGTTCGCAAAGGTTGAGGGGCGGGGCCTATATAACCCATGGCAGGGCATTTCCGGAGGAGATGAGCTTTTACAGAGAGACGAGAGGGAGTCCAAGCAGTTGGGTCCAAGAGATGCGCTTTGAGTTGAGTCCAAGAGAGGCGCTTTGAGTTGAGTCCGAGAGAAGTCCAGAGTTGAGCTGCAGCTCGAGCCACCGAAACTGCACTTACTGCAGCTCGAGCCACCGAAACTGCATTTACTGCAGCTCGAGCCACCGAAACTGCATTTACTGCAGCTGGAGCCACCGAAACTGCAGCCACAGCAGCGTGAGGCCTGGACGGCAGTTTGGAGCAGGGCCGCGAAGGAACGGCGGCTGCCCAACGAGTCGATCGTGCTGCAGGACCAGTTGGACCTCCCTATCCCGCCAGCCATCCACCTGCCATCCCTATCATCATTCCCCGTGTGAGTCGTCTTTGTTTGTTCTGTCCTGGGTAGGTAATTAAGCTTGTATAAGCTAAGGATTTCACTGTGTCACCTGCGTCTCATGTGCCTGTAAATAAACGTGACTGCTTTCTTCCTGCTTATATGTGTAAATAATAAACCCAGTTACTCTCTGCACATCTTCTTCCTCATTGCATTCGGTCGCTTTAGAGTTTTCCATATTGAGCAGCTGCGGTGCGATACGGCCAACGTTTGGGGTTGAATCGGGTTAGTCGGGGAATAACTGTTCGGCCGCGTTTACACCACCGCTCGGTCAAAATAACATCTTAACCGCGTCCGTAACAATATATATATATATATCTTTATATATATATATATATATATATATATATATATATATATATATATATATATATATATATATCCACAATCCACATATCCGCAATGTTGTGGATATGAGGATTGTGTTTTTTTTATTGTGTTTTTTATTATTATTGCTTTATTCTGGTCCCTCCTTACTCCAGTTATGTATAAAGGTCAAAGGCCGTCCCATAATTAGGTCATAAACAATCACGTCAGCCAATCATAGATTTCCCCCTTGTTGATAGTTATATCTTTATTATGTGTATTAGGGTAAGGCCTTGTCTTCCATTAAGATGACACTCCATTGCACCAAGTGAAATAACATAGATTCCCTTCATTCCCCATTCCCACTCCCAAAACTTCCATTGCCAAGCCTCAATTGCCAGCTACATCCCCTCCAAGCCTTCATTGCCAACTGTACTGGGCAGTTTGCCAGGTTTGCTACAGCTGTGGGTTGCTGATTTCGCCCCAAAGCCGCCATTAAGCATGTGCTCAGCTCGGGGAAGAAGGGTGTGCCCGCCCATCGTCATCAAGGGCGGAGCCAGAGGGCCGTGCCGACCAATCAGGGCCGAGGCGAGCTGACCGATGGGCGTGTCCTGAAGGCTGGCGGCTTGATCGCCTGAGCCTTGATATATATATATCGCCTTGATATATATATATATATATATATATATATATATATAATCATAATAGAGCAAACGTATATGGTTATGTATGTCGCTATGTATGTTTATATGCGACAAAAAAGTCTTCTTCTTCTTCAAATAAATTACCACCCTCTTAATTAACCCTCTTAATTGCGTAAAGACTGCTGAGACACCTCAGGCGTTAGATGACCCTTTAAATCCCCCAAGACCCTCCAGACCACCAAGACCCCTGAAGACCCCCAAAGACCCAAAAGACCCCGAAGACCCAAAACACCCCGAAGACCCAAAACACCCCGAAGACCCAAAACACCCTGAAGACCCAAAACACCCTGAAGACCCAAAACACCCCGAATACCCAAAACACCCTGAATACCAAAAACACCCCAAACACCCAAAACACCCCGAAGACCCAAAACACCCCAAATATCCAAAACACCCCAAAGACCCAAACCACCAACAAAACCCAAAACTCCCCAAAGACCCAAAACACCCCGAAGACCCAAAACACCCCGAAGACCCAAAACACCCCAACAACAACAACAACAACAACAACAACAACAGGCATTTTAAGGCCATTTTCCCTGCAAGAGCAGGGGTTAGCCTTGCGGTCCCCATGACAATGTTCTCCATTTTGCCCTATTTTCTGCATCTCCCCTTGTTAACCCCCTTGCCCGCATTTCTTCTTCAACCATCTTTAGCCAAGTCTTTCTCGGTCTTGCCCGTCCTCTACTTCCTTCTACATTCATTTCCATCACTCTTTTCAACCAGTCACTTTCATCCTTCCTCAACACATGAACAAACCATCTCAACCTGTTTCTCTTCACAGCATCCATCACAGGCTCTATTCCCATCTTCTTTCGCAATTCATCATTTGTCTTCCTCTCTCTCAAAGATGCTCCACACATCCACCGAACCATTTGCATTTCCATACTTTCCAGCCTTCGTTGCTGCTCTATGTTCATTACCCATGTCTCACTCCCATAAATCATAACACTTCTCACACATGCAGCATACACCTTTCCCTTTAGCTTCAATGACACTCCCCTCCTCGTCAGCATGCCACTCAGTTCCCGAAACTTCTTCCATGCACATCTCACTCGAGCAACCATTGCCGAGTCTGATCCACCTTCTCCATTCAGCATGTCTCCAAGGTAACAAAATGTTTTCACACCTTCCAGCTTCACGCCATCTCCAAGATCCAACTCAACATTTCCTCCATCTGCAGCTCCCTCTGTGCACACCTTACGCTTGAATGTAGCTGCCACACTGGTTAATGACCCTCTCAAACCACTACATTTTTGATGAACCCACTCAGCGCACATTGTACATTGAATGGATTTCACTCCGACACCCTTCCTGCACACAGCACACGGCCACTTCCCATTTCTTTCCACCTCACCGCATGCTTTACCTCTTGCCATCACCTTCGTTTTTCCGATATTCACCTTCAGACCTTTTGTCTCCATACATTCCTTCTACTTGTTCATCTTCTCCTTCAGTCCATCCATACTTTCTGCAATCAACACCAGATGATCTGCATACAACAACTCCCACGGTAAACTCTCCTTTACGTTCTGAGCCAGCATCTCCATCACAGCTACAAATAGTAGTGGACTTAGAACCGACCCCTGATGCACTCCCACATTCACCTCAAACTCACCACTGTTCCCGTCCTTCATCCTTACAGCTGTGCGCGCTCTTTTGTACATTGCATTTGTACATTATCGCTCGATACGAGCCACATCCAAAGGGTCACCTTTCCCCTTGTATAGAGGGATGAGGGTACTCAGTTCCCAATCCACTCGAATGCGGCCTTCATTCACCACCAGATTGCAGATCTCTGTCATTCTCTTCACACCCCAATTTCCCACTGCCTTCAACATATCTCCCACAACTCCCGTCGTCCCTCCCACTTTTCTACTCTTCATTGCTTTTATCGCTTCCTCAACTTCCTTCTCGGTTATCTTCTCTGCCGGTCCTAAAACTGGGTTACTCTCTATGTTGCCATCCCATTCATTCTCTGCATTCAACAGTATTTCTATATATCTCTTCCATCTTCCTTTAATTCCATCTGGGTCCACAACGATTTGTCCTACTTCATCCTTCAAGCAACTCACCCCCATCACATCACACCTCTCTTTTGCTATCTGCTTTGCAATCCTGAATACCGCTCTCTGACCCTCTTCTGAATCCAAGCGTTCTCCGAACATTTTCCTAAATGCCTCCTGTGCCTTTGCTACCTCTTTATTTGCAGCCTTCTTGGCTGCCTTATAACTTTCATGCTCTGCCTTTTCTGCTCCCATACCCTTCGCCTTTTGCCACTCCTTGAACTTCTTCCTCTTCTCGACAATCTTCTTTCCAACTTCATCATCCCACCACAATGTTTCCGAGTGCCTCCATGGTCCTTTTGTCCATCCACATACCTCACCAACGGCTCCCAACAGACTATCTTTCATTGACATCCAACCACTTTCAAGCTCAACCACATCATCCTCCACCATACTCAGCCTCTCTTTTAATGCCTCCCTCACTGTCACCTCTTTCAACCTCCACACCTTCATTCTCGGTTGATACTTCACCCACCGAGCTCTCCTCCCACCTTTCACCCTTATGTCGCAGACAACCAAGTGGTGCTGTGAAACAGCCTCCTCCCCCGGGATCACCTTTGTGTCCTGGAGGTGCCCCCTAACTCGCCTACGCACCAGCAGGTAGACAACGGTTTTCGTCGACCCACCTGATGTGTATGTAACAAGCTTATTATCCTCTTTCTGGAACTGAGTATTACAAATAAACAAATCAGCTCCATCAGCAAACTCCAAAATCCTTTCACCTTCTCCATTTCTCACACCATATCCGTAAACCCCATGAACTCCCTCAAAACCGTCCATACTCCTTCCCACATGTCCATTTAGGTCTCCTCCTACCACAACAACTTCCTCATCTTTCACGTTTTCCATCAGCTTCTCTATAGCACACCAGAACTTGTCCTTCTCTTCATCGCTCCGACCAACCTGCGGAGCATATCCCGAGATGATGTTCACCAAGAGCTTTCCAATCATCATTTTCACCATTATCAACCTTTCACTCACTCTCGTCACACTCACCACACTGTCTACAATCTCCTCAGAAAACAGGACACCAACCCCATTCACGCCCTCCGGGCACCCTTGCCACACAAACTTGTATTTCTGTCCATGCCTCCCCTTCACCATTCTCACACCACTTCCCTTCCATCTCGTCTCCTGCACACAACATATGTCCACTCTTCTTCTGACCAATACTTCCACCACTTCTCCTGATCTCCCTGTCATTGTCCCTACATTCCATGTCCCAAATCTCAGAAACCGATCTCCACGTCGGGCATCAGATGTTTCGTCGTCATAAATGGAATGATTTCCACCCTTGCTTTGATCGGGTTCCCCACCTTGAGTTTTCACGAGAGGTAGTGGGGTCCCCCACGGGGTACTTCGGGCTGTACCCTGCCCATATGTAGTCGTAATTTTCATGGTTCTCTTTTTGAGGCAATGTTTTTATGGCCGGATGCCCTTCCTGACGCCAACCCTTTTAGTCGCCTCTTACGACACGCAGGGATACGGTGTACCTATTCTAAACCGGGGTACACACCGGGTGCCCACCCAAAACACCCAGAAGACACAAAACACCCCGAAGACCCAAAACACCCCAAAGACCCAAAACACCCCGAAGACCCAAAACACCCCGAAGACCCACAGAAAAGACCCACTTGAAAGCCCACAGAATATTGTTTCTCACAGTCTGAGAGTCTTTTAGGTGCTTTTTTGCAAACTCCAAGCAGGCTTTCATGTGTCTTTCACTGAGGAGAGGCTTCCGTCTGGCCACTCTGCATTAATCCCAGATCGGTGGAGTGTTGCGGTGATGGTCGTCCTTCTGGAAGTTTCTCGCATCTCCACACAGGATCGCTGGAGCCTCGCCAGAGTGACCATCGGGTTCTTAGTCACCTCTCTTACCAAGGCCCTTCTCCCCTGATTGCTCAGTTTGGCCGGGCGGCCAGCTCTTGGCAGAGTCCTGGTTGTTACAAACTTCTTCCATTTAAGAATTATGGAGGCCATTGTGCTCTTGGGAACCTTCAATGCAGCAGAATTTTTTTTGTAGGCTTCCCTAGATCTGTGCCTCGACACAATCCTGTCTCTGAGCTCTGCAGGCAGTTCCTTCGACCTCATGGCTTGGTTTTTGCTCTGATATGCATTGTCGGCTGTGAGACCTGAAATCGACAGGTGTGTGTGCCTTTTCAAATTATGTCCCATCAATTGAATTAATCACAGGTGGACTCCAATCAAGGTGTAGAAACATCTCAAACATGATCAAGAGAAATGGGAGTCACCTGAGCTAAATTTCAAACGTCATAGCAAAGGGTCTGAATACTTATTTAAATGTGATATTTCAGTTTTTTCTTTTTAATAAATTTGCAAAACTTTCTAAAATCTTGTTTTCTCTTTGTCATTATGGGGTATTGAGTGAAGATTGATGAGGGAAAAAATGAATTTAAACGATTTCAGCATAAGGCTGCAACATAACAAAATGTGAAAAAGTGAAGGGGTCTGAATACTTTCTGAATGCACTGTATACTCGGGAATCCCACGGGCATGGACGTGTGTGACATTTGGACATCTTCATTTAGATTTGAGATACTGCACCTGCACATTCAGTTTTATAAAATAGTTACTGGCAATTCATTAGTTCCGTAAATGATGTAATCTACATAATTTATTTACTTTACATAATATGTTACCCCTCGCCCATCTCCTCGCCCCCTCATTCATCTCTCCCCTCCATCACTCCACTCCTCTCTACCCCTCACTCCTCTCCATCTCCTCCTCACTCCTCTCTTCCCTTTACTCCTCTCCTCTGCATTGGAGCGGGGATCACACGCTGGAGAGGGGATCACACACTGAAGAGAGGATCACACACTGGAGGGGGGATCACACACTGGAGAGGGGATCACACACTGGGGAGGGGATCACACACTGGAGGGGTCACACACTGGAGTGGGGATCACACACTGGAGAGGGGATCACACACTGGAGAGGGGATCATACACTGGAGAGGGGATCATATACTGGAGAGGGGATCACACAATGGAGAGGGGATCATATACTAGAGAGGGGATCACACACTGGAGAGGGGATCACACACTGGAGAGGGGATCATATACTGGAGAGAGGATCACGCACTAGAGAGGGGATCACACACTGGAGGGGGGATCACACACTGGAGAGGGGATCATACACTGGAGAGGGGATCATACACTGGAGGGGGGATCACACACTGGATGGGGGATCACACACTGGAGGGGGGATCATACACTGGAGAGGGGATCACACACTGGAGAGGGGATCATACACTGGAGAGGGGACCACACACTGGAGAGGGGATCACACAATGGAGAGGGGATCACACACTGGAGGGGGGATCACACACTGGAGAGGGGATCACACACTGGAGAGGGGATCACACACTGGAGGGGGGATCACACACTGGAGGGGGGATCACACACTGGAGGGGGGATCACACACTGAAGAGGGGATCACACACTGGAGAGGGGATCACACACTGGAGGGGGGATCACACACTTGAGGGGGGATCACACACTGGAGAGGGGATCATACACTGGAGAGGGGATCATACACTGGAGAGGGGATCACACACTGGAGAGGGGATCACACACTGGAGAGGGGATCACACACTGGAGGGGGGATCACACACTGGAGGGGGGATCACACACTGGAGAGGGGATCACACACTGGAGAGGGGATCATACACTGGAGAGGGGATCACACACTGGAGGGGGGATCATACACTGGAGAGGGGATCACACACTGGAGGGGGGATCACACACTGGAGAGGGGATCACACACTGGAGGGGGGATCACACACTGGAGGGGGGATCACACACTGGAGGGGGGATCACACACTGGAGAGGGGATCACACACTGGAGAGGGGATCACACACTGGAGAGGGGATCATACACTGGAGGGGGGATCACACACTGGAGGGGGGATCACACACTGGAGGGGGGATCACACACTGGAGAGGGGATCATACACTGGAGAGGGGATCACACACTGGAGAGGGGGAGAGGATCACGACGTTCATTGGTGTCTCGGTCTGTTCCCTCAATCTTTTATTCATTTTGGAAATTGCAGCTACAAATGATCCTAATGCAACTCATTTAGACAGCGCTGACATAAAGAAGCAGGAATGAGCACCGTCATGCCCTACATTACACAAACTTGAGCTAAAGACAGCTCGGATGCTCTACGTCTAAATGACACATTTCATGGTGACGACTGTCATCAAATGGAAAAGTCCTTGGGGAAAAAAGTCTTATGGGCGGTGTATACGCCCTTCTGTCCGGCGAAAAGCAAAATGTCCATTTTCATTACAGCATACATGATACAAAATGACATTTTTAAAAATTAATGTTGATCTGATCTATGTTGATCCAGCTGATCTATGTTGAATGATTTTTGTAAAGTACAATATGATGTCAGCTAAGCCATTCCTCATATGTGTCTTGTATGAATCATTGTAAAGCATTTACAACGACGGTACATTGATGGCCTGTACAGTGCACATGCCCATTAGTAGGTTTGGATCACTATAATATGAAATTATAATTTCATGAGATTAGCATGGAACTGGATTGCCTTGTTGGTAATGAAGCTTTCTTTTGAACAGTTTCACCTCCCAATGTAATTTCATTGTTTGTAATAATGTGTCATAAATGGAGTCATTCCAAAGTAATTATTTTTTTTCCGAGACAAGTCGAAAAAATAACATTATCATTACAGGTGCCTGATTCTCTGTGCAGCAATCCATGTCCTCCAGGATCACGCAAGATGTCTCAAATTGGACAACCCTTCTGCTGTTTTGACTGCATCCCCTGTGGTCTTGGCATGTACTCTAATACTACGAGTAAGTAGATCCCTAATAACCTCTGCATACACCTCCACCTTATTCCTTCCCTGTTGATTCTTCCTGTAACACACATTCACACATTATCTTCATGCCACAAAAATTATGGACAGACATTTTTCCAACCTGTTTGTTAATGAGGACAACATCATGAGGGTCACAACATCATGAGGGTTGATGGATTTCACCATAAGGTGCTACCCAATTAATGTTGCTGTTCTCCGTCTCATGAATCAGCAAAAGCAATCAGTAGATAGACATCTTTACTATTATTGGTGGTGACCTTTTGGAAATGAATATTCTCCCTAATTCATGACGATATACACGTGCAGGAGATACTTGTTCACATAGTTTAACTACCACATAATGACCTAGAGTGTAAAATCAATGTACTTGCGCAATGGAACAGTTCAGACATGTTTCATGATGGAAACTGTTTTAAATAGCATGAGGAACCTTGTGTAGCATTATGGGATGTGAATGCTTGCTTACAAATCTGTTGAACACACGTTAAACATAACATAAATACTGCATCAGACCAACTGCTGTCCAAGAATGTAAGCTTTTTTTTCTTTTTTCTTTTTTCTTTTTTGTATACAAGATCGAGGCTCGTGAAAGAGCGAACATTAATCACACAGAAAGACAAACCGACACATAAAACATATAACATCGGGAGCGGTAGACAAGATGGGGAGAGAGAGGGAAGGACACAAACACAACATTTGAGAGCAGAGACCGAGAGACGTGGAGACATCGAGAGACCTGTGGGAGGGAGAGGGCTTTGGGGGGTGGGGGCATGGGAAGGGGGGGGGGGTGGGAGAGGTATACAACATATGGACACTGCCAGGACTTCCAGGGAAGAAGTTGGAATTTCAAACAAGGTGGATGTGGGGTGAATTAGCGGGGGTAGAAAAGATCAAGGTTTTGGATGGGGGAAGATAAGAGATGGTGGTGAACAGCTGTTTTAAAGACCTGGAGGGAGGAGTGGGATTGAAGGGAGTGTGGGAGTTTGTTCCAGAGGCGGGAGAAAAGAGGGATGAAAGAGTGAAGGTGAGCAGAGAGCCGAGATTTCGGCAGTTTAACCATCAGAGAGTTGCTGGCAAATCTTGTTCGACCTGTAGGAATATTTGGGGGACAAAGCACAGAGAGAGCTGGGGGAGCAAGGCCGGAGAGTAGTCGGTAGAAGACAGAAAGACAACCTACCTGCCTGCGGTGAGTGAGTGAAAGGCCCTCAGAGATAGCTTCATCGCGGGAGATTCCAATGATTCTGAAAGCTTTGGTTTCAACAGCGTCAAGCGGAGCTAGGTGTGAGGCAGGAGCACCGGCCCATAGGGGAGAACAGTATTCCATTGAGCTGCGGATGAAAGCCTTGCATGTGGTGAGGAGCTCAGGTGTGCCTAGGAATGACTTCGCACGACGGAGGATGCCCAGTCAGTGACTGGCTTTGGAGGCCAGCTTGGAAATGTGGTTTTCCCAAGAAAGATCATGGCAGATAGTGAGACCCAAAAGCTTGAGCGACAGAACTTCTTGGAGAGGATTGTTGAGAAAATAGATGGGAGGGTTGTCCAGTCGATCTTTTCGGAGAGACATAGTAAGAGTGTGAGATTTGTCAGGATTGAAAGACATGTTCCACTTGTTTGACCAGTCTGTGATTTTGTCCAGGTCTTCAGAGAGAGAGGAGGCTGCAGACTGCCGATCTGAGGGAAGAGGAATGGAGCGGCAGAGAGTGGAGACATCAGCAAAGAGATAGAGAGGATTTTCTAGAGAGTCGGAGAGATCATTGATAAAGACCAGAAAAACCACAGGGCCCAGAACACTGCCTTGGGGAACTCCAGCCTGAACAGGAAGGGGAGATGAGAGAAATCCATTCAGCTCTACACGTTGACTACGACCAGAGAGGAAGTCCGCATGCCATGCATGGACATTTCCATGGATACCATAGGAGGAGAGTTTGTTGAGCAGAGCTGGGTGCCAGACCGTATCGAAGGCACGTGATATGTCAAGGGAGACAGCTCTGATTTCCTGTTTGGCATTGAGGACCTCCATCCATTGTTGAGACAGCAGAAGCAGCATGTCCAGAGTAGAGTGACCTGGTCTAAAACCAAATTGATGATCAGAGATCAAGCCATTGGAGAAGAGGAAAGATTTCATATTCGAAGCAATGATGGATTCCATGACTATGCTGATAATTGGGAGCAGGCTGATTGGTCTGTAGTTGCAAGGATCTGTTTTTGCACGTTTTTGTGTAAAGCGGTAATGTTTGCTGATTTCCAGGATGCTGGCAGATGACCTTGAGCAAAAGAGAGGGTGAAAAGAACAGAGAGAGGGTGAGATAGAGAGGAAGAGCAGGATTTTAGGACCCGTGGCCTGATGCCATCTGGTCCAGTTGCAGAATCAGAGTCGAGGTTAGACAAAAACTCCTCCACCTTGTCAGGAGAGAAGGACACAGAGTCCAGGAGCAGTTGGGTTCGACTGGGAAAGGTGGGAACAGAGAGAGATGGGTTTGGGACTAAAGATTTTGAGGCAAACACAGAGTTGAGGCATTCGGCTTTGTCATGTGCGATGTCAACTGTGTAGCCATTTGAGGTAAGGGAGGGGATGGAGGGGAAACAAACACCAGAAACGGATTTGATGAGACGCCACCAGGATTTGGAGGAAGGAGACAGGTTTGAGAGTTAATTCTTGAGTGTGGAGAGATAGTGCTTCCTGGCACTCCTGAGGGTAGACACACACTTGTTCCGAGCTTGGTGGAAGGAACTGAGATTGCTTTCAGTTGGATTAGCCTTCCAAGAGGCAAAGGCAAGTTGTTTCAGGGCAACTGCCTCACCACAAGATTCAGTGTACCATGGGCGGGAGGAAGTGTAAGACAACTGAAGACGAGATGGGATAAATCTGTGCATGAGAGATAGCAGTTTGCTTTGGAAGAATTCCCAGGAAGAATTGATGTCAGAGTCAGTGGAGATGGGAGACCAATCCAGACGATTGATGGCTGCTTGAAGACCGTCCCAGTCGGCCTGAGTGAAATGCCAGACTCGTCGACGCTGAGGAGGCTCTCTGAGAATGGCCAGAGAGATGTCCACTTTGACAAGCACATGATCAGAAGAACCGACTGGAGCAGAAGAAGAGCAGCAGACATTAGCAGGGAAGTTTGTCACAACCAAGTCTAGAAGAGAAGATACTCCATTGGCTGAGATCCGGGTCGGGAAATTGACAGATTGTGTCAATCCCAGTGAGTCACAGAAGTCCTTTGCTGAGGTGCCATGACTGGTGAGAGAGGAACCCACACCCAACCAGCTGGCATGATGACAGTTTAAGTCACCACATATGAGGAAGAGAGAGTTGGGATGAGTGGATAGAAGTTGGTCCATGTTGTCAGACAGTGAAATGTAAATGGAGTCATCACTGTTTGGAGGACGGTACAGAACACATATGAACAAAAGGTGGGAGCGGAGAGGAAGCCGTAGCCAGAGGTACTCCTGGGGGTGAGGAGGAGAGAGGGCAGTGCAAGGAGAGTGAGGAAGAGAGTTTTTGATAAGGATAGCCACCCCACCACCAGGACGAGGCTCAGGTCTATCATACCGGAGGAGGGAGTAACCAGGAAGAGATATTAAGGAATCAGAGGCATCTTGAAGGAGGAAAGTCTCTGTTAAGCAGATCAAGTCTGGATTGTCAGAAGCAACCTGTATGGAGAGATCAGTCAGGTTTGAGCAAATGCCCCGGATGTTTGAGGTCCATACCGTTAATGAAGAGAGAGGGGGAGCATCGGGTACAGGACAGGGGAGGGGAGGAGTAGGGTAAGATGAAGGATGAGAGGGGGGGGGGAGGGAAAGCAGTTGATAGTGTGT
The DNA here is from genome assembly GCF_964187855.1 of Myxine glutinosa. Lineage (NCBI taxonomy): Eukaryota > Metazoa > Chordata > Myxini > Myxiniformes > Myxinidae > Myxine > Myxine glutinosa. Next base: position 131,899,871 of record NC_136263.1, read on the forward strand.
CAGAGATTACAGAAGTGTTCCAAGAAAGGGAAGGCTGAGGAGGATGAAAGGTTTGATGGTGAAGGGATGAGGCACAGTGAGGGGTTGTTTGAGGGAGGGCAGAGGAAAGTAGAAGTTTGGGGGGTGGAGGTATGAGATAGAAGGGGGACAAAGTGGGGAGGAGGCAGCTTTGAGGAGGAGGGGGGAGGAGGGAGAATTGGAGAGGAATGGTATGGGGGGAGATTTGAATGGGAGGGGTTGGGGGGTGGGAGTTTTAAAGGGGAGGAGTGAGGGGGGAGTTTAGGAGGGGAGGGGCAAAGGGGGAGTTTAGGAGTGGAGGGGCAAGGGGGGAGTTTAGGAGTGTAGGGGCAAGGGGAGGATTTGGAGGGGAGGGGCAAGGGGGGAGTTTAGGAGGGGAAGGGCAAGGGGGGAGTTCAGGAGTGGAGGGGCAAGAGGGGAGTTTAAGAGTGTAGGTGCAAGGGGGGGATTTGGAGGGGAGGGGCAAGAGGGGAGTTTAGAAAGTGGATGATTAATGAAAGACGAACATTGATAACAAATTGGGTTTGTTGTGATTTTCAAGTCAGCAATCCGATTCAGAACGATGGAGGAGGGATGGAATGAATGTGAATTTAGACCATGTAGTGAGGGAGACGTATAAGAGATTGAATTTATTTTTTTTGACGTGGAATGAGTTGGAGAGGAAATTGAAAAAAGCCTTTTAAATAGGAAGAAAAACAGCGTGTTTTAATATACCATTGAATAAAACACTGAAGGGGAAAGTTTAAACATATTTAAATAATATTTAAACAGAACCGTGAACAATCTTATATGCACAAAATACCAACGCGGGGAGAGCTGAGATGGACCACCACGAGTCACGTGAACAGGGCAAAAGGTGGATGGCAAGGAGATAATGGGTGCGGGATGAACAGCACACCTGGACAGAAAGTACAGGATGAGACAACAGCACACGTGGAGAAAGGAAAATAAATATTTTTTGGTTTTTTTTGTTTGTTTTTTTGTTGTTCTTTGGGGGGGGTTGGGGATTTAAAACGTTAGACAAAGAGTATTATGTTCGGGGTAGAATGGGAAAAAACTAAGAGCCATGCAAAACACGATGTCGGGGACTTGAGTTAACAAACACCGACGGAGGTACAAGGCCGCACACGCGGAGCAGAACACGATTAATTAATTACGAGTTACAGGAAATTCAAACCAAAACTAACTATAAACGAACAATAATGCATGGACGATAAAATAACGAGTTGAAATTTGACAAACACACAAATGAAAAAATAACTGCTTTGGATGCCCGGAGAGAACGAAGCCTCAAGGTCGGAAGCTTCAACAACTATGCCGCGTGGCACGAAATACTCGACTATTTTATACAGGTATGAAAGATTAACACCAATAATCTTCGGAGGGACACGCAAAAGGACACGCAAAAGGTTGTTGCTCGGATTAGTCAGCCAATGACATCCTCTCCAGGTTAGTTTAGCATGGTCAGTTGCAGTCGGGCAACACTCCTGATCTGTGTCCGATTGTTCACTGCATTGAAGCAGCGGCGCATTCGATGCACTCATGGTGGGGTGTTGCCTAGCACTGTGTTCTGCTCGTAGGTGAATTCGTCACCTTTTCAGGTCGATGGGTCAAATAACAAGGCCAACCTGGCTCGCGACGAGTACTCTCCTCCCGAGAACGGGTTCACAAGTAAATCTTAATCCCACATCTCGGCATGAAGATGGGCGACCTGCCGGTTGCAACTGACCGGACATTTTACAGAACATGGAATGCCTCTCCACATAGAGGAATTGATTTTAAAACCAGAACAAAACATCTACTGTTTGTCTCACCATTTTCATATTATTTTAATCATATTAAATTCGTGATTTTGCATCTCTTGGGGATTCACTTTCATTGACATATTTCCCAGTTTCCCAGTTTATGACACAGATGACTGTTGTACCAAATACTCAGCAACCTGAATGAATTATTCTCTCTGTCCTTTCTGCTCCCTTACCCTAACTCCCTCCACACCCCCTCACACTCTCCCTCACTTTCTCTCAATGTAATTATATTTATCTTCGATAATTTTCCTCCTGTCTCTTTAATTTGTTTGCAGGAGTCACATATGTCATCATTATTTCATGAGATGTGTGTTGGCTCCAAAGTAAGAAATACTGTATATCTGCGGGAAGGTTTGAGTGCGAGGTGTTTGGGGAGAATGCTTGAGTCTGAGGGGTGCCAGGAAAGGTTTTAGAGGGTGAGGTGAGGGGAAACATTTACGGGTTGCAGGGTGGGGGTTCACACCCAATGCATTGAGAGTGAGGAAAGATGCAGAAAGGGGGCGGGGGTATGAAGCTTTGAGCGGTGGGGTGGATACTTATTCTGATTCCAAATTCCCAACTTTGGCAAACGGAGATAAAGATTCTGGGATTGGAGATAAGATCGCTTTTTGAAGGTATGGAGAAATGCGGCGCTACTTTAGGGGGAAGAGGGTTGGTGGACTAACCGCCGAGCTTTGTTTGTTTTGATATTTTGAAGCGAGGAGAGGAAGTCGAGTAGTGTTGAGGAGATAGAATCAAGATACCCGGGAATATATCCGGGATAAAAGGAAGATATAGCAAGATACACTTTCTATCCATTAACAATAAATTGTCCAGTATCATGACCTGAATTACGATTAGTACGGCGGATAAGCTCTCATATTATAACAATTGTGCATTTTAAGAGAAAAGCATGAAATTTCTAACATAGTTAGTGCATACCATAAGGTTTATTTTCAGATGTGGAGGGAAGTCAGATTTGACCTCTGAGGACCGTGAGAGGTCAAATCCAAAATGGCCGCCAGCCCGCCGAGTCTAAATTCATTTGGTGATACTTTTGAGATCGCCAGAACTCAAGGACATGCATTTAGATCAAGGTCAAATTACGTTAAATATCTATTTTTCTGATATTGCATTTGAAACTGCTATTGGAAAAAGTTCATTTGAACTTTTAAAACTTTATTTTTTCAGATACAGAGATAGGTGCAGAACACCCAAAGACCAGAAATGATGAAAAAAAGTGTTTACACTGCAAGGAATGATGCAATAACCTCTGAAAAAATAACTGTAGTTAACCACGTATGTCCACAAAAGCTTACATTAAATCAAGTGCAATGATGAAAATTGGTAATGATCAAAATCTAACAGTCTCCAGAACAGAAGCACAGTGCAGTGCACTTGAGTGCAGCTTTGGCACTTGCAGCGTCCAGTGCACCCTTTCTTGCAGCCACAGTGGATCAATTCATGGCACGATTTTGATGCTTCAGGGAGAGTGGTCCGAAGAGGCTGCCACCCAGTTGTCTCCTTTTTCCAGCCCCAGTCAGATGGGTCTGGCATCTCTGGATCCATGACCAATGCCTGGTTCCAACAGTTGGCCTGGTAGCAAGTGCACTTGATGTGCTGCTTGAGTGCTGCCTGGGTTGAAGGAATGTTCTCTAGAGTTCTACACTTCTGTGTGAAGAGCTGTTTCCTGGCATCATTCACTTCCGTGCTCTCACTGGTTCGGTCGTACATCAGCACCACAAATCGCTCTAGCAGTAACATTGAGCCTTCACTGACCTCACTTGGCATGCCTAGGAGTTCATTGAAAGCATCATTCACCCCTGGGAAGGACTTCCAAGTTTCCCAGGCATCCCCAATTTAGTTGGAAATAACACCTATAATGTTTTTCTACACTATTTGGTTCCAAAATTAAGCGCGTTTGAACATTAGACTCGGTGGACTGGCGGCCATTTTGGATTTGACCTCTCACTGTCCTCAGAGGTCAAATCTGACTTCCCTCCACATCTGAAAATAAACCTTATGATATGCACTAACTATGTTAGAAATTTCATGCTTTTCTCATAAAATGCACAATTGTTGTTGTTATCCACTGCACTTGATATGCTTTCTGCCCTTGTAACCTCTGAAGAGCTGATATGTTTTGAACAAATTGTATTTACTACTAAGTTGCTTCCATTAATCTGTTTCATGTCTGGAATTGTGTAACAAAGATCCGTTACCAATATGTTTTCAAAGCATGTCGTTATCAATATAACGATGATGTATATGATTCAAGTGGTGCATTTCACTTTAAATATCTGCTTTAGGTGCACAAGACTGTTATTCTTGTCCAGGCTTATTCTGGCCCACCGAGCAAGGAGATGCATGCCTTCCGATGCCTGAACAATTCTTGGCTTTCTCTGACCCTCTGGCTCTCACATTGTTAGTTTTTAATCTATTTGGAATTTTATCGAGTTTGATAATAGGAATTTTGATTTTCCAATACCAAGCCTTTGTTATGTTGCATCAGACCACAAATTTCCAGATATCTTTGCTAATGCTGTTATTCTTCTTGGGCTGCTTTGGTAGTATTTTCACTTTTATGGGACGACCAACTGATGTGGTGTGCAAGATACGTTACCCAATTGCTTTTACTTTCCTCACATTCTCCATTGCCTGTGACCTAAGCATTGTTGTCAACACAATTATCAGTTATTCAGGTAAGTGGTTATGCAATATAAAATAATAAATGTGGAGCTTACAATTGGTGAGGACATTACAGTATGATTTATTGTAATATGTCAAACTAATCTACATCATTTTGTTTAAAATGTCTTGCCTGAGGGAAGAGAGATGGAAGAAAGGTAGATATAATGAGAGTGAAGAAATGGAACACTATATCAAAATAAATTAGCATATTAAAATTAGGAAGACATGAGCAAAGAAGTAAGTTAATCGGTAAATCTGCAAGTTCTTTGGAAGACGCATTGAAATAGGAGAACAAGAGAAAGAACGATATCATAAATACCTGAGTTGGCTTGCAAATCCAGCGTGTGACAGGGCATTCTCTCTTTCAAGCTATTTATTTTCTTGGCAAATATGAACTTCTATGAACGTACATGGGCTCCATCTGCAGCTCTATCGTCTCGCTCTCCCCTTTGCACTGGCTCCTCTGCCTCACTTTTCATGATGTCCAAGACCCTGAAAATCTTTGGAATCTTCTGTGATGAACCTGAATCTCTGGACATGGTGCTCCTGCCTTGCAGACAAGATTGTGGCCTCTCTGTCTTCTACCTCCTACTTTCTCATCTTGCATCCTCTTCACTTTCTGTTCACACCCACTGCCCACAACCCACTTCCTTCCTAGGTTTCTACAAGGCATGCACCTTGCATAATTTTTGTTTTGGAAACTCCCAATATTCATGCGCAATGCTCACCTCCACTCATTTTGTCTTTTCTTCTACCTGCGAAAGCAACTTCCTCAGTCTTTACAATCTCACACTTCCCTCCAGAAGTTCAGAATGACAGCTCATCCCCTCAAGTCACCCACAGCGTATTTGCCCCCGATATCTTCCAGCCCTCTCTTCCCCTGCCCTGATGCTCTCACTTTTCTCCACAGACTTTTTTTCCCAATTGTCCAGTTGTTTTTCCTCCATCAACTGGACTTGTGGTTGGTCTGTTTTCCCACTTTCCATTGTAGTCTAGCAATTCTGTTTTATTATGTGTTCTCCATATTGCATGAGCTTCGATCTTGGAAAAATAAGAACAAAAAATGAGATTTGATAATGGTATAAAATATCGAGGGTAAGGATTGAGTATGACCCAAGTTTGATGTGTACTGCCAATCTCAAGCCTGAGATAGCGGAGTTAAATATAACACTGAGGAAGGACATTTTTGTCCAAACAAGAAAATAAAGGCATATGTGAGTGGATGTTACGATGAAAAATGTAAGCAGTGAACGGGCTGAATTTTGGGAGTTGTTCAAGGAGGGAGTTATTGGAGGAAAGTGTTTAAGCCAGTTGGGGATAGGGAGGAAGGGAAGAAGTAGCACACAGTGTAAGAACAAACAAGGGGTTGTATAAAAGCAAGAACAAGATTTGTGGATCTGGAGAAGGCCAACTAAACTGTTTTAAGAGAGATGGTGATGGTGACACTGAGATGAATGGAAGTGGCAGAAGCTGAAATTTGTTTGGTGGAAAGGATACAATACAAACGGGAGATACAATGGAATGAAGGGGAGAGCTTTTTTGTGCTGGGATGACGGAGTCGGTCAGTGTGAACATCGGTTTGAAGCAGTGAAGCGCTCTCACCCCACACCTGTTTATCATGGTGATGGAGCTGGTAAGCAGGAATGTAAACAAGAACGATATTCTCGGGAGGATATTGTATATGGATGATTTGGTTGTTGTGGTGGAGAGTGGGCGGGAGATACAGGAAGTACTGGGGGAGTGGAAGGAGGCATTTGAGGAACATGAACTGAAAATGAGCATGGAGAAGATGGAGGTGATGTGGTTTCAGCAACAGAAGAAAGAAATTAATATTATGTTCGATGGGAAGAAGATCAGACAAGGAAATAGGTTTGAGAATCTGGTTGGAACAGTGACAGTGGATGGTAAGTCATAGGAAGAGGTGCGGAGGAGGGTTCAGGTGAGTGTGAATGCATTGAAGAGGGTGGAGGGTGTAATGACAGACAGAAAGATTTTAAAGAGATTGAAAGGAAAGGTTCTGATGTCTTGTGTAACGCCGGCCTACCTTTATGGCCTGGAGACTGGCATTGACAGAGACAAAAACAGAGGCTGTAGGTTTGCAAGAACAACTGGGTAAGAGGGATTGCTGGAATGAAGATGGTGGATAGAAGGAGAATGGATGAACTGGGGGAGGAGATTGGAGTGCAGATGAGCATTTTAAAATATTTTTTTGTTCGCAAAGTCGAGGCTCGTGTAAGAACTAACAAATAAAACACAATAGCACAAACAGAAAAACACATGAAACATAAGAAAGGAAGCATGAGACAAGAGGGCAAGAGAGTGGGAGGCACAACAGTGGAGAACAGGGACATCTGAGATCTGTGGAAGGTAGAGGGCTGGGCTGGGTACAGGGGATAAACAAGATTGGCACTAAAAGGACTTTCAGGAAAGAAGTTGGAGATTGAAAGAGGTGGATTTGGGGTGTATTAACGGGGGTAGAAAAGATCAAAGTTTTGGATGGGGAAAGATAAGATATGGAGGTGGGTGAAAACCTGGAAGAAGGACAGGAATTGAAGAGAGTGTGGGAGTTTGTTCCAGAGGCAGGAAAGAAGAGGAGTGAAAGAGTGTAGGTGAGCAGAGAGTCTTGATTTTGGCAGATTCACCAGAAAAGGGTTGCTGGCAGATCATGTGCGTCCACATGCATGATGCATGCATGTGCATGACGCATGCATGTGCATGACATGGAGATTGGAGAAATGCTGGCTGAGATAGGCTGGACATTTGGTGCGGAATGGTGAAGAGAGAATGGCAAAACGAATGGATAGGTTGAGGGAACAACTAGGAGGAAGAGAGGTAAATCGCAGTTGAGATGGGAGGCTTGTGTGAAGAGGGATACAAGTAAGGTGGGGTGCTTGGAGGGTTGAGAGAGTTGTCTGAGTATAGAGGGGAGTGGAAGTGTATTGTGGTCAAGGCTTGTGTAAAGAGCTTGTTGCCAGTGGGCCTCACCCCTTATAAAGAGAAGAGGAGGAGAACAACAGTTCCTACATTATTTTATATCTGTATTAACACTAGCTTCCCCAACATTCAGGTTGCAGGTTGTTGTTTGCACTCTTCTTTCCTCATTCCTTTACTTGTGTTTATCTGCTCCCCCAATACATCATTGGCAGAAACTTTTTTTACCTTCTGTCTTCTCAACCTTCCTTGTTCGTAGATTTTATACACAAAAAAAGAAAAACTCAGCCAGACAGAGGATGCCATGTTTACGGATGGATTTGGAGGCTAGCGTTGATATATTCTGTCCAAGAAAGGTCGCAGCTGAGGTTGAGGCTGAGAAGCTTAAGAAAATGAACTTTCTAAATAAATATTGTGAAGCAAAGTATCAGGTAAAAGCACAAAGCAAAGCAGTGCAATAACATCAGGACAGGACGAAAATGCGGTTATGCAACACGGTCGGTTAAAAAGGAGGAAATCGAAGAAAAATGTGGCAGAGGGATAAAATGCAAGTGAGGAGAACACAGGGATAAGGTAAAGGGAAAAGCAGAAATATTGGAAGGAAATTTTGAAAATTAATTTTTGTCAGAGGGAGAAGGAGGAAGTTGGATTGTGAGAGGAAAAAGATATTTTGATTAATATGTAGGTGGATTGAAGGAAAAGAAGAGTTGAAATGGGTCAATTGTTGAAAGGGGTCCTCCAAACATGTGATTACGCAGTAGATAACTCATGTATCTAAATTTCAAATAAAAGCATAAAATGAAAGCACAAGAAGACACAGGAATGGACACATGTGATGAATAACAATGCTACTATCAATTGATAACAGTTGAAAGAGACAAATAAGGAATGGTATCATTCTTGATTGGGGTCACGCATTCTCTCAGAGAAAAAGGAAGCATGTCCATGCTTGGAGGAAGTCAGAACCGTAACCTTGAAGATTAATGAATCAGTGATATCTTGAATTTTAACATCCACTGTTATTTTTATGTTGAATTGTGAACAGAAATCTACAATACTCATGCTTTTTGTCTGAAACACTCCAGGGCCGCTGATTGAGAAAAGTTTGCAAAGTACATTAAGCCCATTGAAAGGCTGGATTGTCATTTGCTTCAACGTTGCTGTTCAACTAATATATAACATTATTTGGGTGGTTTTGGGTGATCAACGAGTCTTTTTTGAAACAAGTGTTCAGCCAGGCTCTATTATCTTGGAATGCCGAGGAGTAACAAATGGCTGGATCATCTTTGCGTTTGTTTATCTGTTGATTCTCATACTTGTTTGTCTCTTCCTTGCCCTTAAAGCTGCCAAACTGTCTTCAGTTTACAGTGATATCAAATACATAACTTATAGCATTATTGCCTGCCTCCTCGTCAGCCTAGCGTTTCTACCAGCTTATAACAGTACGAGAGGAAAGTTTACTATCATTGCAGAGATATTTGCGGTCTCTGCCATAACATACAGCCATTTGGGATGCATCTTTTTGCCGAAGTGTTATGCTATGGTTTGCAAAACATAATGTCTAGTTTATTATTGTGTGCACAATATATAAATGAAAATTTTCCATTGCAATAGTTTTTCTGCATTTCATGCATCTGTTTGCAAAATTTGTTAAATATATTTGGTTTCTTTTTTAAATCTTTTTAGTCATAAGACTTTTTCTTGAAAATGAAAACTAAATATATTCTTTTTTGATGCATGTAACCCTCTGTTTTTATTGATGAAAAAAACGGAATCAACATAAAGTTTCTGGAACGATGAAGAAGAAGACCACTCCTTTTGCATCTTCATATGCAAAGGACTTCCAACGCAGTTTCCTGGGCTGGTGGCCACAATTCCAGATGGGCCTCCACTCCGACGCAGTATACTTGAATGGTTCATTCTTCCCAGTAAACTAGTTCTCATTTTTCCAACCTCAGAAGCAAAACAGGCTGAGTCAACCCACTTAGTGTTAATCAACAGCATGACAAGGATTCAAGCTCAATACCCTTCAATCTTAAGCTAACCACCTTAACTGTTAAGCCTACATCAGGCTTTTCTACAACTAAAGCAGGTATATAATATTGACTAATAATATACAAGTCAGCAGACGACAATGGTTCACGAGCGAGCGGTATTCAATGACAAAGGACGGACTGGCTGAAACAGGCCCGGACAGGCCAGGCCCAGAAATGTCAAAACGAAGGTTACTGACCTTGAAATGAGATAGAAAATAATGTATAATCAGTTATGAGGTTAGTTAGCTACACAATACCGAAATTTCTGTTCGATTCCGACAACTTTGAAAATTCGACCTTTGTGACTTTGAAATGTCAAAACGAAGGTTACTGACGTTGAAATGATATAGAAATAATGTATAATCAGTTATGAGGTTAGTTAGCTACACAATACTGAAAATTCGGTTCGATTCTGACATCTTTGAAACTTTGACCTTTGTGACCTTCAAAGGTCAAAGGTCGAGGATTCTGAAATTTATTGGAAAACTTGTATTTCGTGATGTATGTGATAATATAAGATCATGTACGACATTTCACCCTATCAGGAAGCGAACAATGTAATAAAACCATCAAAAATCGACTTTTCTAAATTTCGTGACTTTGTGACCTTGACCTTGGGGCGAAAATGAAAAATCGAGCTCCGTGGGGCTAGACACATGACATTGGCCTAACCAAATATTGAAACCCCTGTCAGATTCCACCAAACCCTCGGAGAAGATGTAGCTTGAATTCAATTTCCCTCTAAAAAGACATCTTTTTGGGGCGTGGCTCCGCCCACAATGGGCGCAATACGCCCACTCTAGGCAGGACACAACTAGATCATGATATCAATGTCGTGAAAATCAACCACAGACACGACTTGTCCCTTGGGTAGTTTTAATATCATTTAGATCTGTGGTAACATCCTGTAAAAATACATTCATGCAATAGACATCAGAATCGGAGTATTATAAGGGCAATGTCCGATATCAATAGGCAAAGCAAAACAAAACAAGTGCAGCATATAGGGGCGTACATACCATTCAGACTACAGGACTATATGTCACAGTAAGTGTCGCTGGAGTGTCTTCGCGCCGCGGTTGTCCCGGGTCTTATAGACGCCCCCTTTAGTGGGATAAGCGAGCACTCCTGGGTTCACCTTCAGTAAAATTCCACGACATTCTCCCCGCCGTTAAAACTATACTGCCGCTAGGCAGGTCGCAAGCAAGCGTCAGCAATAATCGAATGGGGTACGTCAATCCACGTCAGTCGGTCCACCCGTAGCGGTCGGGGCAGCGAACTACCCTGCCAGTTCGGGTGCGGAGACTACCGGGTACGGCGTCCCCAAGCCCGGAGTCCCCCGCGTCGGAATAGCCGCCTGAGGTGGGTGTCGGAGGGGGCACCCCAGAGCCATCAGGCAAGGGAGTAGGCGATGACGGAAGTGACGGCAGTAGTTCCATAGAGGAAGTTTCGGTAGAGTCCATAGACTCGTAGATCGGTTCGTCGATATCCCTGTCGTCGACCCCACAAGGGGCGAGATGACGTACTGAGACAGTAGACTCGCGTCCGTCAGCCGTTAGCACACGGGCATGCTCGGGATTAGCCTGGAGTACCCGCACCTTATCAACGAGGGGGTCGTACTTGCTAGCGCGAACCGCTCGTTTGAGATAGGCCGGCCCCGGCTCAGCGAGCCAGCTGGGTAAAGATTGGATACTACCCGAGCTTCTAGGGTGGTGGAACAGTCTTTCATGAGGAGTCTGGTTGGTGGCGGTACATAGGGGAGCCCGGATCGAGTTTAGAGCTGCAGGTAGCGACCACGCCCATTTATCGAGGCCCCGGCCGAGGGTCCTGAGGCTTAGCATGACGGCCCTCCATATAATCCCGTTAAAGCGTTCGATCTGCCCATTCGCCTGGGGCCGGTACGGGGTGGTGTAGCTCGAAGCAACATTATGCTGGAGCAAGTAGCCCCTCACCTCCTGAGACAGGAACACCGCACCCCGATCGGTATGGACGTAGGCCGGATACCCAAACATAGAAAACAAATTCTGTAGGCACCGTATAACCGTGGCAGCCGACATATCCCCGCACGTATAAGCAAAGGGGAATCGCGAATACTCATCAACGATAGTGAGCAGGTAACGAGAGTTACTCGACACCGGCAGAGGCCCCTTGAAGTCCATCGCCAAACGCTCCCACGGTCTAGTAGCCCTAACCAGCGTCCCCATAGGAGGGTTGTAAAAACACGGTTTGAGCTCCGCGCAGATAGTGCAATCACGGCAGATCCGGCGGATGTCCTCAATCGAGTACGGCAGATTCCCCTCGCGCACAAAATGCGCGAAACGCGCTACCCCGGGATGACACATAGTGCCGTGCAAAGCGTGCAGCCCCTCCAAAGTGACAACCCCCGCGCAAGTGGTCGGCCTCGATAAGGCGTCGGCGACCAGGTTATCCTTCCCCGGGCGGTATTTGATGGTGTAGCAGAAGTCGGCGAGTTTGATACGCCAGCGAGTGATTTTCTCATTCTTAATGCGTTGAGCATGTAAGGTGTCGTACATGAATGCAACGCTTTGTTGGTCCGTGACGATTTGGAAACACCGCCCGAGCAGGTACGGCCACCATCGCCGAATCGATTCGACAATCGCGTATGCTTCCTTTTCAACAGATGAATGCCTCCGCTCAGCGGAGGTGAGAGTCCGCGAAAAGAAAGCCACAGGGCGTCCCCCTTGGGAGAGAGTCGCCGCTATCGCATGTTCCGAGGCATCACTTTCCAAGAAGAAAGATGCACTCTCGTCAATTGTCACTACAGCGGCGCCAGCAATGTCAGCTTTAAGACCCTCGAAGGCCGCCAAGGCGGCCGGGCCCATGGGGAACGTGTCGCAGGCCACGAGGGGGCGGAGCTTCGCGGAGAAATTTTGCACCCACTTCGAATAGTGGGCGAACAGCCCAAGAGCGCGTTTCAGCGAAGCCCGATCGCTAGGCGGAGCCATATCGAGCAAAGGTCGCAGACACTCCTTATCCGGAGTGACAGAGCCATGGGTCACAGTGTACCCCAGAAGATCTACCGTGCATAGAGAGTAACGACACTTAGCCTCATTCATGGTTAGGCGATATTTCTGCGCGACCTCGAGGAAGCGTTTCAGATTAGCATCGTGATGCCCCTGGTCATACCCATAAACAGTAAGATTGTCCAGATAGACAAAGACATCGGTCAAGTTCTCCTTCGTAACGAGGTCATTCATAACCCTCTGAAAACAAGTGACACCGTTAGTTACCCCAAAAGGGAGTCGAGTGAACTGGTACAACCGTTGACCCGATTCAAAGGCCGTATAGACGCGATCAGCCCTAGAGATGGGGACCTGATGATATGCACTACGCAGATCGAGAGTGCTGTAAACGGAGTACTGGGCCACCTGGCGTACCAGTGCATCCATCCCCGGTAAGGGGTAGGCATCCAGCTGTGTAAAATGATTAATCGTCTGTGAGTAGTCGATTACCATGCGCCGGCGATGGGCCTCACTTCGCACTACTAAGACTTGGGCCCGCCACGGCGACCAGCTGGGTTCTATAATACCGTCCTTTAAGAGCTGGGCCGTTTCTTCCGCAATGAATTGCGCGTCTGCGCGAGAGTAGCGGCGCGATTTTACGGCTACAGGGGTACAATCAGTGGTCAGGTTGGGGAACAGCGAGAGAGGCTCCACGTCCATCTGAGCGAGGGCGCACACAGCAAGCATGTCCAGCCCACCGAAGTCCATTTCCAAACGTCCATGTCGCTTAAGGAAATCGTGTCCTAACAGAAAGTCAGCACATAACGCAGGTAATACCATGAGATACACGTCGGGGAACGTGCGTCCCTTTATCACAAGTTTCAATCGACATGCCCCTTTTGTGCTCAGCCGAAGGCCTTGGGAGGCCATTAAGATCCGTCGTGTAGTCCCGAGAACTGGCCACCCATGTTGATGCACTAGTCATTGATCGATAAAACTATCCGTAGACCCCGTGTCGATTAAGGCTTGTGACCAAATGCCCTCGACCCTGAGTGGAATGATGGCCTGCGCAAGGCCGGAAGACCCAGCAGGTATTGTGCCGTCCGGGCAAGAAGATCGCGCCTCGTGAGTGGAAACCACTCCAGCTGCAGTTTGCCAGTCGTTCGGGCAGCCTGTGGAGGATTCCCGTGACAAGCGCACAGTTGGCAGTTCTGGGGCAAGTGCGTGTAATTTGTAAGAGCCGCCGTCAGATGGCGCTCGCGTCACACGTAGAGGATCACTGCCATTCTCCGTTTCATGAGCTGGTGCGATAGCGCGTAATTCGTAAAAGCCGCCGTCAGATGGCGCTCGAGTCCCGTGCAGCGTTCGCTGCGAATCCAGAGGAGTTGGCAAAGCAGTACTTCATTGCTTGTTTGAGGTGGGGGTCCAGACGCCAGCCAAGGCCGATCGCGCTGTGGCCGGTCGTGGTCGCGCCGGTTGTTTAGGCGGCCCGATGTCCCCCATCAAGGTCGAGCATGCAGCCAGGGGCCCGCGAGGAGGGGAGATGCTCATCAAGGCTGGGCGGGGCGCTCCGCTCGGTGCGCAGTCCGTTGGCTCAGCGATAAGCCCATTCAAGGCCGCACGGGCGCGCGTACCTCGCACGGACTTTTTGCAGACCTTCGCAAAATGACCCTTGGTGGAGCACAGATGGCATATCGCCTCCCGAGCCGGGCATTCTATTCGGGGGTGCTGCCGATTCCCACAAAAATAACACTTCGCGTACCGTTCAGGCCGTGGCCGGGCAGCGGTAGCGGCGGTCAGGCCGGATGCCGTGTCCGCTTCAAGAGCACCCAGAGACTCGGCCGTGGTCGAGTCCTCCCCCATATCCTCGGCGGTAACCCTCTCCGGTCGCGCGAGTAGAGAAGTCCCCGCCACGACTCGTGAGTGGTCATAAGTGGTAGATTGTTCACGGGCATCTGTAAAGACGTGAGCCAGCCGTAGTGCCTCCGTAAATGTCAGATCCAGGGTCTCCAAAAGTCGGAGCCTCAAGGCTCCAGAGCTAATTCCAGAGACGAAAGAATCTCGGAGAAGGTCGTCCTGCACTTGCTCGTGGGTCCGTACCTCTTGCACGCAGTCCGCTAGAAGGTGTCGCAGCTCCTGCGCGTAGCGATCGATCAATTCCGATGGTTGTTGTCGCCGCTGAGAGAGCTGATGCCGGCCATGCACGGCGCTCCGTTTCTTTATGTATAGTCGCTTTAGCTCGGCCAGAGCGGTGGCGTACGTCTCAAAGCGAGCAATGCACCGGTAAACGCGGTGATGGACCTTCGAATGTAACACGGACAGCTTAGCTGCAGCGGTGGGCTCCGGTTCATGCGCGGCGAAGTAATTCTCCAGCGTTTTGAGCCAGTGGGTGAACTCCGACCCCGACTCCTCGGCTTGTGCGTCCGCATCGAGAGTCGGTACCGTGATCATCTTGGGTTCAGCCATTTCGTAGATCTAAATGATATTAAATGTCGTGAAAATCAACCACAGACACGACTTGTCCCTTGGGTAGGTTTAATATCATTTAGATCTGTGGTAACATCCTGTAAAAATACATTCATGCAATAGACATCAGAATCAGAGTATTATAAGGGCAATGTCCGATATCAATAGGCAAAGCAAAACAAAACAAGTGCAGCATATAGGGGCGTACATACCATTCAAACTACAGGACTACGTAGTGTGTTCAAAAAGTATCCGACCTTTATTTTTCGTGCGTAAAAAAAAAGAAGCTAGGGAGGCGTTGATTGGCGCACGTATGTAGGCGATCCTAATGCGCACGCGTGATTTTTTTCCCACCTGCAGAAGCTGTCATTCGACGGCAGACCGCCGATGAGTGAGGACATGTAAATGAGCGCCGTCGGATTTTCGTTTTTGACAAAATGACGGAAAAACTTGAAGAACGCTACTGCATCAAATTTTGTGTTCCATCAAACTTGCATCAAAACTGCAACTTGGTTTCTGGGTCGTACCTATAAACCCAGGACTCATCGCCAGTGATCACTGTGTTGAGGAAGCTGGGATCGCTGTTCACAGTCTCCAGCATGTCCTGTGCGATCTCCAAATGGAGTTGCTTCTGCTCAATCGTTAGCAGCTTTGGTACGAACTTCGCTGACATTCTCCTGAAGCCCAAATCCTCCTTCTTAATGGAATGAACGGTGTTGAATCTTGTGGATCGTTTCCACTTGGGAATCGCCAAGCTTTACACAAAATTTGATGCAGTAGCGTTGTTCAAGTTTTTCCGTCATTTTGTCAAAAACGAAAATCCGACGGCACTCACTTACATGTCCTCACTCATCGGCGGTCTGCCGTCGAATGACAGCTTCTGCAGGTGGGAAAAAATTCACGCGTGCGCATTAGGATCGCCTACATACATGCACCAATCAACGCCTCCCTAGCTTCTTTTTTTTTACGCACGAAAAATAAAGGTCGGATACTTTTTGAACACAGTAGTATATGTCACAGTAAGTGTCGCTGGAGTGTCTTCGCGCCGCGGTTGTCCCGGGTCTTATAGACGCCCCCTTTAGTGGGATAAGCGAGCACTCCTGGGTTCACCTTCAGTAAAATTCCACTACAATCAACCTCCCACCCAAGTTTCATTAAGATCGGATGATATCATCGGGTATTTATGCTGCGGAGAGACAGACACAAAGACACACACCCATGACGAATATAGTGGTCACTCTGTTTGATAACTCGTGAACCAATACATGTATACCTGTATATTGTTACGGCCGTGGGTTTCATGTCCACTACGAGGGGTTTAGCCTCCGTTCCCTCCCAGACTTATCGGACCTAAGGCTGCCACGCATGAATACCTTCGTACCTCAGCAGGGTTCTTGCAACTACGAACACCATTTGGTCCATCGCGCGATATCAGGGTCCTTTCCGTCTGACACCGTTTACCTGCATCAGGTGACTTTTCCAATCAGGGAATGTACCCTCTGGCACTGTACCAATCTTATCCCTGGATGGTAATTTGGACGGCCGAGCTACTGCTTGACACCCGCTGGCCTGGTTGATGGTGATGAGCCGATTACGCGGGGAATAACCTCCCACCTTTGCTAGGGCAACCAGGACTGGATCAATGAAAGAAAGGACATTCACGAACAGTTGGAAAGGAAAATGTCAACAATAATTTATTTGCAGGTATTTACAAGCACATGGATAATGTGGAATGTGGGGAGGGACTCGAGGGCTTTTATATTCGGGGGAGGGGAGGTGCACACTAGGGGTTCAATGGGGGGAAAGGTGAATCAATATTTACAATGCGTCGCTGACATAAAACATACAGCGAAACTTAAAAATAGCAAAGGAAAATGGACGAGTAGCAGAACCTTAACTTAACCTATGACTTATGATTATAACTATGATTCAACAAAAACAGGGCGCCACATCAGACATTCCCCAAGGGGGGGGGGGGGAACGAACGTCGAGAGTGAATGCCATGTGGTGATCACGGCCTCCCGCTTAATGTACGGAACCAGTCGTGGTTCCGTAACCCAATGCTAAGTGAGGGGAAGTAAATGGGAGAAATACTGGTGGGGTGTAAGGGTGTAGCCGTGTAGTGTATGCGTTTTGGCATATAATTTGGTCAGTGCTCCTCCACCCCAAGGCTCCCAGCTCGAGTAGCCAACACAAGCAACACACAGGCAAAGGGCAGGCACCAACACTAGCATGGCCAGCACAAAGGCAGTCAGCCAAGCAGGAGATCAGGCTGGCAGGCGAGAGACAGAGAGAGAGAGAGAGAGAGAGACTTTTGAAGTCCTTTTATTATCAAAATATTACAAAAACAAACATATTTATATATTTACCTCAACCATAAATACATGAAAAGCAATGAAACGAAAAGGTTCCAGAAGTGTCACGGCACACAAATTGCCAAAATAAACCATTCATTTTATACAAACTACAAAAACTACTAAAATATTAACAGTTGTTTCTCACGAACCTCACACAACCCTTCACGACACCAAGTATTGGTGAATTAATCAAGATTGTTTGCATCCTTATAGAAACAAAACTCTAGTTTAAGTCTTGCTGACACGAGGGCATTGATAAACAACATAACATTGCATTCCCCGACACGTTTACCGTTCAATTTCTCCTTTCTTGAGAGATATATTGCCAGCTTGGCTGTTGCGACAAGAAACCTCATTAACATGTTTTCCTTGCTTGGCTTGGCATTAAAGCCAAAAATAAAAGAACGCAACGACAAAACAACATTCATTCTGTGTGCCACAAGATTAATCTACCGAAACAAAGGAACCAATCTCACACAATTAATGAAGGCGTGGAACACGTCCTCCGTACATATGCAAAATGGGCAACATGTGGATGTAGGAGAGAAATGGTTGATTAACTTATTGGAGGGGACTATCCAGTGGATCAGTCTCCATTGGAGATCACCAGATCTTTTACTTACGAGCTTGCTATACATGGAGTTCCATACAGGTTCAGAGGGGGGTCCCACAGGCAACAGTCTCTTCCACCGGATTACTCCATTTAGCGGCGTATCCCCCAGCAGTAACTTGACACATGACTTGTATAGCTCTTTACTGCTAGTCTCTTGAAAGGGGCTTAACCCCATGCTAACCGGGGGTAAGTCTTCTGACATGAAGTGCACCAATAACCCAGGAAAAACCCACTCATCGTGCAATGGTTCGAGCTCGTGGGACCAGCATACTCTCAGCCGTACCCCTATTTGTATCACCTCTCTCAACACTTTTTCAGTCACTCCTTCGGACCGAATTCCTGCTAGCTCGGCTACTTCTCGAGCTGATTTCCACCCGCAACCTGAAACATGCCGGAGGTGCCATACTTTTGTGATGCTGGCAATTATGAAATGCTGGCAGAGGTCCCTACTTTTGGCCATGTTAGGGAAAAGCCGGTTGCAGAACAAAGGCTCTTGTGCAAACATATGGATGTCGTAGTTGTCTTCTTGACGGCACACTGTGAGGTTCTGCCAAGCATTCAACACACTGATAAAAAACAGGAAGAGGGGATATGTCAACTTGTTGAAGCAGGACCAAGAAACATTCGCGGCCATATCCCAGCCCACCTGCTTGCCGCAAAATGTGGGTGGCCAAGACATGGTTTGGAAATCGCTCTTTCACCAAAAGTTTTTGCACAGAGCAGAGCCGAAAGGCCATTATACGGCTCCTGACGTCGACCATGCTCTGGCCACCCTCGGCCAATGGACGGCATACAATGTTTCACCGTAACAAGTGATGACCTCCCCAAAAGAACTCCAACAGTTGCCTTTGCACTTTATTCACAAAGCCTTTTGGTGGTTGCAGGCGGATGAATCTGTGCCACAAGAAGGAGGCGACTAGATTCTTGACTATCAAAACTCGGCCCTTATACGAAAGGTGAGGCAGGGCTCTCCTCCACCTACTCAATCTCTTTTTTACGAGTTCAGCAACACCTTCTCAGTTCCTCTGGCCGTAATGTGGGGATCCAAGAAACACTCCAAGATAGCGAACACCTTCATCCACCCACTTTAAACTTGCAGGAAGGTTTATTGGCGGGCCTTGCGCCATTCCAGATGCGCTGTTCCTGACAAAGGGAACCCATAGCGCTTTGCTCTTTTCCCAGTTGCACTTCAACGAGGAAGCTAAACCAAACAAATGTAGGCACTTAGCAAGAGCTGCAATGTCGTTATTGTTTTTAACAATGACTGCGACATCATCAGCACATGCCGATACGACAACTGGAGGATGTTCAGGAGATATACTCATTCCAGAAACGTTATTCCTTAGTAACATGAGAAGTGATTCCATTACAAGGGTGAGCAGTAAGCCGGAGACAGGGCAACCTTGCCTTAACTCCCTTTGAACCTGTATGGGAGAACAAAGCTCATTGTTCACCTTAATTAAACTGAATATATTGTTGTACAATAAAGCAATATAAATTCTGAAATTAGCTCCAAATCCACAAGCTTCAAGCACATGATTGAAAAAGACGTGATCGATGCTCTCAAAAGCCTTTTCTAAATCAAGAAAAATTATACCAAAGTCATTCTGCACACAGTTGCCATCTATCAGATCTCTAATGAAAAATATGTTATCATACATGGATCTACCTGGGATACAATAACTCTGATCAGGGTGAACCAAATCGCTAATTACACCCTCTCTTTTGCTCAGTCATCTGCTACCTGCTTGGAAATCAGTCAACATTACCGCTTCACACAAAAAGGGTGCTAAAACAGATCCTTGCAATTGCAGACCAATCATCCTGCTCCCAATAATCAGCAAGGTCATGGAATCCATCATCACCTCTGACATCAAATCCTTCCTCTTCTCCAATGGCTTCATCTCTGATCTTCAATTTGGATTCAGACCAGGTCACTCTACTCTGGACATGCTGCTTCTGCTGTCTCAACAATGGATGGAAGTCCTCAATGCCAAACAGGAAATCAGAGCTGTCTCCCTTGACATGCACTACATGACCAAAAGTATGCGGACACCCAAACATCTCATTCCAAAATAATGGGCATTAATATGGAGTTGGTCCCCTCTTTGCTGCTATAACAGCCTCCAATCTTCTTTTCCATTAGATGTGGAAGGCTTTCCACTAGATGTTGGAACATTGCTGTGGAGATTTGCTTTCATTCAGCCATAAGAGCATTAGTGAGGTCGAGCACTGATGTTGAGCGATTAGGCCTGGCTCGCAGTCGGCGTTCCTATTCATCCCAAAGGTGTTCCATGGGGTTGAGGTCAGGGCTCTGTGCAGGCCAGTCAAGTTCTTCCAAACCGATCTTGACAAACCATTTCTGTATAAACCTCGCTTTGTACACGGGGGCATTGTCATGCTGAAACAGGAAAGGCCCTCCCCAAACTGTTGCCACAAAGTTGGAAGCACACAATAATCTAGAATGTTATTGTATGCTAAGATTTCCCTTCACTGGAACGAAGTGGCCTAGCCCAAGCCATGAAAAACAGCCCCAGACCATTTTTCCTCCTCCACCAAACTTTACAGTTGACACTATGCATTCGGGCAGGTAGTGTTTTCCTGGCATCCGTCTATCCCAGATTCGTCCGTCGGACTGTCAGATGGTGAAGCGTGATTCATCACTCCAGAGAACGCGTTTCCACTCTTCCAGAATCTAATGGCGGTGAGATTTACACCACTCCAGCTGCCGCTTGGTATTGCGCATGGTGATCTTAGGCTTGTGTGCAGCTGATCGGCCATGGAAACCCATTTCATGAAGCTCCCAACAAACAGTTGTGCTGACGTTGCTTCCAGAGGCAGTTTGGAACTCGGTTGTGAGTGTTGCAACTGAGGGCAGATAATTTTTATGTGCTATGTGCTTCAGCACTCAGCGGTCCCATTCTTTAAGCTTGTGTGGCCTACCACTTTGTGGCTGAGCTGTTGTTTGTTCCTAGATGTTTCCACTTCACAACTAGATGGTATTCATCGAATACTTACCCTGCACAGTCAACTTGGTGCGAGCCAACTCTTTTTTGGTTTTTTTCTTTGATCCAATATGGCCGCCAGACCACGTGAGCAATTACATCATAAATTTATATTCTCCAATATAATTGTTGCATAAATTACGCTCAATACATTTCAAACTGATCAGGATAAGCATTGACCCTGTCGAATTATGACTTCATAATTATGGCACCAATGACGTCATCATTAACAACACCTATTCCCCATATGGAGTTCTTTTCAATGAGCCATGTTTCAATTTTTGTCCATGCAGCGGTTTTGGAGATATAGAGGTGCAACATTTTTCGGTTTTTCCAAGGTGGCGCCTGTAACAAATGACCTATGACGTCATGATTACCATTAAAATATTCTAAAGGAGGAGTCGCTCCTATGGTGAAAATTTCGTGTCCATCAGACCAACAGTTGCTGAAATTTTTAAAACAATGATCCGATAATTGTTGTACATGTCGAATTATGACGTCATAACGAAGGCACCGATGACATCATCATTAACATATCTTATTCCACATGGGGGGTAGTTGACAATGAGCCAGGTCTCAATTTTTTCCAAGGAGTTTTTCCAAGATGGCGCCTGTACCACGTGACCTATGACGTCATAGTCATTAAAATATTCTACAGGAAGAGGCTCTCCTATGGTGAAAATGTAATGTCAATCGGACCAACGGTTGCCGAGAAAATGAATTTTTTAAATGCAGACATGTACAGCACATGTACGTAGGTGAATGCTTAACCCCGCTTTTCGCATCGCGAGCACAAGGTAATAACAGCGCTTACAGTTGACTGGGGCAGCTCTAGCAGGGCAGAAATTTGGCGAACTGACTTGATGGAAAGGTGGCATCCTATGATGGTGCCACGTTGAAAGTCACTGAGCTCTTCAATGCGGCCCATTCTACTGCCAATGTTTGTCTATGGAGATTGCATGTCTGTGTGCTTGATTATAGAAACCTGTCAGCAATGGGTGTGGCTGAAACAGCCGAATCCACTAATTAGAAGGGGTGTCCGCATACTTTTGGTCATGTAGGTCCTCGTGGTCCTCGTGCCTTCGATATGGTCTTGCACCCCACCCTGCTCACCAAACTCTCCTCCTATGGCGTCCATGGCTACCCAACATTGAATAGGTTGGCATTGAATCGGGTATATTGTTTTTCCAATTTCAGATTTGGCCTCCAGCATTTTAAGGTATGGACTCCCGCATAACGTTATTTTCCCGGGTGCCGCAAAAACGGCTGCACCGATCGCTGCACAGCTGCACCGTTCGGCTGCACAGATCGGACTCGGTTACCTCGGACAAAGACCTTTTATAAGGACATGGGTTGAATCACTGCTTGAGAGAATGCCAACCCCCTCCCCGCCATCACGGTTGTCTCTCCAACTCACAATCCCACGAGATATGCGGAAAGGATGACCGAAAACCAATTATCTTCTTTTTGATTCATGTATAAACATCATCAAAAGTAAATAATGACCTCAGCCAAAGTTCAAACGACGTGAGTTTAATCTCAACATGAGAGAATTCCACATAGCTATTTGGGCAGTGTATACGCTAACAGATCGCTGTCTCCATCGATCTTGCCACGGCCGTAACACCTATCAGCTCAAAATCCTTTTAACTGTTGACTTGGGTAGTTTTTACAATGAAGGAAACATTAACAATGTTGTTAAAAGTTTATTTTGTGATTAATTTGTGATTGGAGTTATGTTGTTTGGAATGAAAAAAGAGATATCGAGTTCAAGTAAATGAAGACATGCCATCGTTTCTACTTTCGTGAACGTGAACTTCGTGGATCACCATATGCAGATTCGCCACGGACCCACGATCGATGTTTCTATATGTGAACGTACAAGTTTGTTTGCGAACAGGTACGTTTTTCATGGAAGTCCTTCACGAACTTGCTGTCCATGTCTGACGTGCGACTGAGGGTGCTCCAGGAATGTGGAATTTATTGGTTTCATGCTTTAGCATTCGCCGTATCTGCATTGCCTGTTTGCTTCTGGCCTCCCACCCGTGCGTAGCACGGGTATCTCACGAGATCTTAAAATTTCAGGTCAATCGGATGAAAATTGATGATTTTATGTGACGCTGACCTTTGACCTTTTTACCAAATTATTAATTTGTCTTCTCCGTATTATCAGAATAAAGCTTTGTTGAAAATTTGATGACAAAACTGAAATGTTGAAAAGGTTAAGGCCTGGACACACACACACACACACACACACACACACACACACACACACACACACACACACACAACACCTTTTCTGTTCGTCCTGAATCCTTTCCCGAATGTTCCTGCATTATAAGAGACGAAGAATGGAATCATTAGTGTCCCAGTTATCTTGGTTGTTCCTCGTAGTATTATCAGACGATCAGATCACACACAAGATGTCATTTCTGAGAACTCATTGAGCACGGGTATCTCACTAGTGTGTGGAAATGTGAATAATTAGATGGCCCTGATGTTGCGATGGCCTGTATTCTGTCAGGGGCAGCCGGTTTTGTTAGCCATCCTACCAAGGCAAGAAGCCACAAGTTGACTCCAGCCACAAGTCCTCCATTCTCCATTGCTTGAGTCCAAGTCCTGTGTCATAGTTGTAAATATATCGTGTTTAGTGTGTTAAATGTAAAAATGTTGTCCACCGGATGTGGTTAGTTTCAAAATTCCGGCAATACACGAACAGCATGAGGTTGTGGGTGTAAATCTGTTAGGTAGTTTCTCAACGCATAAGGAGGGACATATTTAGTTAAAAAAACAAAATTGTCGTGCACACAGTGGGGTTTAGAGTTAAATGTTCGGGGATCACATGTACGTGTCACACTAATAGTAATGTTAAAAGAATGCCAGCTTGCCCAGCCGCACCATGAGGACGACTCGGGTCAAGTCTCAGTGAGAGGAGGGGTAGTGTTGTGGTTTTGCAATGAAGGCAAACCCCCTATAGTTAATTGCACGACATGTAACCTGCAGTCGTTAGTTATTTCTTATTAAATGTAAAGATTAGCTCCCCTCCCAATGTTTAGTAATCCACACCAATATGCGTTGAGTTAGGCAGGATTTCAACCCCCTCGTACTGGTGAACAAATACGTTGGTTCGTGTGCAGGGAGGCGTGGCTAAAAACACAGTCCACATGATCAACCGCGGCTGTGTTGGGCGTGGCTAACAGAAAAGCCCATGTCACCAGCAGGCGACCAATCAGGTCGAGCCTACGTCACGAGCAAGTGACCAATGAGGGGTCGTGGACACGTCACCGGCAGGCGACCAATCGTGGGTTGTAAAACCTCCCCGAATGAAAGAGGGAAGGAGGAATGAAACCACCCCAGAGGGAGGCATGGCTGAATGACTGCATGTGACCAACGTCGGCCAATGGGAGGCCATGAAACCTTCTAGAAGGACATTCCACCCAATAAACGTCTGGGCCCATCATCATTCAAGCTCTCTTTCGGCGTTCATCTCTCTCTCGGCGTTCATCTTGAAGCTGACTGTCCGACGTGCTGGTTCGTCCTTCCTGCGCTGAAATTCATCCAAGCTGGATCATCGCTCGTCTGCCTCCCATCTCTTTTTCTGTGCCTTGTAAATAAAAGGCTGTACACTTTGTTCTTTTCAAACCTGTTTGTATCGTCTATTCCTTCATTGGCCTAGCATCGTCCAAAACCGAATTCGACTACAGCAGTCAATCAGGCCCATCAATCACGCAAGATAATGCCGCGACCCACACCGTGCGATCCGCTCAGCACACCATAGGGCGTGGGAACGCGAGGTTTCAATACCCGGTCTTTCTGGCCACGTGTCTTGAGGTATTTGGGTTTAGTGACCAGCAACCCTTCGGCGCGTGGCTGGGAGACTGGCGATTGAAGTTGCTTTGCAACCCGCCAGGCGCGAGCTTCATCGCCGCCGACGGCCCAGTGGACTCTGGGTCTGAGGGGAAACGGGGACATAACCCCCACCCCCCTTGATGCGTCAACAATATATATATATATATATATATATATATATATATATTAATATATATATATATATATATATATATATAGTTTTGTCTTAAAAACCCAATGTTTCGACCAGCAACCCGGCGTGCGCTGGGCCTCCACTTGCCTTTATCAAGAGTAATTCCCTTGTTTACCTCCTCCGAGATATACCTGGGGGAAGGGGTTGGGCATATTCTGTCAATCAATTACAAAGCTGTGTTGCCAGACCTCGTGACCATTGACCCATGACAAGCTCGTGTTGCAAGTGTTTTGTGTGTGTTTGAGAGGTGCATTGTGTTTGTGTTTTCTTCATCGCCTGTGTTGCTTCATGCCCCCCCCCCCCCCCCCCCGCCAGCATCGGTATCTCTCTGGTGTATTTATGAATGAGAGGTCTGTACACCTGTGATAACGCCACAGTCTCCTCTGTCAACTGTGCCCTCGTTTGGGCAGTGTGCCATGCCTCTAGTATTCGCCTCTCGGCCCGGTTCGGGGATGCCTCCGGTAATCGCCCTCCGGCCCGGTTTGGGGATGCCTCCAGTAATCGCCCTCCAGCCCGGTTCGGGGATGCCTCCAGTATTCGCCCTCCGGCCTGGTTCGGTGATGCCTCCAGTATTCGCCCTCCGGCCTGGTTCGGTGATGCCTCCAGTATTCGCCCTCTGGCCCGGTTCGGGGATGCCACCAGAACATTCACATTGTCCCATAGGGGAACTTGGCTGGCCCTTATTCCATGCTTGGCGATAGCAGTTCTTTCCGGGTGATTATACTCAAAGGCCTTCTAGCGCAAGGACGAGCCTTGCAAGAGCTGCGGAGGATGGACGAGATTGTGCTTGTCCTGGCGGACAAAGGTCGTGGGACAGTGTTATTGGACCGCTCAACATAGAAGGACAAAATGCAAGAGTTATTGAATGACACCAACACATATGAACGTACAGTGCATTCAGAAAGTATTCAGACCTCTTCACTTTTTTCACATTTTGTTTTGTTGCAGCCTTATGCTGAAATCGATTAAATTCATTTTTCCCTCATTAATCTACACTCAATACCCCATAATGACAAAGAGAAAACAGGATTTTAGAAAGTTTTGCAAATTTATGAAAAAGAAAAAACTGAAATATCACATTGACATTGGTATTCATACCCTTTGCTATGACACTTGAAATTTAGCTTTGCTATTGGTCACCTCTATAACCAAGGCCCTTCTCCCCGGATTGCTCAGTTTGGCCGGGCGGCCAGCTCTAGGAAGAGTCCTGGTTGTTCCAAACTTCTTCCATTTAAGAATTATGGAGGCCACTATGCTCTTGGGAACCTTCAATGCAGCAGAGATTTTTTTTGTAGGCTTCCCCAGATCTGTGCCTCGACACAATCCTGTCTCTGAGCTCTGCAGGCAGTTCCTTCGACATCATGGCTTGGTTTTTGCTCTGATATGCATTGGCAGCTGTGAGACCTTATATAGACAGGTGTGTGCCTTTCCAAATCATGTGCAATCAATTGAATTTACCACAGGTGGACTCCAACCAAGGTGTAGGAACATCTCAAAGATGATCAAGAGAAATGGGAGGCACCTGTACTAAATTTCAAGTGTCATAGCAAAGGGTATGAATACTTATGTCAATGTGATATTTCAGTTTTTTCTTTTTCATAAAGTTGCAAAACTTTCTAAAATCCTGTTTTCTCTTTGTCATTATGGGGTATTGAATGTAGATTGATGAGGGAAAAAATGAATTTAAACGATTTCAGCATAAGGCTGCAACATAACAAAATGTGAAAGAAGTGAATGCATCTGAATACTTTCTGAATGCACTGTATATACTGTAAATAGTCACAATTATTCGCCTCCTCACGGCGTTACATACCGTGCTTTTTTATTTTATGTATATTTGAAGAAGAAGTTGAAGTTTTGGTCACAAATACATACATACATACATACATACATACATACATACATACATACATACATACATACATACATACCTACAGTCACGTGAAAAAGTAAATACACCCCATGTAAAGTTTTGACTTTTTCAACATAGTTCAACATACAGCTATTTGATCTTCATTTCAACAATATTGATAGATATAGGTGATATAATATAACAAATATCATGAAACATTTACATTTTGTAGTCCATTGTATAATTTAAATAAACATAAATGCAAATTTTGCATGTGGAAAAAGTAAGTACACCCTTGGCTCTAATAGGTGGTATTGCCCCCTTTGGCAGAAACAACATCAAGTAGGCGTTTCTTATAACTGTCTACCAGTCTCGGACATCGACTGGGAGAAATTTTTGCCCACTCCTCCATGCAGAATTCTTTCAGCTGTGCGATGTTTGAGGGGTTTCTTGCATGCACAGCTCATTTCAAATCCCCCCACAACATCTCGATGGGATTTAGATCCGGGCTTTGACTTGGCCATTCCAGAACCCTCCATTTCTTTCTTTTCAGCCATTCCTTGGTGGATTTACTGGTATGTTTAGGGTCATTGTCATGTTGCAAGGTCTACCTTTGGTTGAGCTTCAACTTTCTGACAGATCGCCTCACATTATCCTCAAGCAACCTCTGGTACAATAAAGAATTCATAGAGGATTCTATGATGGTGAGCTGCCCAGGCCCTGATGCAGCAAAGCTGCCACAAACCATAATATTTCCACCACCATGCTTTACAGTTGGTATCAGGTTCTTGTGGTCAAATGCTGTCTTTGGTTTTCGCCAAACATGTCTTCTGGTACTGTGGCCAAATAGCTCTACCTTTGACTCATCTGTCCAGAGCACATTGTTCCAGAAGTGATGGTCTTTGCCTAGGTGTTCATTGGCAAACATTAGTCTTGCCCTGATGTTCTTTCTGGACAGCAAAGGTTTCCTCCTGGCACACCTCCCATGTAGATCAAATTTGTGCAGCCTTTTTTTAATGGTAGACTCGTGCACTTTGACATCAACAGTGGCAAGAGCTACCTGTAGGTCCCGTGATGACATTCTGGGGTTCTTAGAGACTTCTTTCAGCATCTTGCGGTCTGCTCTCGGGCTGAACTTGCTGGGGCGGCCTGGCCTGAACAAGTTGGCAGTTGTTTAGAATCTTCTCTACTTGTAGCTGATCTTCCGGACAGTCGAATGATTGATTTCAAATTGTTTGGAGATCTTTTTAAATCCCCTCCCAGACTCGTAGGCATCTATAACCATATTTCTGAAGGCTTCAGAGAGCTCTTTTGATCTAGGCATGGTGACGCCGCACACTTCAACAACAAAGAGCAAACCAAACTAAATGTCTGAGGTTTAAATAAGACAGGTTCCTCCAAGATCCTCTCTAACGATGTTCTCATCATTTGCACCTGAGCTGGTGCACCTGATTCTAATTTTAGGTATTTGAAGTGGTGATAAATGTAGGGGTGTTCTTACTTTTTCCACATGCAAAATTTGCATTTATGTTTATTTAAATTATACAATGGACTACAATATGTAAATGTTTCATGATATTTGTTATGTTATATCACCTTTATCTGTCAATATTGTTGAAATGAAGATCAAATAGCTGTATGTTGAAATATGTTGAAAAAGTCAAAACTTTACATGGGGTGTACTTACTTTTTCACATGACTGTACATGCATAACCGTATGTCTATCTGCGTTTGCTTCATTATAATAAGGTATTGTAAGATTCCAAAATTCTGGTGTTGGCTTTACGTTAAGGTGGCTGGTTTACAATCAATGGTAGGTAGTGTCTTGAGTTGGAGCCCCTGTCATGCTGTTGAAATAACAGCAGATGGGTTGACTCAGCCGGTCATGATCAATTGTGAGAACATTAACTTAGCTATGGTTTACTAACAAATAAATGGACGTTAAACTGGGGGTCCTGTTTGCCAGCATTAGTTGGTTGAAATTAAAGAGCCCATGGTGTCCTCTCTGAAGAGTAGACGAGATATTGCTGGCACCATGGGCAAATTACAAAATGCCTGCCCCAACTCGTCAAACGTCAGGCCTGGCTAGCCAGTTCGTGAAGACTCGGCGAAACTTTCCCCGGCTGACCCCACAAGAAAGGTGGGATAATGGTGGCCATTAAAGACGACGAAGAAGAAGAAGGTGGTGCTACCAACACACAAAATGCACTCTGACATATCAAGAACTTTAATCTGTTGTTGATGCATATCCAGGTTAGCAGAGAATTTAATTGTTTTTCAAGGTGAAATCGACATCTAAATCACCTTGGCTGAATTCCAAATTTATCTCTGGGAATTTTTACATCCACTAACTAATTCCAGCAGCTGCAACACCTTGTTTGACATACATGGGAGGGCCGGCACATGCATTTTGATGCAACTCCTTGCCTGTGAAACACCAATCTGACATTTTATACTTGGGTTGGAAAATCAAACCCAGATTAGACAAGTACACATACATTCAAAGTACACCGCCCCCTTGCCAAATAATTAAATATCCTACAGCGCGGCATTGCCGGGGCGCCTCTGGCGCCCGGCAATACCACAGTGCAGCTCATAGAGGCTGCATTGGGAGGGAGAGGTGTACACTAATTGATTGATTAATTGTATAATTAAAATCAATAAAAGATTATCACAAAATATTTTCTTAATCAATTGGCTAATACCATAACAAAACCACTCATGCTTCATCCGAAGATGTATCTTTTAGAAATTTAATCAAATAAGTCATTAATAAAAAAATAAATAATTAATTGATTAATCAATAAGTAATTCATCGATTAATCAATAAATAATGAATCGATTAAATGATTAATCAATTAATCAAAAATATCCTTGATAGCCACATCACTTGATCACTGTCATGTCCAAATATTAGCTTCCCAGCTCAAAAGGTGCCTGAGATATTGGCCAAATGAGAAAGAAAATAAATAAATGATTAATAATGAAAATAAATAAATAATAATCATTAAAAAATTAAATTATCAATCAATTCGGTCACAGAACACATAAACCACCACCATTTCATCAGAATCTGTAACTGGGGGAAAAAAATTTTTTTTAGTAACTAATCGAATAATTAAATAATTAATCGATACATTGATTAATTGATTAATCAATAAATCAAAAATATCCTTGATAGCCACATCACCTGGTCACTCATGTCCAAATATTAGCTTCTGAGCTCAAAAGGTGCCTGAGATATTGGCCAAATGAGAAAGAAGATAAATAAATAATTAATAATGAAAATAAATAAATAATAATCTTAAAAAAATTAAATTATTAATCAATTTGGTCAGAGAACACATAAACCACCACCATTTCATCAGAATCTGTAACTTTAAAAAAAAAAAAAAATTGTTATTAATAAAATAATTAAATAATTAATCGATTAATTGATTAATTAATAAATCAAAAATATCCTTTGCAGCCAAATCACCTGGTCATTGGCATGTCCAAATATCAGCTTCCTAACTCAAAAGGTGCCTGAGTTAATGGTCAGAAGAGAAAGGAAATTTGATTAATTAAATAAGTACTTAATTAATCGCTAATAATTAAATAACTCCTCAATTTATTGATTAATCAAAAAAAAAATATCGTTTTTGAGAAATGGCTT